>NC_086354.1:566338-879224 GCF_036324505.1 Eleginops maclovinus
CTGCCAATATTGTCCCCCATGGTCTTATTTGTTCTCCATTTAACTGATATTACCATGAGAAATATATATGGACAGCCCTGATGCAGTACCTAAACTTTATGCTTACAAGGGTTTTTAATAACTACAAAAGTCCAATTATTATTTGTTGTACTCTTCCTGCATGTAAATGTCAGACCTAGAATTGTTATAATGAGCAAGGTTTGTGCAGCCTGGATGAAAACGGTTGCACCAAAAAACAATTCCCCACTATGGAGAGGAGGAAAATGGTGTGTTTCCACCAACTTGTGAAAAGAACAGGCACAATGCACAATGGAAGCAAAGAGACAGAGGGTGACAGGAGGAGGGGAGAAACCAGGGAAACGCTCCCTTATCTCTGCAAACAGCAGCATGGACACACACACCAAGACTGGCAGGCTAAATCCCCCTGGCATATGTTGGCACGATGGTACCCCGTATGCTCACGTCTGGCACACACACACACACACACACACACACACACACACACACACACACACACGCCTGTCAGAGTAGCCATCGAGAGGGAGGGGAGAGGGAGAAATGGGGGAGGGAGTGGGAGAGATCAACATGAAGTGCACGTGCTCCACATTATAAATGCAATCACATCTGGGTGAAAGGGTGATGAGCGGGGGATGGGAGATGATGGGAGACTGAAGTGGACTGCAGAGAGGGACGGACAGATGGCAGGAAAAGAGTGACGGAGAGGAAGACGGAGGGAGCAGCGAAAGAGTTGTTAGAATGAGGTGGAGAAAACCATACAGTTAACCTTCACATGGAGAACCTTGCACTGCAAAGCCTCGTGCCTAATGCTAATAAGCAGGAGCCTGTCAAGATCTGAGGAGAAAAACTGCAAATGGGTCAAAACTGGTAAAAAGCTAATTTTCCCCAGATAAAGGAAGTGTGTTGCATCTGTCAGAATAGAAGGAACCGTGCCAAAGAGGCCATTGGAACAGAAATACACTTTAGTAATAATTCATCATATTCATATAAATATCCCTCTATGAACACGCTTTCATGATGCATCCAATACATAAAGCCTCTCTATCGACTGTAAACACACAAAGATGTATTCAAGGGGAAAACTGGCTGCAATCAGGGCTTAAAATTCATTTGGAGAAGCAGAACCAGCATTTAACTTGTTCTTATTAGAACAGCAGTGTGAACACACAAACATGTTTTTGAGATCAGAAAACATTCTGAAAGGAACTGAGTAGATAGCTTGAGAAACAAAAGGCTCACCAACAAAGAAAACTAATGGAAGTTGAGAGAAGAGGAAGAATAGTGTTGGAATCACTGCTCTATAGCATGGAATCGTTTCTGGGACACAGCGACATGAACACTGTTTACTGACCTGGAGTCCGCTCCTTCCAGAATGCGTTCGGCCTGTTCGCCGATGACTTCCTGCCGCAGATAATACAGCATCCTCACCCTCAGCAGCACCCTGCAAAATAAAGTCATGGTGGTTTAACGAAAACAACTTAATAAAACTAAAAATGAACTGTGAAACCATCAGAATCCATTAAAGATGCAATGACGTTATTATGCTTTCAGATACGGACCCTTAAAGTTCCTCTACCGTAAATCTGATAATTATCCTATCTAAGAAATGAGCTGGTGAAAATAGTAGCGCAGGACTGACTGCAGGAGCACTGAACAGATTTAAGATGGAAATGTCCTGAGGTTTCTTGCTGTAGAAATACTGGCTGCACAAACTTTAACTCATTACTGCATTTCAGCAATGGCTTTCTAAGGGATGGCCATGTTCTGTTGATAGAAATGACAGATGTAGCCCGTCACAGGGTGTCCCTCAGTGAAATGAATCACTCCATGGCTCACCAGTGACAGTCATATCTGAACTGGTGACACAGGAAATGCGGTTATCTGGGAGATCTGCTTCACTGTAAACATTTGTCACCAGGATTTAATGCCAATAGCTGTGTTTGGGGGAGAAAACAGAGGGAGAGAATTGGGGGGGGTGAAGAATCTAAAGGACAGAGCGGTTCTAGAGGGAACAGAAAGTTTGGAGGCAGCGCAGACGGGGGAAGGGTATGAAGACCGTCAATTGCAACTCATTCTGAAGTGTGTGTGTGTGCATCAATGGCATAGCAAGTTGCCGTGTGTGTATGTGTGTTTGTTGGCAGGCTGTGTGAGCTCATCCATCAATGTGCCAGGCCTGATTAGCCACACAACGCTGTGCTCCAGCCTAGCAGATGGCACCACATAATCACCCCCAAGTGTGTGTGTGTGTGTGTGTGTGTGTGTGTGTGTGTGTGTGTGTGTGTGTGTGTGTGTGTGTACACACGTCTTTCACCCACTTCCAACAGGTCTGCCTGCCTAGCACCTGGCCTGGCACACGGCCAGTTGTACACAAACAAACTTCCCCCTCAAGAAGGAAAAAAATCTTAGAATGAGAGCCTATCTCCCTGACAACAGAAGAGAGAGAGCTGACCACAGAACAAACCAGTGTGTGTGTGTGTGTGTGTGCGTGTGCGTGTGCGTGTGCGTGTGCGTGTGCGTGTGTGTGTAGCAGTCGGAAGTACGCCTTTAAGTACAAATACTATGGTCTTAAAATACTACTCTAGTAAAAATTTATTTCAAAATGTTACTTTAGTAAAAGTAAAAAAGTTTTTGCATAAAAAAAGTACTCAAAATCAGTTTCAGAATAGTATTTATAACAGACAATAATCTATATGAACTAACTAGTACAAGAGTGCTGTATAAAAGTAGTGGAGTGGAAAGTACGATATTTGACAGTAGCTTTAAATAGAAATACTCAAGTACAGTATGAATGTGTCAAATAAGTACGCATGTGCAAATGTCCTTCCCATCCCCTGGTGTTAGGAGGAAGACGGTAGGCTGCTAGGTATGTTAAAGTTATATTTACGGTGGTAGAGCGAAGAATTAATTCATCACATTGTATCCCTGTCCTGTAGCATTAGCTTGGAAGCCATCAATGTTTTTAATCTTTAATCCTTCCATAAACTGTTAATGGCTCCTACAGACAGAGGGAATCTGTCAGACACTGGTATGCAGTTTCAGGTGTGATTGAGGCCCTACTTGTTACAGTGGTGTTTCAGGTGTCTCTTGTAGCTGTCCTCCTGCAGAATGTGGTCAGGATTGCAGCTGGCCAGCCAATCGGCTCGTGGCATCTGTGGCGTCTGGGCCGCAGCCTTCCCCTTCTTGCCCTTCCTGCCCCGAGGGACTGGAGTAGAGAGACCTGGAGGGAGAGGGACATGGGTCAGGTGTGGCTGCAGACGACAGCCTGTAATCCGTCAAACATTTCTGGAACCTGCTCCACAGCACAGCCCACAGAGAAGCGCGTTTCAGTCCTCTAGACGAGGAAACACTCGGATAAGAGCTCAGTAATGAACCTTAGAAGTGAACTAAATGTCTTCTTATACATTACAAAGCGTGTTTTCCTAAATAAAAAACAAACAAAAAAACACATTTATTAGAATCTATATATTTTTCTACCAGAAAAGGTTTCTTCCAAGGACAAATAATACTTTATAATCTTCAGTTCTGTCTGCAAGAAAGCCATTACTAGAATGTGGTTAAGACCTACTGTGGGGGAGGGGATTGACATTGTCATGATATTTGTAGATGGAGAGGATTTACCTTGGCTTTGAGACAGCAGCAGGGAAGCTTTTTTTGAAAAGATGGGAAGTGTGACCATCATTTGTCTAAAGTAGATTTTTGTGTCTTATTCTTATTCTCATCTGCCTCTGTCATCCGCAAAATCTATAATACATTGATCCGGCTTTCATACTTGATTACAAAAGGCTAAAAAAGAGAATATTGATATGATTGTATAGACCGTATAAAAAGAGTAAGACTTGAAGTAAGACAAGTATCAAAGTACGGTTGTATTATAACAAAAGTCTAACAGAGTCCAAAGTGGCAAGAATAGCAAGTGAGAGATAAGAGGGGGATGAGACTGATGGAGTACAGGACTCATCACCAGCAGGAAAGCTGTTTTCTTTAAGTGACCAACCCAGGTGCCTTTACACTCTGCTGTTACTCTAATTACCCCCAAACTCTACTTCCTGCTGGTCTCCCATCCATCAGCCCTGCCAGGGGGACTCTGATATGCAATTAAAAAATGATAGGCAAAATATAAATTTGAATGACATGAATAATCTAATAATAATTAAGATTCTAATATACAGAGGAGTCACTCTCCCATGTATTATGTTGGTCAGGCCTACATGGTGTGGATCTGATGTGCTCATGCAGTAGATAGTGTGTGTGTTACCGGAGTGGTTGGTCAGCAGCTTTGTGGTCCCATCCTCACTGGGTGTAATCAGGTCCCAGATGAAGCTCTTGATGTTTTCATCTCCACGATAATGCAGCAGGCAGTAGGCCAGCAGAGCTCTGCAGATCTTCTCCACGTCAGACTCCTTCAGGGGCCGCTTGAAGCGACCGTGAGCCAGGATGTCACTCCACCTACCCCACCTGCAGAGAGATACAGAGAGAAACACCTGTCAGTCTGTGGAAAGCAAGACTTAAATAAATGATAATACTTAATTTATTGAAGAAGAAATGTAATGTAAACTGAAACGTAATTATTTCAAAAAAGGGAAGCTGCGACAATTAGTGCATCTTCAGTTTTCAACCTATTTTGATAATGAGTCATTTCTAATGAAAGCAATTTAATTGTACATTTCTAGATTTTGGATTATACTGAATTGAATATCTTTGGGATTTGGACTGACAAAACAAGACATGTTAAGACATCCCCTTGGTCTTTAAGAAATAGGTAGGGACATTATACCATTTCCTGACATTTTATTGACCAAACAATTTTGAAAATAATCTGTAGTTGCAGCCTGACAAAATGTCAGTTTTTGATCTAACAGTGACTGTCAGCCCAACCAGTGCCACCCAGCCATCCCTGTGTGTGTGTGTGTGTGTGTGTGTGTGTGTGTGTGTGTGTGTGTGTGTGTGTGTGTGTGTGTGTGTGTGTGTGTGTGTGTGGAGGGTAAGCAATCCTAAAGGCTGATGTGCTGGACAGCATCCCAAGACAGTCTACTTTTTTTTCAAGGCTGCTTCCAAATATCCAGTGAACCATGTGACGAAGTCTTACTGAGGGATGATTTTAGACAAGGAAAATGGTGGCTGAGGGTGAGTTAGAGAGTGAGATAGAGAGAGGATGGGAAAAGACAACAGCGCAAGAGGACGGGCTCAGTCAGACAGTGTGTTTTTGTGTCCTACAGCCTCGGGCCACAAGACTAGACTGTAACAATAACAACGCTGACATCTCACTAGCACTACTGCGCACACACACACACACACATACACACACACAGTAAGTGTCAGTTTGCCTGCGTGTTACGGTGCACTAGTAGAACACACTCCTACGTACAGGTTAATAAACATTCCTCTTTATGTCTTTAGTGCAATTATATTAATCATCCACAGGCATTTCCTACAGAGAACTTTACAGCGTTTTAACCCGTGCTGGGGTTAAAACTGATTGTTTAATTGCTTTCAGCAATCATAAATATTGTGTTTCTTCATTTGATTGCTTCAAGCCCTCATGATATCCTCCACAGTAAGCAATGGAACATAAAGTACTGACAACTTTCAGTGAATTTTGACTGGTATAGTCAACTTTGTAACACCTATGTTCCCGTTAAAAAAGACCACTATGGGAAATGAATGGGTAACCCCAGATTATGTTCATCCATCAGATACACAGCCATTTTGGAATACATTTTAAGTGTTTCTTCTTTAAACTAGAAGTGTGGTATAGTGACTGACCCGTAGACCAGCAGGTTCTTCTCCACTCGGAAACACTCAGATCGGGGGTACCCCTGGGCTTTGTCTTGGGGCCGTCGCGGTTTGGATGAGGGTCGACTTGGTTCGTCGTCTTCGCTTTCCAGCTCCGAGAACTCGAGCATCTCGTCATCTTTGGCGCTGCTGAAGTGCCGGGTCTGCTTCCTCACCCTCGGTGTATCGATCACCAGTGTGTTCTGGAGACAAATTCAGTCAACACATTTAGACTGTGTTCGTTCAAAGCCAAGAAGCACTTTCCTTTTTTTCATTAATCAGGTTTCAATTACAGATGACCTGAAATCCGTCAACAACAATATGCAAAGCACCTTCTGCTTTCTTCCTGTGAAGTGGCCCATTTGTACATAGTGTACATTGTGACTATTATGACAAGTGTGAACCCCATGGCATCTTTTGTACAGAATCTGTATAATTGGATGTTTGGCCCTGCATTTCATTCCTGATGCTGAGAACATTTCTGCCTGGCTCAAACAAACTGCCATTAATTATGTTGTCTAATGAATTACAGTTTTGTTCAATTAATTAGATTTCTTCCCCCACTCGCAATCCCATTAATATGCGCAAACAGGGCGGTAGTTAGCTCCACAATCATCACAGAGCACTGCAGTCATTTCCATTTCAACATCACACAATGAGAAATCCCAGGGGAGCGGCCCGTGCTGGCTGGCAGAGCTGGATTAAGTGTTCTGCTGGAGAGCCCTCCACAAGAGGAGAACACAGAACCAGGAGGACAAGCACACATATTCAAAAAGTGAACAAATATAGAGCGGGAAAATAAAGATGCCTGTTAACAGAGCACTCAATGGGTGTGTAAGAATGCGAGCGAGCTTGTGTAACTGTGTGTGTGTAGTCTAAGTGATATCTCTGTACCCTCCAGGCATCTGCGCTCTGTTAAGTGGAGCTAAGCAGCTTACTCTCTCTCACTCAAACACACACACACACGAGAGTAGGGAAACATGGGTAATTAAGGAAAAGAGGAGATTCCCAACTGTCAATATTAATCTCTCTCCTCCTGCTAGCTTTTGGTGATAGTGCCGACTACTAACGACTGCATGTCCCCTTTTCTATGAGGGGACACCCCAACTTTAAATCAAGTATTAAGAAGCATTTGTTTACAGGTTTTATGTACAGGTGTGTGTGTGTGTGTGTGAGTGAGCGTGTGTGTGTGTAGTACCCTTCCATTCATGGCGTCCATGTCCAGCTCAGCCTTCTTGGCCCATTTCTGCCAGAAGTCTGGGTCCTCCAGAGAAATGTCTGTTCGGTTACCGGCTGCAACAAAACTGGCCTGCAGACGAGAGAGGTCGGTAATTAACTTCTCATTAGTGATGTTTACTAACTAAGTAGATTTACTCAAGTACTGCACTTTTTCATTTTTCGACTTTGTTCTTCTACCCCACTACAATTCAGAGGTACACAGTACCAGATTTGAGTACTTCTTCCACCTCTGCTTGACATGCAGCGGCACTATTATAATATAGCAGTACGGCGGCAGACTTCACTACAGTAGCTGGAACATGTTCAGGTTGTACCTTAGCAAAGGTAGAGCCCTTGCCCTCCGACTCAATGGTGATAGTGTGTGTTCGTCTCTGGAGGATCTGGTCGATGTCTTCCTCACAGAACTTTGAGCCCTCATCTTCCTCGTCCATCAGTGCTCCGTACGCTCCCTTCCTCAACAGATCCTCAATTCCTTCTTGGACAATGGCTGGACCTGAGCAACAAATGATTCCATGACAGAGTTTAGTGTTGTCAGAACACACAAACTAAAGAAATATTTGTACGAAATCAATTTAGATAATTTGGTGTCAGTGAGGTCTCTTACAAAGGATCAGGCATGAACCCAAAGAGTGGGTGACTGTAGCTGTCTGATTCATATTTTGTGGAATGACAACGCAAAGGGTGATGTTATGTCGATGCTTTCATCATATGGAAGTTGGCTTGGTTAAATCACAACTGTGTTGGAGAAACGGCAGATGCGCGAGAGACAGTTCTCCAGCTTCTGGAATAGCTTTGTGACTCATGGTGCACTGAACAGATTCACTGTCAAGAAAAATCCATCTGAAACTATCTATGGGATGTGGGACGTGTGTGTGATGCCTCACCCCGCTGTTGGCGTTCTCCCGTCCACTCATGCTCTGCAAAACGGCCTTGTCGAGACCCAGCTTCAGACTGGCCTTGTCGAACATCTCCCTCTCGTAGCTGTTCCTGGTGATCAGCCGGTAGATCTTCACCGCCTTGGATTGGCCAATACGATGACATCTGGCCTGGGCCTGGGACAGGACGCAGTCAGAAAAAGGACTTGTGTTTAATCCACATATATCCACATGGGTGACTAATAAGGTCCAGTGAAGCAGAGCCAGTCACGTGCAGAGGATGTTATTGGTGCTGGGCCAAATGAATGAAATGGCAAGCTGGTGATTTTTGGTATTGTGAAATAAATATACATCAGAGAACTACTTTTGTGATGTATTTTAAACAAACCCAGGGGGTTGGTTCAAGCACTGCTACATGACAGTTAATTCATGATACATGCGAAGAATTCAAGTCAATTTTCCTCACGTTAACCAGTGCAACTCTGACCACCTTCGCCATAAAGACATCAGGTACAATGCTTCAGTAATGACAATAAGAAGAGGCTGATATTGTACTGTGTGCATAAAAAATGTGTTTAATATAATTCACATATCATATAATACCAAGGAGTACATGTAAAAAAAGCAACACAAGCTTTAGATAATGTGTATGAGGCACGGGTTATCTTTCTCTTTTGTTTTATGTAAAAAACAAGGCACTTGTCTTATATACGTGCCTGAGCAGAGCTAAATATGTGAGTCATTAGAGACAGTGAGAGGCTGGTTCAGACCTGCAGGTCGTTCTGAGGGTTCCAGTCAGAGTCGAAGATGATGCAGGTGTCAGCTGCCGTCAGGTTGATGCCCAGGCCCCCGGCCCTCGTGCACAGAAGGAAGACGAAGCGGTCCGAGTCAGGTCTGGAGAAGCGGTCAATGGCGGCCTGACGCAGGTTACCACGCACTCTGCCGTCTATACGCTCATAAGGATATCTGCACGACAGAGACAGAGAAGTCCACACTTAGATAGATTACCCAAACAAAACATTAATTATACATTTCAGCAGCTGAAAACAGTAATTATTTTTCTCTTCATATTAATGAAAAGATAAATCCATTATTCAAATAGTTGAAAAATGTATTCCATGTTGATCAACAAACCGATAGACTTATTGTTGCAGCTCTTACAATACTTTGAGTCTGTACCTGAGAAGCTACAGCTGATCTTCACAAAGATATTTATTTAAATTGCTCCTGCTGCTAGGTCTTTACATTTTCCCAGGGAGCATCTTGTGCACTCCGCAGCTGTCCTTCCTCTGATTCTTCTGCCAAGCCTGTTTTTGTTGAAGGTCTGAATGGGGTCATCCCTACACTACGACTCTGTGTCCTCACCGTTTCTGGATGAGGTAGTCCTCCAGAATGTCCAGGCAGCGTACCATCTGACTGAACACCAGCACTCTGTGGCCCCCCGCCTTCAGTTTGGGCAGCAGCTTGTCGATGAGCACCAGCTTGCCAGCAGCCTGCACCATGGCTTGGAGGGCCATGTCAGGCATGTCTGCCCAGCCACTGTGGGATTCCCTGAACTCCTCGGCGATCTTCTCCTCCGCTCCTGCCCCAGGGAGGACAATCGAAACTCATCAGAGAAACACTTAGAAAATTTAGACCAGGGGTATCAAACATACGGCCCATGGACCAAAACTGGCCCACCAGGGGGTCCAATATAGCACATGGGATGACATAGAAATGACAGAAGACGTTAACTGCAAAAACATAGTTAATGGATTTGTTTGTGTGTACCATTAATGAGGTATGGGTGGTTGCAGCATTTCCTCAGCTCCATCATGGTGTTGAGGAGGTTGGGGACTCCTGCTCCCCCACCTCCACTCCCTCCTCCTCCACCTGCTCCTCCTTTGGACAGGAAAGTGAAGTTCTTCTCCAGAATGGCCCGATAGTATTTTTTCTGCATGTTGGTCAGCTCCACCTGAAAAAAGTTGACGCAAGTCTTGTTTTTCCTTCTCTGAAACATGTCCACTAAATGACGACGTATGGAAGCCACCACCAGAACAGGACGGCTCAGACATCAGTCCTACCTCTATGATGGTCTCCTCCTTGGGGGCCAGGTTCTTCTCCACATCCTCCTTCAGTCTTCTCAGCATCATGGGCTTCAGAATGGCCTGCAATTTCTGGACCTAAAAGGCACAGAAGCAGCGTCAACACTTCAGTCAGTGAAGGAAGCACAGGAAGTGTGAAGGCCCTCCCCTCTCTGAAGAGTTCTCCATTTACCTGCTCTTCAGTCTTTAGGTCTCCAAATTCATTCATGAAGGTAAGTTCAGAGGGGAAGCGCTCAGGCTCCAGGAAGTTGAGTAAGCTAAAGAGCTCCTCCACCGTGTTCTGGAGAGGAGTCCCTGTCAGCAGGACTTTGTGCTCCTGCAGGAGAGAGAGAGGACGTTAGAGTTTCTATCATGGAAAGCTTAGGCTTTGTCCAACTCCATGTGTTCCAGAGCTTTAAAAAGCTACAAACATCTGTCTAAGAAAATATTCCTGTACTCAGTTTGCCAAAAATCTACACACAGCTTAAAAACATTCTATCTTACTTTTTTTTATCTACTATTGCAACTTATTTTCTTGTTTGTGTAAACATACCTGGTAATAAACTTGATTCTGATTAAAAAGTTATGTGGGCCTTACTGAGCTCAAGTTATCTCAGGGAGACTGCGTGCAAATACAAATCACAAGGATTTGGTATTTATCAGCTAACCCATCTTAGTCGCTAGGTTGCTTGTTTTAATAAATAATAATAAAGCTTTATTTGTATAGTACTTTTCATAAGCTAGGACAAACATTAAAACCTTTTAGCACACATGCAGCAGAACATAACGGGAGGCGGGGTAAAATGGTGGGATAATACAAATAAAATACAGTCAAATAAATTGTTATCCTCAAAATGAGTTAATACAATAGAATATTAATACCTATTAACTAAATAAATAAAACAATTAAAACACTATATGAATAATACAAATGAACACACAATTCATTAAAAAAAATGTCACTAATGAAAAGGTAATCTAGGAAAAAAAGTCTTCAGCTGTCGTTTAAAAATGTCCTTCCAAGACCAACTTCCAAGAAACTTAAAAGGCACATTTCTGGTAGATTAACGGTGATGCTTTGTATGTAGAAACTCAGTTCTGCAGATATGATATCAACTGAGCCATTAGTCGACTGTATTGTTGATGGGATTTTGTGAGTGTAGGACAGCCCTGGTAATAAGTGATGATTGATAGCAACCACTAGCCTATGGCTGAGTGTATTTTTTCTTGCCCTTCCCCCCACTCACCATGTCCATCATTTTAAGTCCTTCCAGTAGTTTGCAGTTTCGGTTTTTGAGGCGGTGGGCTTCGTCTATCACCACACAGCTCCAAGTGACGTTACGCAGCTCCGGACAGTCGGTCAGAATCATCTCGAAGGTCGTTATCAAGGCGTGGAACCGGTACGCTCCCTTTATTATTTTACCCTGGAGGCGGGCACAGAGAGAGGGAAAAGAATGAAGGTCAATAAGACTAACTTTGTCGTCGAGTCAGTAGCTTCATCATTATTTGTCGTTGTTGATCAGGAGATAATATTCTTAGTAACATTTAAAATCAAACTCCATATTAGTGAGAAAAGGCCAAAAAAATACATTTAAAAACGTGTTTTCTATACTAAAGTGTGGTCAAATACACAACAGAACACCCCTTTTAATATGATTACCATCTTAGGGACGGCAGAAATAAACAGTGTACCCCTGGAGTGTTTTGTGTAGCTGTGTAGTAGGCAGGCAGTGCAAGACCACGTGGTCCGTTGCGACCTTGAGGATTACCTCAGCCAGGATTAGGAACAAGCAGCTAGCAAGGACACGGCTACTCCAGCTTATTTCCTTCGGCGGTGGCGTGGGTTTCACTGAGTGGCTGAGAGTGTCCGCAGCATTGTACAATCAGAGCTTACAGCTCAAGGAGTGTAAAGAGCTTACACAGCAGAGGAGCACTGTCCATCCCCAGCTGATCGGACCCCCCCTTCCCCCGGCGGGATAGCTGTTCAGATGTGCTGACTGTCACACTGTACTGCTGCATCATCCTCCTCGTACAGAGCTGCCAACAGGACGCATCCCCTCATCCTTCATTTACCACACTTTATTTAGGAGGAGCTGCACACTTTTACTTTACATTTCAAGAATATTACACTTGTTTTAGATGGAAATATGTATAATGAAAGCCTGGAAAAGGCATTCATACGTTTGGAAATTCTTGACAGACCTTTAAGAAATTGATCAAGCTAAATCAGACTAAAAAGCCCATGCAGCTCTGAAGCACTGAGCTAGAACAGCCTGTTACCTATAGCCGTGCATTCTGTTGCTTATCAAACCGAACATTTTATGATTTATTCAGTTTCTTTTCAATAACTCATCAGCTGAAAGGTTATTTTGACTGGATGGGGTTAAACTTAAGATGGGGAAATAAAAAAACTAATTATACAAGTTTTAATCTCATGTATCTGTTCTGAATTCTTCTTGATCCATGAATGTTTTTATACCAACATCCCACCCATCCCAAAAAAGATTTACAGGTATAACGGCCTTCACATGATGACAAAGTGTGGTTACCTGTGCGTCTCTGTAGTACATCTCGTAGGCCTGGATGGTCTTGCGGCTGGCCTGGCTGCCGTGGTACACCACAGCGTTCAGCTCAGTCCAGGTGCGGAACTCTCTCTCCCAGTTGGGGATGGTGGAGAGCGGGGCGATGACCAAGAATGGGCCCTCGATGCCCTTCTTGAAAATCTCATAGAGGAATGTAATGGACTGGATGGTTTTTCCTAGACCCATCTCGTCAGCCAAGATACAGTTGCGTCTGTGGAGGAGGGACGATGTGCTCGGAATGAATAACAAAGATCTATATTTTACATTCCTAAGGAACGAGTCAACATTACAAGGCCTACATCTACGAGACCAGTCCCACTGTGACCCTGATGTAAACCTCCGGGACTTTCACATGACTCAGCAGTGTGCTTCCATGACCTAAACTATCTTTCCCTTTGGATCATTATTGCTGCTGGGGTGAGGCGGTCGCTTTTCCACACCAGTGATCTAATGCAAAAAATCTGCAAGACAAGCTGGAAAATTATCTGTAATACTCAGAGACTTGATTTGAGTCCTTCATATCCAACTAAATCTCACTCAGCTGAAAACAGTAAGACTTGGTCAGTGGTGTAAAGTAGCTAAGTAGATTAAAGTAATGAAGTTAAATGTTGAGGTACTTGTACTTCCCTGGAGAATGTAAATGTGTTGCTACTTTGTACTATACTCCAAAAGGTGTCCAAGTTTAATAGTGTACTTTTACTCCACTACATGTATTTAATCCCTTTAGTTACAGATCTGGATTAATGATGGTAAATATAATCAGCCCATAAATCAGACTTTAGTTCACCTGCAGTAAATCCAGCAGCTACCCTGCAGTATACAAAGCCATTCAAACTAGCTGCACCTTTACCAGCTCTGAGAACACTTTAATGATCAATCATTATAAAACATATCAGAGATATTATTCTGAAATGGACCAATCAAACAATGACTACTTTTACTGTCGCTACTTTAAGTACATTTAGAGGAGAGTACTTTCTACTTTCACTGGAGGAACATTTAGAATGCAGGACTTTTACTTATAATAGAGTACTTTTACACTGTGGTATTGATACTTATCTTGATACTTCTTCCACCTTCTGTTTGTGCGGTTTAATGAGGATGTTGGTGGAACTATCAGGGTGCATGGACAGCAGCAATGGGAAAGCGTAATCCCCAGCATGCTGGAGGGCCACTTAATGTCCCCTTAAGAGCTTCGATGAGGTGCCGTCACATGCACATGCTAGCAGTGGCAGTGAAGAGGTCATTAGCGAAGAATAAAGTTAATGGTGACTTACGAGTTGTACCAGTTGAAGGTGAGCCAGTTGAGACCTTCCAGTTGGTACTCCCTGAGTGAGTTGCTGTTCCTGTAATCCCTGGAGCCATCCAGCTTCTTCCAGTCGGCTGCAGGGGGCCGATCCTAGACGCACAAAAAAAAAAATTACTGCTTGGCATCAAGGCTCATCTATATTCCCCTCCTCGACTACTTTCCTCGAATCCTCGATGGCGCATTGACATCGGTCAATATTTGAGAAATGAGAAATGGCTTTGGTGCAAGGATGGGACTCATTTGAATACTGGATTTCAAGGATTATTTGTGATTGTTAAACACGGGGGTGCAATAAAATGCAGATGACGTGTAATTCAGCTACATAAGAACAAATATTAATTAGGGTGAAATGTGGAAGTTCTGAGTTATAATAGTTGATTGATTTAAGGGAATTGTTGATCAACTACTTTTTAAACAGTCTTTTAATCAGTATTTATTT
This sequence comes from Eleginops maclovinus, assembly GCF_036324505.1. Classification (NCBI taxonomy): domain Eukaryota; kingdom Metazoa; phylum Chordata; class Actinopteri; order Perciformes; family Eleginopidae; genus Eleginops; species Eleginops maclovinus. Next base: position 580,636 of record NC_086354.1, read on the forward strand.
TCATATTGTTTTTATAGGATTCCATTTGTATTATTAGAAACATTCCCTTTTGGTTTGGCCTTTTAATCTTTATTGTCATTATTTATTTCGTTTTTATTATTATAATTATTTTATTGTTTCATCTATTTATTTTATAGCTTTTAATATTTTATTCTATTCATTTTGTCTCGTCTTCCTTTATTTTACAGAGGGATCGTAATTAACTGTATTTAATCTTGATCATACTATTTGACCTCCATGCTGCATGTGTGCTCAAAAGTTTTATCGTCCGGCCTGAATTGAATTTCTTCTTCTGTTTTGTGATGTGTGCCATGTCGTCAGAGCACTTTGATCTGCACCTGGTGTATGAAAGTGCTTTACCAATAAATCTTTATGATTATTACACTGACGATTGAGTCACTGTTTTTCCAGAAATAAGACTGATGCATTAGCTAGCTTTCTCTTACAACACACAGTGCTCGGCAGCACACAGTCAGCAGGGAGAGGAAAGCTCAGAAGGAGAGGAACGTCCTCCCACATGTTGCTCCATATGAAAAAATAGATTAACATGCAGTTTAGTTTTCGAGGAATCTCTCCCTGCACTCAAGCTTTTTTTGACCGGCAAAGTCAGCGGCAGGGGAAAAATAAATGTCTGTCTTTTTAATAGTTAGGGAGATGTTTCCTGGGATAGTTTGCCAAAAATACAAAAATAAGAGTCCAAACGAGGCCTCTGTGGAGTCGCTCTAACAGAGCCCTTAAGGAGAAACAGTAGGCAGCAGTAAAAGAGATGGACGCAGGCAGAGAAAGGAGTGATGAGGCAGAGACCACAGCCAGTCAGCTGCTTCTGTTCAGCATTAAACACACTGTTAGTGGTTTGGCCCGGCCACAAGAGCAGGGCGTGTGTGTGAGCGAGTGTGTGTGCACGTGAGACCACAAGAACGTGGCCCTGTGGAGAGCAGTTAAGGGAGCTGTAAATCTGGAGGAGAAAAGAGTAGGCAGCATGCCAACACACACAAACACACACAAGCCTACTGGGTGGAACCAAATAGCACCCAACGAGAATACACACACACACACACACACACACACACAGCTTACCACTCTCTTAGTGTTGGGTATGCGTGCTGCGATGAGTTCGTAGTCCTCTATCTTGGACTGATCGATGTCGGCTTTCAGCTCCCAGGTAGAGTCTTCGTAAGGCAGGCTGCACCATTTCACCAGATATAAGGTCACCGTCTACACACACAAACAGAGAAACAGGAGTCAGGTCTGGTGAGTGCGTGTGGAGAGAGGCAGAGGCTCAAACCCATGAAAGATGACAGGAAGAGATCAAAGCACCTCTCCGTTTTCATCTGGGCTCTCTGAAACGTCCAGGACACGGTCCACCTCCACGTAGTCGGGGTTAAAAGGCTCGTCGTCCATCTGGAGGGAAAACACACGGAAGTGTTACCGTTGGCTGGGAAGAGGTGTAACGATAGGTCTGCTGACAGTGTGTACTGTGGGAGGCTGTTCTTTTATTTGGGGCTCTTTCTTTTCCCCTTCAAAAGATGTTGATTAGATGTTGCTCTTTCAAATATCTCCATGTCTTCTGAATTAAGGCTGTTATGAATCAACTTTAGTATGATGAAACAGGGCTAGAAACTAATATGTGGAAAAATATCTTATTCTGACACCTAAAAATCATTTAATTGATGTTTAATCGTAACATTTTTTTAATGTACAACAATGATAGTTTTGAATGACTTCATTAGGTGGGGGGCTGACCGCAGAGGAGTCTTACCTCTGTTATGAAGCTGTTGAGCTGCAGCTGCTTGGCCCTGAACCTCTTGACCTTTTGGTGAATCCTCTTGTCCTTCTCCAGCTCCTCCAGGTCTGCCCAGCGACAGTGGAGGTATGAACTGACACACACACACACACACACATCAGAGCCACAGAGGACAGGACTGCGGTTTGGGATAGCAGAACTCTAAATAGGTGATTTGCTGAGGATGGTGGGATTTTTACAAGAGTATCTGTACCAAACATATGAATTTAGAATACTATTTGTCTCTGTAGCAACACAGTACTTTATTCCAAATGGTTTATAAAAATTCAGCTTTTTACAGAAATAGTGCATTCCAAAATTTGAATAAAACACAAGTATATATTGTGAGATATAAAGAAAAAGCATAAGGTTAAAGCTGGTCTGAGACTACCCTGCGTTTGTCCGGAGAACTACATTTAATGGTATTTTATTTTATTATTATTGTCTTTTGTTGCATCTTATCTCATTTTCTTTATATTTTATAATCTTTGTTGTCCGTTTATTATTTACTTGACATTTTATTTATCTTTTAGCACTCACTGTTTGTTCATCTGTAAAGCCCACTGAGACAAATATGTTCTGTGATATTCGGCTATATAAATAAACTTTGATATCATTTGTGCAGCCATACTGGATAAACAGCTGAAACCATTTTAATGACAAAGGATGAAGAAAAACACCACATGTGTTTGGCAATATGATAAAATAAGAGTTTACGCGCAGCACCTCTGTGTTGCTGGAGTGTAGCACAAGTGAGTCAGTCTTTCAGGTTGAATACACAAAGCTTCTCACACTTATAGACGCCTCGGACACCCCGGTGTGTGTGCGTGTTGAAAATAAGTGTAAAAAGGAAAGGGGGAAGCCCTGCTGTGAGAGAAAAAAGAAGTAGATATGGAAGGGGAAAAACACAGCATGGTACTCACAAGCCCTTGAACTTGACGTAGAATTCCTCCACCTCCACTTCCTCCCCCGACTCCAGCTGAAAAACACAAAGGTTAATAATCACTGTTAGACAACATGTGGTTGATTGGCACAGTACTTTTACTGCACTACATTTATGTAATCCCTTTAGTTACTTTAGCGATCTGGATGAATGATGGTAAATATAATCAGCCCTTAAATCAGACTTTAGTTCACCTGCAGTAAATCCAGCAGCTACCCTGCAGTATACAAAGCCATTCAAACTAGCTGCACCTTTACCAGCTCTGAGAACACTTTAATGATCAATCATTATAAAACATATCAGAGATATTATTCTGAAATGGACCAATCAAACAATGACTACTTTTACTGTCGCTACTTTAAGTACATTTAGAGGAGAGTACTTTCTACTTTCACTGGAGGAACATTTAGAATGCAGGACTTTTACTGTGACAGAGTATTCCCACACTCTGGTACTTCTACTTAAGTAAACGTAGAGTACCAGAGTACTTTTTCCACCTCTGATTATAACCTTAAGAGTTGTATTGTTTCAAAATATAGCACAGTAATATTTAACATCAGTTTTTCCCATGCATACAGCACGTGTGTAAAAGGGAATCACCATAACAGGAGCTCCTTTAAGTGCAGCCATCCACTTCCATTCACTACTGTATGACACACACACCATCCAACTACTACTGTAATGCCATGAATCATCAATCACAAACACGCACCCTGCCTGAGGAAACGCTAGCTTGGCGTCTGGCGTAGCTAGCATTGTGGTTTTGGATGTGGGCCAAGCCCGAGGTCAACTCTGAATGGAGCTGTGTGTGTGTGTGTGTGTTGAGAGAGGGGGGGTAACCCATTGGCAGCTGGCTAGCAAAGGGAAGTTGGCTGGTGACTGTGTGTGTGCTGGGTCGGGGATGTGCTTTCTTTAGACAAACCATGCAAAGACACACACACACACACACACACACACACACACACACACACACACACACACACACACACACACACACACACACACACACACACACACACACACACACACACACACACACACACACACACACACACACACACACACACACACACACACACACACACACACACACACACACACACACACACACACACACACACACACACACACACACACACACACACACACACACACACACACACACACACACACACACACACACACACACACACACACACACACACACACACACACACACACACACACACACACACACACACACACACACACACACACACGTAATCTGCTCAGGCCAGCTGTGGAGCGGCTAATCAGATGATGCAAACCATGAGTAGAGCCTGTGTGTGTGTGTATTGTGTTTCAGTATATTGTGTTGGTGTGTGTGACTGTATCTCACCTGTTTCTTGGTGATGCGTTTGCCCATGATCTTTTCCACAACGGGCCCTTCAACCTCGGCCACATCCTGGAGACAAAGAGCATGTGAGGTGTTGGCGCTCCAGACTGCTGTCCCTGAAGTCTCTGACAGAAGGGTTAGTGCTAGATAATACCCGGGGTCCTGGAGGAATACCAAACACTACTCTTATTGAAAACCTCCTCTTAACAATTTCTTAGTAATAGATCTTCCCAATTGGCTAAAAAGGTCTTGAAAATTACATTTTGCATAAACTAAAGATTGAACTTTTCCTTAAAGGGGCCATGTTCTACTCATTTTCAGTTCCATATTAGTATGTAGTTTCTCTACTGGGACATGTCTCCATGCTCTAATGTTCAGAAAGCTCTTTATTGTTCTCATACAGCCTGTGCTGCAGCACCTCTTTTCACCCCATCTGAAACCAGAGCCCAGTCTGCTCTGATTGGTTAGCTGGCCGCTCTGTTGTGAATGGCCAACCGCTTAGACATGTCCCGCCCCTTAACCTATCACGTACAATGTGTTGGAGCACTAGCCAATAGAAGTGAGAGTGTTACGTAGTCATGACACTATGTTCAGGAAGTAAACAAAGGAGTCCAGTAGAAGTGATTTTGGCCTTTGCAGACCATTGACATACACAATACCTATAGCACAGTCCAGGAAAAGGAGAACCCAAAAAACACAATAGGGCCCTTTTAATCCTCACTTTAAAAATATTATTTAAGCTCAAGTAAAGCACATTAAATAATTTGATGCTTTTGCACCAGAACATTTTTGATAGTCTGTTTCCAGCAAATAAGTATTGATTTAAATCTGAGTGTAAAAGTGTTTACAAAACTATTAACTCATTAATTTCAACAAAGGATCAAAATAACCCAAGAGGCGGGTGTTGGATACGTCGATATGAGTGTTGTGGCAAAATGTAACTGTTTCATCATGTGATTGAAAGCCCAGCTGTACCTGTTGCTGTGACGACGATGGAGACTTGGGTGTTGGCGAGTCGTCTCCGCTGTCATCGTCTGAGATCTTGAACTCCGGATCCTCCGTGTACCTCTTCCTCTTCACCTGGCGGCTGGAGCGGCGCTTCTGTTGGACAGAGGGAGAGAGTTCTGTGAAGCTTCCGGAAAGCCCAATCTCAGCATTTGGACAGCTTTCCACAGTGTAGATGTAAATGTGTAGTGACGGAGAGAGGAAAACACATGGCTGTTCTATTCCAACAAACACACTTCACTTTTATTATTCATTATTCCGTTCCATATTGACATCACCCTATTTGCTGGGCTGGAAAAGTTGCCAAATAACGTGTGTGTGTGTGTGTGTGTGTGTGAAAAGGCGAGTGTAGTGAAAAGGAGAAAGAGGACACACTTCTTCAGGAGTTTTCCCATTTAAATAAGAGCCACGACTCTTTATGCAGCCAGCAGCCAGATGCTACTCTGTTTACATGGCACACATAATTACATTAGCACATCAAAAATTGATCTGTTTAAGGAGGGCTAAAGTGGAGTTCTGTTTTTTCTCCAAAAAGCACCTTACCCAACAGGAAGGAGAGATTTTGTACTGTATTAGCAATAAAGCAGCAACTGAAAAGTTGTTGGTGAATTTGGCAGTGGAGCCTCTTCTTGTTCTGTTTACATCTCTTACAGAGGACAGCTTCTCTCTACAGGCTGTGACACTGAGGGATGTGTTCAGGTGTTTTGCTGGGCTTTCTGAAACTAAATGCTGTCTTTACCTCTCAGGAAGGTTCCTAACAGAGGGAGAGACCCAGAAGTACCTAAGGTCCAAAATACATTTCTGATCTCCTGCTAAATTATGAACCTCCCAGACCTCTGAGGTCTTCTGGGACGGGTCTGCTTTCTGTCCACAGAGTCAGAACCTAACATGGAGAAGCAGGGTTCAGTTATTATGCTCCAAATATCTGGAACAAACTCCCAGAATCCTGCAGATCAGCTGCAACTGTTCCTACTTTAAATCCAGGCTGAAGACTCTTTTTGTTGCTGCTTTTAGTTAAATCAACTACTCATGTCTCACACTGCACTGTAACCTTTATATAGATGTGTTTTGAGTAGTCCATGTATGAAAACTGTTTGTTTTCCATATAGTAACATCCTCCACCTCATCATAAAGAGGTCTCCCAGTGTCCGTGCAGTTTTTAGACAAACCGTCTAAAACAAAGCTGGGAAAACAGTCAATCAGATGCACACACATTGTTGCAATCACATACACACATTATAAAACAATAACTGTGGTCCCTGCTCACAAAGTGAAGGTCTGAGCTGTGTGTGTGTGTGTGTGTGTGTGTGTGTGTGTGTGTGTGTGTGTGTGTGTGTGTGTTACCTGTACGCCGTCATCATCATCGTCTTCAGGAGCTGAGGGGGGCGGAGACTTCACCTCCACCTCGTCGCTAACTGAAGGCTCTCTCTTCCTCTTGGATTCCTTCTTAGCAGTGCTAGTCCCGCCCTCAGACTCAGCTTTCTTACCGCTTCAGGGAGAAAGAGGAAAAAATAAAACAAGTATTCAATAAAGGGGGAAAAAAAGACTAAAAACAAAGTAGAACATTCCTCTAAGTGTTAGGCATTCCTGTGTGTGTGTGTGTGTGTGTGTGTGTGTGTGTGTGTGTGTGTGTGTGTGTGTGTGTGTGTGTGTGGTGTGTGTGTGTGTCCCAGGGCAGTCGCCATGTTTGATTTACCCATTTAGAAAATCATTAGTATGCCTCGGGCTCTGGCACACAGGGGGTTAATATGATGAAAGACTACAAGGAGGCGGAGGGAGCGAGATACAGAGATACAGGCAAAGAGGAGGGGGGGCAGAGAGAGAGAGACACACAGGGAGGGAGAGACAGGCAGAAAGAGAGGGACAGAGGAGAGAGAGAGACCCCAGAAAGAAGAGGGGGGAGGGGTTGAAAGGCCCCCAGGCTTCCTCTAATCTCTGGCATGGAAAGTAAGAGGAGATGGCTCCATCTGCACGCACGAGGACACAGGGCTCCGCTCTTCTGTCTCACTCTGCTGACATGTCCATCAGTAGAGAAGCTAAACCCTGCTTTTCAAATATCTACAGATTTTCACTCGGGCTGTAACTCCAGTTGGGCCAGGATAGAATGGGTGCTACTTTTCCAATGTGAATCCTTTAAATGCACCATTCAATGATTCAGATTTAGCTTTGAACGTTTCAGCTAACTAAACCTGTAGCTCCAATCTAAAGTGAGAAGAGCGGCAGAATTAAATGCTGCTCCATTAGAGCACCCATTGCAATCAATTTTTTTTTAGACCTCCCGATCCAGATTTGCTTTTTAAGAACTACAATTGTCATGTAAAAACTAAACTGTAATTGTTCAGAAATGATGAACATGATGAGACCAGAGAGACACACTGTTGGTATCTTTGGTTTCTCTACACTACATGTACGGGAATTAATGACTATATAATATATTTGTATTCATTTCTTTCTCAGTCCCTAATGGTCTGAATAAGTTGCTACATTTTTCGTGGCTTACCTGGTTACCTAGACTTAACTAGGGCTGGTCAGGCTTTCACTTTATGCACCCTACACTGCCCTCTGCTAGAAAAAACAAAAGAAAAAGTGAGAGGGGAGATAAAACTTTCGTAACATTTGTTAGCTTGGGAAATCTGGGTGTTAGAAACGAGGAAGTGGATCCACATTGTACAACCCCCATCCCCCAACACAGCCAACTAAATGTTTAGATCTTAACTCCAAAACAGTCTTATACTGCTGCTATAAACTGACTTACAGAGTGTACAACAGTTGTTTGTAGTTCTGTAGTGATCTCTCTCTCTCTCTCTCTCTACCTCTCTCTCTCTACCCCTCTCTTTCTCTCCTGTCTCTCGCCCCCTCTGTCCCTGGGGCCCTTCTCCTTTCATCCTCACGCCAAAAGCAATCACCATCTCCGTGGTAACGGCTGGTCATGTGACCTGCACCTGTTCCTCTGGCTGGTCGCCACACGCTGGAGCCATCTGGACACACACACACACACACACACCCCCCTCCACTTGGCTGCCTTCTCCCCTCTCTTCCTCGGTGTCTTCATGGCCTCACTCCTCTCTTCACTCCCTTCATCACCTCCAACTCTTTCTGATCCTTCCTCTCTGCTGCCCTCCTCTTTTAATAAATCTCCTTGTGCCACAAAACATTCCAACAACTTTAGGCACTGCTCCTGTGACGCTAACCTGAATCACTCCATGCTATTCCTTCTGACAAAAGCAGGTTTTTTTTAAACACAAGTGTGTGTGACCATAGACTTTAGTTGAGAGTAGTTATTACTTTCCCAGAATAAAGCTCATCAGCAGAAGTGATCAGAGCTGATGTTGGTCTTGAAGGAGGAAACTAGCCAAGATTGGAAGAGATGGAATTAAAAGTTAGAAACTGTAAGTCAAAAAGGGGATTTGTCAGTGTTGTATCCATTCAACTTTCTTTTAACCCCGAGTGGCAAAAACATCTGCAAGTTTAAGGAAAATATAGTTTTCATTTCTTAATTTCTATTTCTTTTGTCTGCAAATAGTTAAGAGCCTACTTACTCAATATCAGATAACTTACTAATCTTCTTTGCATTCATCTGCAGAATTCCAAAGACATGTGTTTTTTTAAATAGAGAGGGGACATCTTAAATGTATTATGGTCCATCACATTATGAGCAAAAGGCTGGCTTTTATTCTGTAACAACTGTATAAGAATATATCACCTGCAGATGCTGTGCTGTCCAGGTGTGTGAGGGGGGATAAAGGAAAGACAGGAAGCAGAGCGGTGAAATAAAACATGACGCGGGAGAAGAAGAGAAAATGAAGAAGATGACAAAAAAAGAACAGGAGCTGGACATGCACGCACGCACATACGTAGATGAAGGGACACCTGCTGCTGTGATGAGTCATACCCCTGAACCCCGATGTAAACACCAACCTATGGCAACACAGGTTTTTAAGTAGGGCTGTATTTGCACACGTTTGCATGCATGTCTGACTTGTTTGTGTGTACTGCAAACAAATCACACACACACACAGCGAGAGAGGGAAGGGTGTGGCGGCTGGGTTATTTATAGATGTACTTCCTCTGAGAGAGGTAGACAGGGAGGGAGTGTGAGCGGGGAAGAGAAGGAAAAGAGGAATGGAGGGAGAGAGCAAGGTCAAAGGAGAGGAGTGAGCTGACCGGACCAGTAAACCACATGATTCTCTCTCTGGATCACACACACCCACAAACCTAAAACCCTCTGAGTCACAGTTTAGTCACATCTCAGTGAGGACCTCCAAATGTCCGTCAACCGGCTTAAAAGCAAACATAGAAAAGTAATCTTTGTAATTGTGATATTGACTCAATCATCGAATTCAATTCACAAACTACTACAAATGACTTCTCCAAGCTCAGATTGATCAAAGAAAGGCAACCTTACCTCATGTTTACATAGCCAAAAGCTTCATGGAGAGATGGTTGTAAAATCACTTTAGATATTAATACCAACTGCATTAGATAAGTAAACAGCGATCAGAGCATGAAAAACAAGAAAGGATGTTTTGCTCAAATTTCATGAGGTCCGATATCATCATATGAATGCATCCTCCTCTGCCTGACCCTCTCTCCTTTACCCGGTTACAGGAGTATGTGTTTAACAACTGTGAAGAATCACTGACATGCAAGTAGATGGTACATGAACCTTTTCTGAAAATGAGACAAACTAAAGGAAGTGAGACACCACACACATACACACACGCGCATAGCTTATTTCTCCACCCACATGTGGAAATCTCACACAAATCCCCAAAAATGCAATGGAACATAACGTGCTAGTGGCCCCCAAAGAGGACTTTCCCTATACAAAGTCACATGTTGTTAAAGCTCATTTTATGGCCCTAACCCTTTAAAATCAAGTCAGAAAAGTAAATGATGACATTTAAACAACTGTTTATCTAACTGCATTAAGAAATGAAATTATATAATGTGATTAAAACAGTCTCCAAATAGACTCACTGTCCCGTCTCCCGAGTATGAGACTTGACAAATTAAGATCCTGATCTTCATGACCCAATTTAATAATATGGAAACTTGATGAGCAAAGACAACATGGGACAGCAGAAAAAGAAACTCCGCATCCCCAACAAATGGCATCATTTAGGAGAACAGAGGGAAGATTGGCAGAGAGGAAGAGATGAAAGGATACCCTCCTCTTCAGCAGTAAGAGGTGTTACTGGAGGGGGGAGAGGAAGAATAAAAGAAGAGATAGCTGCTCCACCATTTTAGAGGAGCAGTGAATGGCCGGCAGCCATTATTATGCTAAATTAACCTGGAGCCCTGGCTGCCACTCAAGATGGAGGAAAGCCTGACAGCAGATAAGAGCCAGTTTACCAACACACACTGCCAGAGAGAGGCAGAGTGTGTCCTCCCCCACATTTCCTCCCCACAGTGGAGTGGTCAGTGGCATGGCCTTCATATCATTAGACGCCATTTTCTGCCACAAAGATTACTGGTGACCCCTCCCCCAACACACACAGCTTCACCCACACTCACTCCAGGACCCCCCTATTCCCAGCGTCTGACTCTTTTCCAGTAGGCAATGCATGCACACACACACCTCCCCCAGCGCTGACCCCTGCCTGCTGCTTTGGCCCTCCCTCTTCCTCTGGATAAAAGGGGCCGAGAGGAAGGGAGACTGAGGGCTGGGACAGAGGCAGAGATGGGGGCTGCCTGACACATTCCTCAGTGTGATCAAGTTACACACACGCACGCACGCACGCACGCACGCACACGAACCTCTGAGCTGTGAACTAGCCACAGTGCATGTGTATTTTCAGTAGGAGTTAAGGTTTCGGAAAATTTCGAGTAAGTTTGGGAAGCACTCAATTTAAACCTCTTCTACTACTTATTAGGTGGAACACCTACATCTTCCCGTTTGTAGTTCATGCTGCTAAATACAGGACGTACAAGGCTCTGGGCTGCATATCCTACCACCAAGAAGCTGAGGAAGATTGACTCCTCTCAGCTGCTTGGGTACACGTGTTCAGCTGGCTTTAGTTTAGACGCTCCAGCCCGGCACACAATGACTGATGTAGTGCTGCTCCTACCTGGTTCTCTTGGGGGTCTTGGACTTGGAGCTCTTGGTTTTCTTCTCCTTGGGGTCCTTAGGCTCCTTGGGTTCTTTGGGGGTCTTGGGTGTTTTGGGCGTCTTCGGGGTCTTGGGCTCTTTGTCCTCTTTTCCCTCTGCCTTCTCCTTTGGTTTTTTCTTGCGCTTCTTCTTCTCCTCTACCAGTGGTGAACTTCCCTCTACATTTCCTGTGCCAGTAACCTGTTCACCCGCATCACTTCCTGCTCCGGGGGTTTCGGTCGGTACGTCCTCCTCTCCTCCAATCACTGCCTTCTTCCCTCCCTCTTCCTCCTGTCCATCCACTACTTTAGCTTTCTTCTTCCTTTTCTTTTTTGGCTTTGTCTCCTGGTCGCTGGGCTGCTCTGTGCTTATAGGCTGGCCGGGGGGGCCGCCACCGACTGTCGCCATGTCAGGAACTAGTGAGGGGTCGGTGGGGGAATGCTGAGAGATGGGGGAGAAAGAGAACTGTTAGCTACAGGTTTTCAGAAACAAAATGAGAACACCTTTCAGATGGGACATTGAAATAGGAAATAATGGACAAATATGAATTAAGGGGAATTCCTAAAACATTCAAATAGAAATGACACAATTTACAAAAATGCACATCCAGGTGGACAAATCAAAGTAACGGTAAAAGGGTTTTCTTTTACAAGTGTAGAATGTGTACAGTAGTGTGGTAGCAGCCAGGTAACAATAGTAAAAGTGGGAGTATATATTGCTTTATTATTTACAGATTTATTACAGTAGTTGAATTGTAACTAAGAGCATCGTTATAGAAAAAATAACAAAGAAAATAAAACTTCCCTTAAACAGCATATAAATAAACCTGTGGCATGGTTTTCAGCTAGGAAACCGTTATCAACATTTGTGAGCGCAAATCACATTAACCTGAGGCTGTCCAGATGAGGCCTAGCAGAAGTGAAGGAAGGATGCATGATTTGGTTTTCTAATTTATCAATAATAAGACTTCTGACCGAATTAAATACTCAACTATCAGAATGTCTAATTTGAGAATCCTCTGTTTATTATAAGTTCATATCTTTGGGACTGGGAAGTTGTGATGGAGATCTTTCACTATAACTTTTTATACACCTACAATAAGAGGATATATTTATGTAATTATCTTTTGATATGTCCATCTTTTTCAACTTTTTTATTGATTTCTTTCTGTAACATTTGTGTTGATGTTTTCTTGGCTCTGTATAGACCACTTAATGAAAATCGAAACAATTGGACAGCTTAATAAATCAAAGGAATCATTTGCAGTCCTACTTTGGTTTAAAAAATAATAATCTAAAACATGAATAAGGCAGCAACTAACAATGACTTTCTTTGTCAATTAACCCAAGAATATTTTCTTGGTTTTCAACTGCCATTGAAGACTAAGAAAAGTATCATCATGACTGGCTGACTGATCTACTGACTAATCAATGCATGGCTTCAGCTCTGAGCTCAATCATATGGATCAGTCTTAGTGAAATGTGTCGGCTAAGGTTTCAACACGGGCCCTGCCAGCCTGTCAATACTGCAGTGTGGGGCTTGAATTTGTCAGTAATGGCGGATTACAGAGCAGAGGGGGAAGCGCAGATCCATCCATCCATCCACGCACGCGGCTACCACCTCCTTCCTCTCTCTCCTCGACTCCCTGTTGCTACATTTCCCTCCCCCCTCCTGCAGGCTAATCTTGGTAAACAAACCGGCTGACACCTCTTTTTTCCTCCTGCAGACTAAATCCTCTCCTCTTCCTCCTTCTCCCTCCATCTTCTCCTCATTGCTCCCCAGTCCGCTCTCTGTGACAGGCAACTGGTAACCAGCTGTTGGGAGCCTCTCCAGCTGCCTCCCCTCCCTCACCCTCTCTTCCATCCCTCCTTGCCTCCCTCCCTCTTTCTCTCTCTCCAGCTGCTCAGAGTCCCAGTAGCAGATGGGAAATCAGGCATCATGACACAAATAAATTATCTGCCTACTTCAAAAAGGCGCAGCGAGGGAGTATGCGTGTGTTTGCGCATGTGAAACGCACAAGTGCGCTTTTGCGTGTGTGTGTGAGCATCAGCACGTTTACAGCACACACACAAGAAGATTTGGGGTGCCATCACCGAAAGTCCACTTCCATCAGGGGAATACTAATGTACACACTTCACACCAAACTACTGCAAGGTCACGCGTCACACAAACACCTGCTGACACACACGTAAACTGAGCCACTTAGACCACAAATATGATGAGGAAAGGGATAGAGGGGAGATAACTAGGTGAGAGACAATCACAGAAAGGGAGAGAGAAAGAGAGAGATGGGGGGGGCAATGCACTGCCAAGAGGTAAATCTGTCTTGCTGCCAAGATTCCCAGATAATCAATCACACAAATGACAATGGAGACACACACAGTATGTATACACAAACAAACACACACACGCTCCAGTCCTGCGTCAGGTCTACTCTTCTGCAGGGGGGGGGGGCAGGTTTAAATCCACTGCTCCCATATTAAAACACCATCATCAGCAACTTTCCGAACCTGTTGGAATAATATCACCAGTAACCAGTGGTGGAGGGAGTACTCCGATTGTTACTGAAGTAAAAGTACAAATGCTATGCTCTCGAAATACTCCACTACAATGTATAGTGCTGATTTCAAAATGTAAAAGCCCAAAAGTATTAGCAGCATCAAAGCGTACTTAAAGGTCACGTTCAAGTAAAAGTACTCATTTTGCACAATAGTGTACTGTAAGGTTATAGTCCTCATGCAAAATGGATCTTTTCACAGTGTTATATTTGGATGGTTATTAAATGATCCTGTTTTTATGCATATAAGAACATTTACATGTTGTAGTTTGTCAGTGTGGACCTATAAATATGTTATATACTTTGGATCAGCAGTACAGAACTGCATTATACCATATCAGCATGTCAGGAGTTTGAGTTTTCAAATAAAGAAATAGAGTAAAAAGTACCATATTTGCCCCTCAAATGTAGTGAAGTTTCAAGTAAATGAAAGTCAATTATGTCAAAAATAGTACTCAAGTACAATACGTGAGTATATGTACTTTCCACCAGTGCCAATAACCGAGAAATAAAAGGTTCTTTAAAGACCTCCATGAGTCTCTAGCATCCAACAGAACAGATGAGCAGTGTTGAGCTTCATCTCTCACTGGACAGAGGGAGAGGGTGTGAGGAGGAAGGTAAGGAAGCTGAAGGAAGGGGGGGGGTTCAGGGGTTAAATCTACCAGGCGGAAACACTTAAGACTCCCAAAGGATGGAGTGAAAGGAAATATGGTGCTCATCGTTCAGCCTCACCCCTCACTCCACGTCTACCCATCCTTCCATCCAGCCTCTCCACCCATCCGTGATTGACAGCTGCGCCCCCTCTCCCAGCATGCAGCAGGTAACAGTTATCTATCAAAATAAAGGAACCTCCAACCAAACCAGCACTATTTACTTTGCCACTTTCTGGACTGTACACACGCTGCTTTGTGACCCATGGAAAACACTAATGTAATCGTTTGTAGAAATTGTTCTGAGGTAGTTCCGTGAGGATTTTATTTAAAACTGTAATTAACTGCTTTTTTATTTTTCCCACATGATACATTGATTTCCAAACATCTGTATCAATACCAAACTACCTCCACACAGTTCTAATAAAGCAGAGAGGCTAATTGTTTGAGTTGTAAACCTTCATATTAGCTCATTTTCAAATAAACGGTTATTGAATAATTAGATCTACGCCCAGGTTGTCAGGGGCTTTCTCCCGTTTGGTTAATGCATTGCCTTCTCTTTATTATCTCTGTTTGATGTTTAATCATAGCCATGTAATGGTAAGTTTTGTATTAAAGCGCAATCAGCTACCAGACTTAAAGGGAAGGTTAAGAATTCCTCAATTGCTGGGATTATTGGGAATTGTTTGAACACTGGTTATTGCTGTCATTGATAGAACATCCAGGAACCACCACAGTGTGCACAGAAGGAAGCACTTCCTCCCTGGGCAGACTCTGTAACTGCAGCATGTCTCAGCTTTTCAAATAGTGTAATAGTTTCCAGTAAAAATCACTCAACCATGGAACCCAGGATGAATCAGCTCAGAGAAATAGCTGGGCAAGGTGACCACAGCAGAGCTCTTATCTGTCCTCACAGGATGATTAAGTGTGTCACCACTCGGGAGCAGAGTGCAGCCAAACTCATCTGCTGTGGCTCTCTATAGCTGATTTGACTTCCTCTAATATACATCTTTTCTTACACTTCAACTGGGCTCAACAAACAACAACAGAGCTTGAACCAACGCAAACCAGTTGCCCTAGTTTGTGGTCTCTTTTTCGGGGCATTCACTATCTACCTACCGTACCACACAACTAACATGTGGTTCAAATTAAATGTGTGAAAGAAACCAAGCATTGTGTCGTGATATCTGCTAAAGAAACGAGAGGGACTAAATATTCGAGAAGCATTTCCCTGGAAGCTGTAGCGAGCTGGATTGTATGGCAGCTCTGACAGCATGCATGAGCGGGGGATGGGCGAGACAGGCATGTTATATGTCAACTAAAGTGCTGCACGCAACGCTGTGTGTGCGCAATTGAGATGTAGAATAAAGGTCACAGCACTGCACTCTGCCAGAGTTGTGACCTTGAGCTGCTGATGAAGGCGTGTGTGTGTGTGTGTAATAACCATGCTTAGTGAACAGATGGAGCTTAGCGTACCAGACATACAGTCATTATGACTGACTGACCAGCTTTGTGTGTGGCTCTTTCTAACAAGTGCATCATGAGGTACAGAGAGAACTCCCTGTGACACACACACACACACACACTTTCCCCAGGCATATTTGCAATCCCATTCTAGACCGCACCATCCAATGTGTGTGTGATGACGGGGGCTGCCGGGCCTGCAGCGAGAGTCAGGACGGTGCATGCAGCTCGCCCAGGCGCAGCGCAGGGCTCACCAGCCAACATGGCATCTAGGTCAGGAGTGCTGGATAAATTAAGAGTGACGGCTGAAATGTCAACCACAAAATGCAGGCTTGGTAGGGGGGGAGGTAACACAGAAGCTAGGAGTAGTGGGAACAAGAATGGAGCAAAAAGAGGGTCTCACTATATGTGCGTGTTTGTGTGTGAGAGAGGCCACAGGGCTGCTATTGTGTGTGAATGGGTCAGTGGAGAAAGGGGGCTTTGAGCAACAAAACAAGCTAATGGAAGCTGGGGGGGGGGGCACGTGACGAAGGCAGCAGCGGCGGCACTCGCACAAACAAACATGGAGTTTGCCATTGAGAACTGCTAACCTCTTGTCAGCAACCCCCCTTCTCCTCTCCTTTGCTAGAGACTCCCTCTCTTGACATCTTTGCTTGTTTTCCCACTCCTTCCTCTTAGTGTTTCACCCCTCCCCCAATCTCTTAATCACCCCCCAGCTTTTTTTCTTCCTCTCCATCTCCCTCTTTCTAAACTGCCTGTCTCTGCACATCCGGCTACACAACATTAACTAAGAGATGACACCCTTGAAATAGATAAAACAAACAGTGGGACACACAGAGAGAGACGGTCAGAGAGAGAGAGGGAGAGCGGAAAGAGAGGAGACGGGGAAGAGAGATAGACAGGAAGGGAGGTTTCCTCTATAGAGGAGGGGGAGATGTGGGAGCAAGAGGGAGGAGAGATTATGCTGGTGGCGCCTGTGTGTGTGTGCGCACATGTGTATGGGTGTTGCACACATCTCAGGATATGCAGCTCACAGGAAACAAACAGCTGCAAACACACACACACACACCCGTACACACACACACACACACACACACACAGACACACACACACACCGGCAGTAGACGACACAAAAGGCAAAACACACACAAAACCCCAATGAACCAGCGCCCAAGGCACCGCTGTGTTCTCAAATGTCATGTGCACACAGACACACACACTTCCCCTACACTCCAAACACACACTTTCCCCACCCACATGATAAATAAACACTCGGATGAAATACACTCACACATGAAAACAAATGCACACACACACACACACACACCTGTACGTGAGGCACTTTCTGTGGGGTGAGAGGGGGTGAGGAGAGCGGATGGGAGGCGGGAGGCGCCCATGGGTGGGAGGCCGTGCTGAGGGCAGGTGCTGTGCTCTGCTGGTGGTGTGGCTGGGGGGGCATGTGGGTGGGTTGCGTCTGAGGGTTCTGGTTGGGCGGTACCAAGCCCTGGTTTGGGACCGGAACTCCATGCAGGCTTTGGAAACCCATGGGAGGGGCCTGCAAGGGCTGCCCGCTGCGAGGGGGCTGCTGCGGGGTCTGGAGTAGACGCTGGTCCCCCCCCTGGCTGAGTGGAGCTTCATGTGGCCCTTGGGGGGAGAGACGTACAGTATTAATACAGACTTTCGATTTATAATGCCAACAACCACGCTTTTCTCCTCCCTTCAATTACCAAGGCATGGAAACAGAGCACACTTCAAACAGTAACAAACACTAGCTGGCTGTGGTGCATCCGTTTGTAACAAGGAGAAGAAACACACGTTTATACCGTGTTTTAAAGAAGCATTGAAATAACACAAACAATAGAAACATCAGCTCAATTACAACGTTCATTAAATTGCCAGAAGTCTTTTTCTGTGGTATACAGGAACATCACAGTCTACAGACGAATCACCAGTATATCTGCTGCCCAGTGCTTACCTTGCTGGAGCTGAGATATATTCGGCCCCATTTGAGGACCACGCTGCGGCCCCATGACAGGATACATTTGGGGATGTGATGCATTCGGAGGCATGTTGTGTGGGTGTGGTGAAGACAGAGGGATTTGGGGAGTTCTCTGGGTCAGAGGGTTGGGTGTAGGCTGCAGGGCCGTGTAGCCTGAAGCCTCTGTGGGTATGGCTAGTCCTGCACTAGGGGGCCTGCCTTGTTGGGGAGGTGGTGTTGGGGTTCCCAAAACCCTCATGGGGGACATGGAAGAAGGGGAGGAGTAAGATCCCTGAGCTGGGGGGACAAGGTGGGGCTGGTTTTGGGCCTGGGGAAGATTCTGGGGGTGCATAGGCTGACCCTGCTGCCCTGCCTGCTGCTGCATCTGGGCAGAGAGGGCCTGATGGGGCTGGGATTGGTGTGCTGGTGCGGGGGGGTATCGCTGCCCAGGTTGGCCAGCTGCTGGGCCTGATCCCTGGGTAAACCTCTGGCCGAGCTGCCCTGGTCCCATGGCCTGGCTGGTGTTAGCATTGACATTAGAATTAGCACCCTGACCCATCCCGGGTCCCATGGCTCCATACTGTGCCTGATAGCCGGGGTACTGGCTGGCCCCAAACCCCGCCATGCCCTGCTGGTGCTGGTGGGGGTGTGAAGGCTGTCGGGAAGGGGAATGTGGGAAGCGGGGTGTGTGGCCCATGTTGGGATAGCCCTGGGGTTGTGACTGGGGCTGGGGTTGACGCATCTGGGCTGCCCCTATTCCAACATGTCCCAGGTAGTGAGATGGGTCCTGAGCGGTGGGTTGTGCCATGCTCTGTGGAGGAGGGGCAATGCCCTGTGAAGGGTAGTGTTGGTTCATGTGAGCTGCATTGGGTGTGGGGGGGCCCTGCATCCCGCCATAGTTGCCTTGAGACATCTGGTAGCCCCCCAGCTGGTTGGGGCCAGCCCCAGGTTGTGCAGGAGGCTGCTGATAGGCTGATCTGCTCGGCGGCTGCTGCTGCTGCTGGCCCCAGACTGCCCCCCCACCTCCTCCTGCAGCATCACCAGGGTACCCATGGTGGGCACTGCCAGAGTTAGCCGGGTTATTATGGTAGTGGGAAGCCATACCATTCATGGCCGTGTTCACGTTAGGTGGCCCCTGGCTGGGACCGTTCTGGGCCATCATTCGTCCTACAGCGGCACCAGGTTGATCATAGCCCGTGTAGGGGCCGTGGTCGTACATTTGCCCCAGTTTAGGCTGCCCTGGCCCGGGCCCGGCGCCGTGGATCATCCCTTGGTGGAAGCCCCGGTTTCCCTGGTGCTCATGGTTCAGAGAGGGATTATTCTGCTGGGCTAAAGGGTTGGATTGGGCAGGGGCCGGCTGCTGAGGAAAGCAGTCTCCTAAACCGTCTAATCCATCAGAGAACAGCCCTGCATCATCCCCAAACAAACTCAACATCCCCGGGTCCGCCATGGCTGCGAGAGGGGGGCCAACAGATGGAGGAGTTGTGCTGTACAGTGATGAGCTAATCAGCTAGCTGCTAATATGAAGCCTGCTACTCCATGGTCCTAGTTCCTAGGGAAGAAGAAAAACAAAATTGGAATTAGGGAACGAGACCAAGAGACTCAATGCTCAAAGTAAAAAGCTGAATTAAACCATGAAGGACTTCAAACACAGGCCTAAATGAAAACTTTTTGCAATTCAAAAAAACCAAAAAAAACAAATAGTCCTTCCCCAAAGCACTTAACCCTTTCTTGATAGTCACATAAACTTTAGTTTCCATGTTCATAAGCAGTGCAGAGCTGCAATGGATTCACTTGTTTTTGCAAATGTATCAGTTGCTACCATTCAAGAAAAAATACATGCACCCATTGAAAAATAACTCACATTCACACACACTTCACATTAGCACTGCCCTGAAACCCTCCCCCATCTCAATTTTAGTACCAAACAAAAGAACTTCTTTCTTTTCAAATACACACTCGGAGTCATTCAGTGTGTGTGTGTGTGTGTGTGTGTGTGTGTGTGTGTGTGTGTGTGTGTGTGTGTGTGTGAACAAAGGGCCCAGCAGATGCAACTCTGTTTGAACAGCAGCAGCTGCCATGCAGCAGGACAGAGCTCCAGAGTACACCAGGCAGGCAGCAGCTACTCAAGCCATTCAGCTGGCTAACTAACCAGATGTGTGAGGACCAGGGAGTTAGCCACCTGCTACCTTTCTAGCCTCTGTGTGTGTGTTCAGCTCTCTTAAGTATACGGACAGTAAACATGCATTAAGCAAGTTTACTTTTCCTTTAATAACAGTCATATATGGGTAAAAAATAAGAATACTGGGTGTGCAAAGGGGTGATTAACAGCAGAGGGACTGTGCAGCCTGAATGAGTGGTGGCTGGAGGTAGGTGGGTCTTAGCACGCATGAACGAGTGTGTGTAGGCATTATGTCGGAGACCAGGATGGGGAGAATTGTGTGTTGCCCAAGTTAACTTTGGTAGAGTTCCCCTCCCCCTCTCACCTCATTTATTTTTCCACTACATCCCTCCCACTCTTTTTCCTCACCCCCATCGTGGCCATGGGTTTGCTTTTTAGTAAATATGTTGTAGCTCAGTGAGTTTCAGGGTGTTTTGGTGTTGCTATGTTTGAGTGTTCAGGTGGCTGTGACTATCAGAGGTGGACCGCTCAGTAATCATCAGAACCATCAGTATGTTATATTGACTTTTTATTTATTGCAACAATAACTGGCAGATTCTGAATAGCTACTATACTTCACAAAAACTGTCTGCTTCCTGTCACAGAAGATGTTTTTTCTTCAGGATAAAAACAATTTTGGAATTCAATTTCCATTTGCAACATCTGCCCAACAACTGAGAGCATCCATTGCTTTGCCAATGCTAGAATCTAGTCCCCAAAATGTTGCAAAAATATATTTAATGTTTGATTTAGGGGTGGGCATTTGATTACATTTTCTTAATAGAATTAATTTGATTAATCATTAATATTTGTATATTAAAATTCATTATTTATTTAACTTTTTATATATTAAAAATGCAATGAAAATACAGCCCGTTTTTCCTCAGTCAGATCTTTATTACAAGAAGAACAATTCTTGTGGCAGTTAAACCGGACGGTAAAACCAATGGTAAAACTTGAAGACATGCACTGCGGTGCTCTAAAGCAGAGGAGCCTGCAGCTGTGAGGCGGCGCTCTTAAACACAATTGACCCTTGTTTGTTCCAAAATAATAATGAAAAACCAAACAAAAAACAATCATGTTAAACAATAACTTAACATAATAATACTTAGGTCTGCCAGGTTTTGTCAAAATGTAACTCAAAACTATCCAAAAGGCACCGGGTCGATAAAGAGAGTGAGAGAGAGATTAGTCTACCTAACAATTAATTAGGCTGATTAACAAAGCTTCATAAAAAATAACTAGTAGCTCACATACAACTTCAGCACCAGTCTACTGATTTTTGTTGATAAGCATGTTAAATTGCTCTGGGGTCAGATGCGACTGCAGCCTGGTGACCGTCAGTCCAGCCGCCAAAAACACCCGCTCTGAGGGGACTGACGTTGCCGGGATGCACAGGTACCTCTGTGCTAACTTGGCCAGCCTGGGAAACCTTATTCCATTCATTTTCCACCAGTCTGTAGGGGTGCAATCCAGGGGTGGGGGAGTCTCCCTCAGAAAGGTCTGAAGTTCTGCTTCGATGTAGTTTTATCAATACAAATTAACGTGATTGACGGAATTCTTAATCAATTATTGATCGCTGATTAATTATGCCCTTCCGTAGTTTGATCATTAAACATACTTTTAAAGTGAAGTTTCTGAGGGACCATACACAATACTCAGTCAGAAAGCCATTTGCATGACACAGGGCTAGAGGAACACAGCCTTCTGCCTCCACAATGGCTGATTGGAGCATCTACTCTTGTTGTGTAAATAGAAATTAACACCCCCTACATCCATGTCTCTATGGCTCATAAATAGTCTATCAACAGAAAGACAGGTGCTAGAATGATTGTGGTCACAAACAGGCAGGGTATGCAAGGAGATACCATACAAGATCTTAAAGCTTCAAAAGTGCTTCTCAGGTTCTGTCCGTTTAAGTGGTAATTCTATAAATGTAGGTAATGTGATGTAACCACTGTGTGCTAATGACTCAGTAAAGCTAACATAGCATGAATGTCAAACAGATAAACATCTCTGTATTCTCCACACTATCTGGTTCACTTAAGTCACAGCTACAGCTTTATTCCGACGGAACATTATATCAGAACTGAGTAATTAGTTAAATCATCAAAACACAACATTTTGACTAATTGAAAAAAAATAAGAAATCAGACAATTCATCTGTGTGTGGCTAACAGTATAGAGTCAGGGGGGTGAGAGACTAACAGCACTATGGGGCTGGATTACAGATTTGTTTATTTAAAAAATATATATATAATAATATGATATAGTAGTTTTAGTTTTATGCAAACACACAACACCCACAAAGACTAAACAGAAAAGCAGAGAAGTGTCAGTCTCAAAGAAGCCATACGCCTGTACAAAGTTAAAGCCGTGAGGAAGCTGTGGCCATTACAGAACTTGTGTTGTGATACAAGATCAGTGTTGTAAGCAGCAGCACTGCAGAGTTACATCACTTCCTGTGCATTTCAATCACTTCAGGAAGATGAAAAAAAGTTCCTGCATGTGAGCAGGTAAGAGTTCTTGAGTGTAATTTCATATCCTTTGCAGCAATTTACAACGCAGGCAACTGACTTCCTGTCAGCTCAGTGAGAGGCACACTACACAGTGAATTTTACAATGCAGAAGGAATTTAGTGGTAAAAGCACTTTCTGTGTACTCTGTATCTTTAGCAGCCTTCATCGGATCAGAGGGGGAGGTAAAACATGAAACACACACACACACACACACACTTTGGCATTGAGGCCCAGCTGTCACCGCAGAAGGAATTAGGTGAACGGTCAGTGTGCTGCTTTAGACGCCAAATCTCATCAAAGGATGAGGCGTTTTACCCCCCACCTCCCCTTCCCCAGGCTCCTGCCATAACACATGTGCCAAGGAACCCAGCACAGGAGAGCCCGTATCTAAGATAACAACCCCAGCAACCCAAGACAGGTCTGGCAAAATGCTGATGCTGCCTCAACATTTTTGCTGTATTGCTGTCCGCCATCACCTGGGGATACAGAGTGATGGCCAATCATATCTGTTCAGTTTGCGTCACCAGCATCAGAATAAGGGAGCAAACCATTACTGCCCTAAAAACATTGCCCAAGTCAGGATATACTGCTGTGCAGCGCCTTGACATCTGATAGCCCTCAGTCTGGACTTTGTAGCTCATATTTCATGTTTCAATTGGTACCTGTAGCAACACAGCCCCATCGGTGAGGACAAATGATCATCAAGAGAACCAGAAGTTAAAGAAACTGCAGACCAGGCGCTCAGCCTCCTGCGATACAGCCAGACAGACAAACTGAGGGCAGTGACAGAGTGAAGACGTGTAGTAACAACTGAGATTCTTTGTTAACGTATGTGGTTTCACACGACCACACTGATGTTTATCTGTGTTTTCGGAAGTGACAGCCACAAACTCAAGATGTAAACAACACGGGTCAGTTTGAAGGGTTAAGACTCAAAGACTTATCAACAAACTCCTTCATCCCTGTTTAAAAGCCATTCCTCCTCTCCTTTATTGTTGGTGCCCCAGCAGCACTATTTAACACAATCCTTCATTTTGAAAACATCCAATACTGAATCTCAGCAAGGTGCCAGCCTCCAAACATGCGGATGTGCGAGCCCCAAATAATACAAATTTTAAAAAATGGCTTAAAAAAAAGCTATCGATATTCTTGTGGAAACTTCCATTTGACTTGTTTGTTATAGCTTTAATTCGTGGGAAATGATACAAACACACTCTGACAGCTGAGATGCTTTGAGGATGGCTAGGACCTTGTAATCCAAAGCAAAACATTTCCCAAAATAAAACTTAAATTACTGTAAGGACTCTGACCTTGAAGAGGCTGACATTTTTACGAGACAGAATATGAAAAAGGCACACAAGCCTGTAAGTCAGACAGTAATTCACAGTTCCACCTCACCTGAGAGTAATCACTGTGTGGCTCTAACGCTTATAGTCATAGCCGACTTAATACAATAACTGACATTCACCAGCTAGGCTCAGGAATTCACACTGGCTGTGCAGCTCTGTGAAATCACCATTATTGAGGCCATTCACTGAGCCAAGCTGAAAACACGCAGTGTCACTGCCAAGTTCAACGGACACATTCACTGGCTGCAGTGCACTGGAGAGGGGCCTTTAGTTTACAAAACACAAAGAAACTAAGAAACATCCTTCAATGCCCAACCCCATCAGAAAGCTAACATTTATTTGACTTTCACATAGATGTATGTTCAAATTAAAGCAGAGTGCATCTACTTTAATACATTATTTATTTAAGATCCCTGGAAAGCTGCAGGTCTGTCTAAAGTTTTTGATAACAATGCCTACATCAGGTGATCTCACCAAGTGTGTAAATCACTGACTTCAGCTAGTGTAAACATTGGTTTGCTATGAAAACCTGCAGGTGCCTGACCCTCCACTACACACCAAACGAACCCAGCTCTACACATTTAAATATGCATGTAGTTCTGCCAGTATCCATGAACAAATCTAGATCCGATGGCTTCGCAATACCCCTTCCTTTTGCTTTTTCGTCAAATTTGCTGGCTTTGTTTGACACATCATACTAGATCAAACAGCTGCACATCTTTGTGTGTGTGCGGTGTTGGTTTGGGTTGCAGGGAGGAAGAAAGACTAGCCGACAGTGGTTGAATGCAGCGCTGTCTGTGCTGCTGAAAGTTTGCCAGCTAAACTGTCTGTAGCCTGCAGGCTTTACTACAGGAAATTTCTGCCATGTCAACAGCGCTTCTGCTCGGAGACACAGGCAGGCAGAGACAAACAACACAGCCAGAGAAACAAAACGCACCACAAGCTCAGCACTAGACACCTGAAGTAGTGAGTGATCTTCCTCTTCCTCTGGAGAACACGTGTGCACCCACCCACCTCCCATTACCACTAGGATCTAAGCCGCTATAATTTATACCTTTGTTCCCAAATGGAGGACAGCACGCAGAAGCTGGCTAGCTGTGTGTGTAATTACGCTCAAGTGAGGGGATGCAGGGCCTTGTGTTTGGGGCTGGGATTTGAGGCCCGGAAGGAAGGAAAAGAGAAGAGGAGGTGGAGAGAGGGGGGGGGATCAAGAAAGCAAGAGAAGAATAAGAGAAGCAGTGAAGCTAGAGAAAATCTGGTTATTTTACGCACGGCTGCGTCGTTAATGAACAGTGTGTGTGTGTGTGTGTGTGTGTTGCGTTTCGGTGTGGGGGGTGGGTCAGCAGGAAAGGGCTGTGTTTATCCAATCTGTTCCCTGTCTTTAACATGTGCTAGGAAAAACCACTGGCCGGCTACCAGTCTGATCCCAGAGGACGCAGGACCAGCATGGGGGGGGGGGGTCTAGTCATGTCCAATGAGTGCGTGCTGAATCGGATGCAGTTGTGTGTGGGATGATGACAGATTTTAAAGAGCTTTTCTAACTCATTGGGATCCTTAAGATGAGAAAGAAACCTCGCAGATTCAAGGTCATAAGAAAGAAGAAAGCCTTTTTTATCTGGCACAGTAGCATGAGACATCTTTTCATATTTTTTCATGTCAACTGTTGTCCTGTTCCACATTCTTTCATGGCTACAACTCTGTGTTTATAATGGCTACAGAGACATGGATGTGTAGGGGAGATGATGAGGAAAAAAACTCTCTCACGATGCAGACTGCCCAAATGACACCTAAAGAGCTTCTACTTTTACAATAGGAGCAAAAAACATGTGATGTCCACAGAAACGGACTCCGAAGATGCGGCTCGACACATTTGAATTTGAGCCAAGTCACTATGGATTCAGAATACTGCAAACCCACTGAGGAGCACTGTTTCTGTTGGGGTCTGCTCTACTCATCTTCTTAGGGATCACCTAATATAAGGTACAAAACCTCAATTGGGCTGAAGCAGATCATGAAAGACATGCTAAACCTACTAGTTCAAATTCTCTCTGCACTCTGACTCCAAGCATGAACAATCTTGATACAGGTTGAATTCCCTAAAACCAAAGAGTATTTTCCCCCAGAACAATAACTGAACTTACAGTACTTGAGTGCAGACATTTGCTGTGGTATCAGAATAGGCATTTCATCTGAGCAATACAATATCCATCTAAATCCTTAGACTCCATTCGTACAATCTATATGTTCAAAGTCAGATTCAAAACTTTTTTCTCATGACGATTTAAGACCAACTTTAAAAGAACTTTCTTTGTGAGGTTCCACTTTCTTTATTCTTATTGTGCCAAAAAGCTTGATGGTGCTCTGAGCATGCAAACTCAAACTAAAAATGAGCGTTGGTGGACCCTGCTTGATTTATGTAAGAGGAATACAGTAAATCCTTTTAAAGAGTAGTTATCAAAACAAATTACGATTGCAATGCTATTGAAATTAATTAATTCAGTGACTTAATATCTGCACAAACTCTGTTAAAAGTTCCCATCCCCCTGTATTTCTAAGTTGCAATTTCTTTTATGCAAATACTCTAATAGTGGAGTAAGAATTGTTATGCTAACAGAAAAAAGTGGTTTCAGGTGATGGGGAAATGCTCAGTGATGCAGATGAGCTATCACAGGCAGAGCCCCGATTACAGGCTTCGGGGAAACCCCTGCTTCAAAAACGATACGATTTGTCACAACCTGGGAGTCTCTTCAGCATGTTAAAAAAACACCAGTGGTTTTGGGCTGCGGAGAGATTTGTCATCCATGTGTAACGAACAGTAAGATCAAACATTTCTGGGCATCATCACAGGCAGAACTTTCCAGTTTAGATTTTTGTTTCCAAATAAGACATAAATTAAACTAAAATATTGCTGTATGCAAACAGGAAGGCACACAGTACATACAGCTGGCTGTTTTTGCGTGCTTCTCCCACACCTCCACAATCAATCACTGATATTGACATGCCCTTTTAGACCAATGGGACAGGCAGGTCCGGACCGCATCCCCAGAGACTGTCCGGTTCCCCTCCCATGCCCCATCTGCCTGCTTGCTAACAACCAATTAACTTCCTTAGTCCTTCCTATAACGCTGTGGACATGGACACACGGACACACGGACACACACACACACACAGTTCTAAGCACTTTCAGCAGAGTAACACCTTCAGAAGGATCAGAATCAGGCTGCTAGTGCTATATATAATAAACATTAGCTACCAGAAATGGACAACAAGCAGCAGTGTCAGTTCACAGGAACAGGTTTAGTGGAGGGTGCATACATAATAATCATCCTGCACATTATTCCTTTTTCATACATCCCTTTGACCTCGTGTCCATCTACATCTTCATATTTGGATGTTGATTCCACAAGCAAGCAGCACTTAACCTTTCATCAGCCTTGGAGAGAAATGCTAAAGAAAAGTGGAAGGATGTGTGGATGCCACAACAGTGCCATTTAACCACCGCATGTTAAACAGATGATTCTCAGCGATGGGATTCATCAGCCACTCATGACACCAACTCCAACATATTTACAGTGGAGGGTCCGGTGACTTGGCTTGGCTTGTTTTTTTTTCGGCAGAAGAAAGGTTAGATGCTGTGCGAGAGCTGAAGGATGAGGGAAAACAGGATACGACACATATCGACAGTGGGAGGGGTCAAGGACGGATTCAAAAGGCATACACACACTTGGGTCAGAGATGTACTCGACAGGCCGTCTCCTTTATCACACATACAGCCCACACACAACACTCGAGAGCTGCATTAACGCCAGCCTCTCTTCTAGGCACAGCACTCGGTCCAGAAGGCCTTCGCTGCAGGAGGGGGATGGAGGAGGCGAGTGCGGAGGAGGAGGGAGGGAGGGAGAGACAGGTGAGAGGGAGGGATGAGAGAAAGCGAGAGAGACAGCGATGACACTCAGTTTTGAATGTCACTGTGGTGCTAAAGACCCCCGCTAACCTTTTGGCTGGAAATGAGAGGACTGGAAGAAGGGGGGGAGAGAAGGGGGGAGCAGACAGCCAGGGAGAGATGGAGAGAGAGGGGGAGAGATCGAAAGGGTGAGAAAGAAAAGAGGGCGCTCATGCATAGTAGAAAGGGAGTGGGAGGGAGGGTGGCTGAGGGGGGAAGGTGGAGCGATACATGGCGAGATGAAAGAGATGGAGACAAACAACAGCAGCACTTCTGCTAACAGGCCTGCCATCCATGACACATGATGATGGGAGACAAAATGGCCACCCTAACAACACCAGCCTCAGATACCCAACACCAGGCTTTCAGCACCAAGATTCCAACAGGCGCACCACAGCATCAGGTCCCCCCCCACCTTGCACAGGAACACCACGTCTGCTCAGTAGTGTATTGGAGTCACCTCCAATACGTTACACAGAGATACTGAGGAAAGGTTCTGGATTGTACTTCTTGTGCATTGACTGTCAAAAGGCTGCTGTGACAAAACTATTTCCCAACTTGGGATGAAAAAAGCATTTATCTATCTATCTACCTGAACCTATTTCAGATGTGTTTTATCCCCTTGCTAAACCCTGGAAGTCTGAGTGCTTTCTGGACATGTTCTCACATCCAGTGGAAATAAGTTTCTTGGTGATGAGATTAAACAGTTTGCTAACTCGACTTTGTGGAACAACGAGGGACAGTTTAGTTTTTACATCTTGTAGATTAATTGATAATGAAAATAATCGTTTAGTACAGGCTGTTGTCACCTAGCCAATGTACAGTTACAATATATAGCTTTATGGTGCTGATGTTAGCTTTTCATCTTGAGTTATTACACTTACTATAAAAGACAGTCCCTTCACATCCATCAAACAGTTTTAAGATGCTAACAATAATTATTTTTTCAGTAAAATGTTAAAAACTGTTTGGGAACTTCTATTTAAACTACAGAAGCGTATCATTGGACCTAAAATGTGATTGGCTGCTAATGCATCAAGTTCAACATGGAAATCACTTAAAGCAGCACAGAAAGTCAAAGTGAAAATGTGCTTTTGATAAAAACTTCCTCTCAGCCTCCAGCCCTTACCCATAGCTTTACTCGATATTTATCAATATTGTAAATAAAACCTAAACTCTGGTTAGTGTGACAGATTTTTGAACTGATAATTAAACGTGAAAGGGGTAGAAAATTAGTGAGAAGGGGAGACTTTCTTCAAGAGAGAAGAAAGAGAGAAATTGGTGAACAACACACAGCAAAAAATCAAATCAGATGGGAGGGACAAAGACATGAACAATGGCCATTTTCACTGGCAGAGTAGAACAACATCATTGTTGTCAGCTCAACACTTAGTGCTCAATACATGCCATGACTTTTAGTCCTCTCATTTGCACAAACAAACTGCCCTTGGCATCAGGCCCTTCTTCCTACACGTTCATAAGGCTAGATGTCATGCTCCGAAAAACCTCCTGAATACAGTAAGTGTTTGTTAAAAGGTCAATAGAAGGTGGCACATTGTGAGTTAAGATTTTCAGATAACGAAAGCCGATCGCACTATTGATTCATAGGTCAGGGCCGGCTTATTCAAAATGAGACACACGGACGGACACCTGTTCAAAACAAAGTTTCTTTCACTCTTCCACAAGCTAGCATTCAACAAACAAGGCCATGGCATACAGTGGCTTGGCTAAATCTTTATGGTCATTACAAATATTGGTTTGTTTGTTGCGCTTAGATAGGATAATGGGTGTAAAAATGTGGAGAATGAGCAACAGTGCATGGATATTAGACCGGATTGAACTGCGGCATACTGTAAAATCTCAATTAACTGTTCAATCTTAATGTTGTCTTCGTAGAGAATAGAGAGTCCCTTTGCTGCATGTGGTGTATATACACATGTATTACCCCTAGTGTAAGGTGGCCATGTCGGGGAAATTACTGGGCATTGGACTGAAGTCAAACATTAGCATGACAAAAATATACTTTAAGCTTATGAAACAGAGCGCACAGTATTTCTTTTTTTAAAGAATAGGCAATCTATTTTGCTTTAGACAATTAAATGGGCCCAATAACGCAGTACATACATCCAATAAATAACTCATGGATGAGAGTTCTACTATTAAACAGCATAAAACCCTTTTGTATTATTTCAAACTACATCAGATATTAAAATCTAAATATATCATCCAAGATGTCCGAACATGTATACTGGATGTGGGGAAATTTCAACTTTGAGTCACATCTTCAGATTAGTCCACATCAAATGTCTCTTTAAGAAGCTGCCTCAACTTTAACCACAAGAAAATGCAGAGACACACGGTGGAAGACTAAACAGTGCTGAACATCTGTTGTGTGTGTGTGTGTGTGTGTGTGTGTGTGTGTGTGTGTGTGTGTGTGTGTGTGTGTGTGTGTGTGTGTGGTCGGGGCCTCTTATCTCTCCCTCTGTGGCCCGCTAAACATGACTAGCTGCCATCTTGGCTCACAGAGACAAGGTGGTGGGGGTAGCAGCCCTTTGATTATATGGCAGACGCGAGGAAGAAAAAGAACGAACCAGCACATGTAGACTGGATGTATGGAACTGTGAATAAAACTGAACATTTGACCAGTGTGTGTGTTGGGGATGAAGAGCGTTGTGGGTTTTTGTGTTTATTATCTTTGGCCCAGACAGCAAAGTTCCGTGAGAGCAGAGGGTGACTGACCATTATGCAAGTTGACCGATTACAGAACACATAATGGAGAAAGGGTGCAGGATAGCACGCAATAAAGTCGCTTTATAAAGAAATAAGAGACAAAACTGTGGTTTGTTAAAGTGCTGCTGTGAAGTCTGAAGTAGTAAACGGACACGGGCAGGTGTTTTATGCTGCTTTTTGGCCGTCCATACAATGTAACAAGTGTAGCCGGAGAGAACGACAAACTTCGGTCGTAGGATACAATGTCACAAACAAAAGCCAAAACGCGGAAAGCGCAGCGTTACTTTTTGTTCTTTAAACCTCGACAAAAAGTGAAGCGAAAGATTAATAAAGTTACATTTCCTTGCCCAAGAGCTACACTTCGACCGATAACCGCCTAGAGCAGGTTTCTAGCTAGCTTGAGGGGCTAATAAGTAGTGTTCGCCCGTACACAATGGGGATGAGAGCTGGCTAGCAGAACTTCGGTGTCCTAGCACTGGGCTAACCTCCAGCGGCTAGCACGGCTAATTAGCCTATCAGCAGTATTTCGCACCGTCGTTCCGGACCAGGGAACGCTCCTCTCATCTCGGTTTTTATAGCACTCAAAGACTTTCCACTCTATTGAAACGCTGTTCACACGGATTAAAGTATGTTCCGTATGTGTAAATTGTTTTTTGTAAGGTAAAACGTGGTAAAAACAACGTGAAAAACACGGTTGTATGGAATGACCGCCTGGCCTCACTGCCCCCACCCCCCTCTCCTCCACGGCTCTGTCCCTTCCGTCCATAAAACTAGCGACTACTACGGACACTTTGCGCTGTCCTCTTTCCATAAAAACATAGGCATTTAGTTTAAATACAGAAACCAGTCCCAAGTTTAAAGTAAACACATGTTCAATAAAGCATGGCGAAGCGTTCAGGCCAATATTTGCCAAATATTCTCCGCTGGGAGTCTCACTCAGCTCCTCTCATTCAGGCGGCCAGTGACTCACCTCTACGCTCGAGCCACCTCGTGTCTCCTGAAAGCTTCAACACAATTAGCTAACAGGGCTAACACTTACACTTTAAAAGTCAATTCAGTAAAATTTTCATATTACAAAATTCAACAAGTTATCATGGCACCGGACTACAGAATGGAAAGGCTCTCCGTCCTGTATGGAGGCTTTTCTTTCCACTTTTCAACTATCTGTGGGACTGCTGTGCGTGTGTGACCGATGCAGCGGGTGGCAGAGCTAAAATTGCTATTGTTAGCATGTCGGCATGGTAGCTACATAGACCTTCAATGACTTTATGTTGAAAAGAGAACATAAAACAGAGGCTTAATGAAACAGTAGCCTTTAACGCAAGCTTTCCAATGAGTACGCTTTGAATGAAATGCAAACCCAACTCGCACTGCATATTAAAGAGTGCGATAGCGTTGGAAAAGTATGGAAAACTTACTAATAAGAAAGAAAATAAACGCTAGTGAATTAGTCTCTGTGAATACAATCAAACCCTCTCACTCTTACTGAATTATACTCGACACAATTTAAACTGCACTCATTCAAAAGGGGTATTTGTTAGCTTACCCAACAAGCTCGGTCACTTCGGGCTTTTATCAAATCAACTCCTCGTTAGTAGAGTATCTCCGCTGGCTTGAAAAAAAATCCACCGTGGTCCTTTCCCGTTTGAAATATAAATAAACAGAGAAAAAAAGTTCAAGTTTTGTTATTCATCAAATATTTCTCCGGCGTGTCTCGCATCCGCGACCTCGCCGACAAGTGTGCGTTGCTCTTCTCTCCTTTGTGTTAATTTCACTCAAATCGAGTTTAATCCGATCGATCCCTCGGCTGGTCGCGCTCCCGAGTCCTCCCCTCCAGACACTCGCTCACCTTCCTCGGCCAGGGGGGGCGCGCTCCCGAGAATCTCATATAGATAAACAGGCGGCGTGCGCGGTCACTGACCCCGCCGTGCCCGTGTGACGCTCAGTGTGGGGATGGTAAAGTAACATACATGCTTACGCCAGTATTGAGCTATGGTTTGGAGTTTGTAGCTGACTCCAAATTACACTGTTTTGTTTAATTTAAAAGAAATATAGGATTTTTTTGTACCATAAAAGAAGCAAGAAGCTGTTTTGAATCAACAAATTGTGTCTATATATATATATATATATATATATATATATATATATATATATATAACTATATATAGTTTGATAAATACATACATAAAACAAGGTTGGATGTAGGCGTGGATACAATATACAGCTAGTACACTAATAGGATTTATACTCATGTTACGAAAGGATTTGTTACAACCTATAAATTATACCTCATTCCAGTATAACTTCCGGTTAAGAGATCGTCTTACTAATAGACAGCATAACACCTAAGACTTTTGTATTTGTTCAAACTATATTGAATCTGAAAATCCAAATATATCATACAAAACTTCCAAACATCCTATCAAATGTGGGGAAATTCCACTTTGTGTCCCATCTCCAGCTTACTGTAGTCCACATCAAATATCTCTCTAAGAAAGAGAGGTTTTGCTACCAAAGATGTGTACCTCTTCCAGTCTGTTCCATGCAGGGACCCAGACTAGTGTATGAGAATTTATTCCTGGAAGGTCAGATTGTAATGTTTTCGATGTTCAAGGTTTACGTATTGTATGGAACATAACATATTGCAGATTTCTGGGCTTACTTAATTGTTTTATTATTTAGATTTCTTGAAAAAAAAAACGAATTTTACTTTTAATATTGTAGTAGTTTTTTTTTAATCGTTTTTACATTATTTTTATTTTTGCTCCTGCTTTACAACTTAGTTCCTCTTATTGTTTTATGTATGCAACATTATAAACCAAAGCAAATGTCCTGAATGTGTAAACCCATCAGAAATAAACCTGTTTCTGATTCTGATTCTGAAGGACTGCAGTGAGGAAATATTTATTATTTGTAGTTTTACACCTTTTTGACTTTTTGATTTTTAAGGAGGACATTCCACAACTCCTCCAGCTACCCAGGGTCATTTCATACAAACAGAAACAGTTCCAAGCCAAGAGGAACCGGAAACGGCATCTGAATGTTTATGTCTTCAATATAACCAGGGGTGGATAAAGTATTCAGATTTTTTACATGAGTAAAAGTACTAATGCCACATTGTAAAAATACACAATTTCAAGTTAAAGTACTGCATCAAGAATCATACTCTAATAAACATATTTAAGTACGATTAGGAACATTTACTTATAGTATAAGAAGTAAACGTTCTCATTGTGGAAAAAGCTCAAAAAACATTTAAATATTTTAAATCAAAAGCAGCAAATCTTTCTATTTAAGAGACTGAAATATTTTTGAACAAAAACTTTATAATCATAATACATGTGTAAGGTAACAGCTGTCGGTTAAAAAGCACATCATGTAGTAGAGTAGAAGTATAAAGTAGTATAAAATGAAAGTACTCTGGTAAAATACAAGTACCTCAAATGTGTACTTAAGTATTACCAATGGGAATACTGTAGTGTAAAATATGTTGGAATAGTACTTTTACCATTATCTGAGTATCATCCATGCACACTTTGAAAAGACTCAACATGAGCTGCAGAATGCATGCAGCAGTGAACAGGAGGCCTGCTGCAGGGGCGGGGTGGGCACCTTGGAGTGGAGGGTTTCCTTGTTATGCCAACAAAAGTGAATTAAAGGACAGGGTGACCTTATTGTGCAAGGGTTGTCCTACAGGTGTGGAGTGAGAAACACACCCTGATCTGTAGAAAGGAAGGTGGTGTAGTTGCATTGTGGGAAGAGGTGCAAAGTAGCTAAGTACATTTACTCAAGTACTGTATTTAATTAGAATTCTCAGGTACTTGTACTCTACATGAGTATCTAAATTTTTCACAAGCTACCCTGCAGTATACAAAGCCATTCAAACTAGCTGCACCTTTACCAGCTCTGAGAACACTTTAATGATCAATCATTATAAAACATATCAGAGATATTATTCTGAAATGGACCAATCAAACAATCACTACTTTTACTGTCGCTACTTTAAGTACATTTAGATGAGAGTACTTTCTACTTTCACTGGAGGAACATTTAGAATGCAGGACTTTTACTGTGACAGAGTATTCCTACACTCTGGTACTCCTACTTTACTCAAGTACAAGATCTGAGTACTTCTACTTTTACTCAAGTACAAGATCTGAGTACTTCTACTTTTACTCAAGTACAAGACCTGAGTACTCCTACTTTTACCAAAGTACAAGTACCCCCCTCTGACTGTGGGTAACAGAGGTTTGGACTAGTACAAGCCCTGTTTGAATTTGGTGATGAGTTGTTGTTGAATCAGTTTGGACCGACCTAAAATGGAAGATGAGGGTGCAGCAGTATGGCGGATGTGCCTGACACCACCAGTAATTTGCCTATCATGACAATACTGCAGATCACAACACCCTCAAACAGTCTTTGCCCGCTAGAAAAACAGTTTTCATTAAAGTATTGCCAGTTCTGCACAAACCATCCGAATATTTTACACATCTGTACACAGCTTTCAATAAGAATACTGCACATATTTTAGTACCTTGCAATAGTATACTGTAAGTAGTTTTTTGCAATATCCAGATTTCATGTTAACTCTTTTCTATATCTTAACATATAACCGTTTTTTAAAAATAGTTGTTTATAAAACTTTTACTTTTTTTTTTTTAACGTGTTGTTTTTCTTACTTTCTATCTTCTTTAAACTGTGTTTATGTATGCACCATGTACACCATGGCCCATTCCTCTGATGTGTTGACCTACTTGGCAGCAAACCTGTTTTTGACTTCTGTCCCCCACAGTAGAATCTATCAGTTATAGCATACCAGTGTCTATGCTTTGTGTTAATACAAATGATCCACGCTACACTTCCTGCAGACATTTTCAACATACCTCCTCCGTCTCAGCTCAGATCTGTATGTTTGGAATATCAACATGCAGGGACTTGAAAGTTGAGTTAGGTAATCCATCTGAACATTTTGTCTGCCTTTATTATCGTTAAAGTCATGGTATCACGGCATGATGTATACATTGGTAGTGCACCTTTGAAAAGACTGCATTACCCAAAGCTTGATCTGACTGTGAAGCTGCTTACAGACTGATGACCTATTGTTCTCTTTTGATACTCTGTGGAAGGACTGTTTTTTCAAGGTACAAAACATTTGCTTTAGTATTTTCAATGCATTGCATGTTGATTATCACATCCCAGAGTTATGTTTATTTCCATCATCTGCAGTTGTTCTGTGTCACCATGGACCTCAGTGCAACTCTGTCAGAAACTTTCCAGGAAAATATTTCCCTTTGATGGAAAGTAACATACAGAAGTTCATAAATAGTATAAGTACTTTATATATAATTTAAATAATTTCATTTACAATGTGTTGAGTTATTTTATATCTCATACTTAGCAGCTATGTAGCATTTTACATATGTTACATTACATACTTTTTATTTGTTTCAGACATTATCATTGCTATTTTACTATCCCCCCAAGGTCGGGATCATTTTTACAGAGTATTACTGTGTTTAAAACTCCACCTGGAAACTGTTTTTTTCCAAAAGCGTCAAAACCTTCCTCACAAGCTTCCTGTTAATCATACTCAGTTAATAATCCAAAAGAAGTAAACATTTAGAGGGATAAAAACATTTCTCTTTGCTGTGGAGAGCCAGCAGGCTGACCTGAGATCTGAAGCTGTCTCCTGGCACCTACAAACTATAAAGCGACATATTTTACCTCCTGTAAATGGAGTTATTAAATGTGATGTACTCAGATGGTATTTTGGTCCTTTTTGTTTCACAGGGACAGTTCTTAGTCACATGACCTTACCTTTGATGCCATTTTACCTGATGAGTTTTGGAAGTAAATATACTGTGCGTTTAAATGACAGTTGTAGAATAGAAGGCGTTGCATTTTTTTTATTTAATTGACTTCATTTTCCACGCACATTTCTATGAATAACGCTTGCATTGTTGTTGGCTTCACTAGTTCAGGACCATGCTACTTTGTAAAAGGGCTTACTTGTTCACTTATCTGTAACATCTTTAGTGTAAATTAAACCTGTGCTTCCCTGCTGTGTATAGTCAAAATGTCTGCTGTGAAAAAGATCATTGTAATATCCCAAACCTGAAACCATTCCATGGTGAGATGACCCTAGAGGAACGAGTGAAAATATATATATTTTTGTAATTTGGGTAAAATAACCATTTAAATCCAAACATAAAGATGGCTTTCAGGTGACAGAATTGTTCTAAAAAGGAATACTTCCCCCAAAAAGATCTAAAATATCAAACACTCCTATCAGCCTCAGCTGTTATTAGCTAATGTTAGCATTCTCAAAGGTTAATGCAAGTGTTAAAATGACCTGGTAAACATTAACATGTTAGAAGCATGACTGTGAGCATGTTAGCATGTACCGTGCTAAAATACTGCCTCACAAAGCTAATGTGGAATGTTTTATATTCTTGTTTTTTAAATGAAAGAGCTTAAAGTGTTCGCTGGAAGGGTTTTCCTTGTGAACTGAAGAACAATCGAAGCAGGAGGATGATAAACACCAGCCCATCAACCATTAATAAAGATAGTCCTTAGTTTGCATATAAAACCCTGGTCGAGTGTACCTGTATAGACAAGGGTTTTAAAACAATGCTGCAGTTCATGACATGTGAGCATGTTAGCATAGTTTAGGCTTCACATCCTAAAAGTGTGGCATATTCATTGAAACGTATTCAAGGTAGAATTGCTGAAAAGCAAAAGATAAACTGGCTGTCTGTTTTACACATGGAACATAAAATACTGCCGATTTTAAAAAAAAGGTTTATGTTATTTTTTTGTCTCCCATTTGTATTAAAAGTCAACCCCACCCTTTATCTCTAAACATATTTTCTAATGCCCCACCATCAGGCTTTTTCCCGGTAAATATTCGGACCTGAGGAACAGGAAACGGTCATTGCGAGCAGGATAGCATGTAGAGTATTTTCAGTCCTTAAAGATAGCCTGGAGGTGGAGTCTTTGTCTTTTTAGTACAGAGTGGTGTATATGTCCATTTGTAGTGGTTTTCCTTGTAAATTAAAGAACTTAAAATCAGGAGGATGGTAAACTCTAAGCCGTCAACCAGTCAGTAAGCCAGACATGAGTGTAGATGTATAAACCCCTTGTTAAGTTTGCCTAATTAGAAAAGTTAACACGAATGCCCTGGTTCACTGGCTCCAGCATGTTACTTATCACCCACAGCAGCCTCCCACACATTTAGATCTAGTGAAGTCCCCAAAACACGGCATAGTCCTTCAAATGTGTGCATTTCATGTTGGGTAGGGATAAGAAGCTCATGCACGTACACCAAGTATGAAACCTTCCATGACTACCTATTACTTAAAAAATGTTTCATTCATTACGTAGGCTCTCTGTGGCTGACCTTCATCAGGGAATACAATCTGCATGACTGCTGAAGGTCGAATGGCATGGATCCAGGAGCACACAAGTCCCTCCCTGCTCATTTTAATGGATAAATCAGAGTAAACCAGCGAGTGGTTTCATGATTGATTCATTCACACACTGAAAGCCAGCACGCGCAACTGGATGGCAAAAAAGAAGACAAA
Organism: Eleginops maclovinus; assembly: GCF_036324505.1. NCBI lineage: Eukaryota > Metazoa > Chordata > Actinopteri > Perciformes > Eleginopidae > Eleginops > Eleginops maclovinus. The sequence goes on from NC_086354.1 coordinate 618,767, forward strand.
AAATTTGTTTTTTTTGTTTTCAAACACTGTATTTACCGTCCCCACATAACCATCAAAATGACATGTTGAGAGTTTAGAATGTTTTATTATAGTTTGTTGTGATAGCATTTTCATTTTTTCTTTTTTTTAAGTTTTATTTTTCCAAAGAACAAACACAGCAAATAACGTTGAGGGGGGAGGGGAGGGGGGGGAGAAAGGCAGGAAGAGCAAGGGGAGGAGGGCCACATAGATAAGATAGCTAGATCAATCCATAGATAGATTAGATAGAGATAGATGCATCAGGTTTGGCTTGATCCTCCCCCTGTAACCCCTCGGGGCGGACACACACACACACACACACACACACACACACACACACACACACACACACACACACACACACACACACACACACACACACACACACACACACACACACACACACACACACACACACACACACACACACACACACACACACACACACACACACACACACACACACACACACACACACACACACACACACACACACACACACACACACACACACACACACACACACACACACACACACACACTTTTGCTTTACAAAGAATCATCAGAATAAGATTAATAACCCTCTGAATATATCTAGGAATTAAAAAAAACAAAGGACACGCTGCTGAGGGAAACCATTTCACTCACACTGCTGTCACCCTACGGTTATAGATAGCAGAACAGCTAGGAGATGAACAGAAACATGTGTATGCAAGGTCTGCGTATGCACACATGCTGTATGCAGGCTGGGTGTCTGTGTGCTCATGGAGGGGACGGGAAGAAAATGTTAACACGTGGGTTTGGATAAATTTCAAATGCCAAAAGTCAAACTGTTGTTGCTATGAAGGAACATATCTCTAAGTGTGCATCTTCGCATGAGTAACGCATCGTCAACTAGCTAGTTAGTGGAAAAAAATGCAGAAAAAAGGTTTGATTCATTTCTAGCAGCTGTCCAAATCTCTCAAAGGGGTGGAGTTAAGGCAGGCAGCTGATTTAAGGACAGATTAGAGCGGCTTAGTCAATTCTTTCATATCTTTTTTACTGACTAACACAGGTAAACAATAATTTGGCATTTCAAATCGATACAGAGCTACCACACAGTCTGAGAACGAGAGAAGAAGGAAGAGGAGTGGGGATGGGAGGATGAACAATTAGTAACTCAAGAAGTCAAATATGATCATAACGGTTAAATGATGCCTATTACATCGAGGATCTCGAAGCAAAAAAAACAAACATTGCAGCAGTCATCGATCAAGCTCTAAACAGTATACATGAAATCTGTGCCTGCTGAAAGGGAGACGCATGACATTTCAGTTGGAGTTTGTTCTCCACCAGGGACTTTGAATGCCTCTACCAGCCCTGCTAACAGCCCTCACTTGTCTTTCAAAAGAAAGGGCAGCAGCAACCCTAATATTTCAGGGTGCTGCGGCACCTCCGGCTTTAAATGAGAGTTGTTAAAAATGTTAAGAACTGCTTCAAGGTCTTTTGTTTCCAGCCCTGGTAAAGAAATAACTAGACCACAACGACACGCCAAGCTTCACCTCGAACAGCCCAAAGAGCTACAGAAACCTAAAGAGCCATATATACACAATAATGTGCCCGATAAATATAGTTACCAAAAAAAGTCCAATCTACTTTCCTCTTTTTACTTCATAACTTCATTATAGCGTCCGCTGCTCTCAGGACCACTTAACGCTTCTTTAGCCGTTCCGTCGTTCCTAAAAGGATCCATGTTCACACTCAACAGTTTGGTCTTTTATTCTCTCTCCAGACACATTTAAACACTTTTTTTTAAGCCACAACCAGTTTGTAGTGTTCATTAAATACAAAGCAAGTCAACAAAACTGACACAGAGACAGAAGGTCAAAGGATACGACGGAGAACAGGGAAAGGAAACACACAATATCAGGATCATTTGCACTTTGTTTTTATGGACAGAAGATACAGGGGGACTCTTGAATGTCTCCTACACCTCACACACTGACATACTGGAATACCTATATCGCCCCTATACACACACCGCACAGCACACTGACTCAGCATGTAGAGACCTGTCCTGCTCTCAGCGTGCTGCGTCACCTTCCTGCAGCATGTACAGATGTGTGTGTAGACACAACATGGCCAACGTTTTATTCCATACCGTCAGATGTTTTATCTCTACAGCTTCCTCGTTTCTTGAGCCTTCTATCCTTCTGAGGTTCTCCAATATCCCAGCACCTTCCTCACTAATCAAGAGCAGTGTGCAAATGAAACCGCTGGAACACGAGTCTTCACATTCCAGCATGTTCTTTTTAAATAAAAAGATAAAAACCTGTTTAACTAACCCCCCCAAAAAACTGCAAACCTTTAGCATGTTTAGGCTAAACCTGCAGGGAGTCAGGCTGCACATGAGACCCTTAGGTATGGTTAAGAGACTAAGGGTGGGGGGGGGAGGGAGGGGGGGGTTGAGAGAGGGAGGGATGAAAGAGCAATAGAGAGAGAGGTTAACAAACTGTTTAGTGAGCCTGGACAGTTCTGTAGAAACGCAAAGGGAGAGTCGGAGAGGGCGAAGGGGGGGGGGGGGGGGGGGGAGGGGGAGGTGTGTTGAGGCTTCAGCAGCAGCCCCCCCCAGCCTGTTGGCCTCCCTGGTTACCGGGCAGTGTGGAGTTGGTGGTAGGATGCTGGGGTCCGATCTTAATACCGTTAGCCTGCGGAGACAGAGTACACACACCAGGTCATACACAGATCCCACCGGGGGGGGGACAAACACAGAGGACGGGAAGAAGAAGAGACTCCGTCCACAGTTTTATTAGAAAAGGTGTGTTAGTTTGAGGATACAGGTTGGTTAGTTTTTAAATTGAAAAACAGTCTTTGTCATCATGTCTATGGGAAATGGATTTTTTTCACTGTCATCATTATGCAATTCCTTCTAGGGAGAGAAACTCCCGCCTTTGCAGAACATTTACATGCACTAAAACCTACAGGACACACTACAGGAGCGGGGAAAGAATAGCACTCCTTTAACCAATACTCAAAACTCAGGAGTGCATTTATCGTGAAAATACTTTTATATTCTCGCTCCAACCGAAAAGGGGGATTGATACCACAGAATAAAGAAGTACGAGTGGTGAGATGAGCCCAGCCGGCAGCTCTTGCTGGATCACAGAGCAACAGGTGCCGCGCTGCACAGGAACACCAGCCGCACTCAAGGACAGAGGGAGGAAAAAAGAATCACTTATAGAGAAGAGAGAAGAGGGGAGAGAGGGAGGGACAGAGACTGCCCTCTTTCATCTCTCCCCCTTCAACCGGAGCTCCCTCCCTGTGTTTCATCTCTGTATATATTTATCTCCCTCCCTCTCACCGGCTCCCCCTCCTACACTCAGTAGCAGGAGTGCCTCTGGGAAACACTGTATGCCTTTAAATCACATTTATTGAGCTGAGGCCATGTGTGTGTGAGAGAGTAAGTGTGTGTGAGTGTTTTCTCATAGTGGCTGCCAACATTTCTGGTGGGGCTTCCCTCTCTCTCAGTCAGCTGATGTGGTTTGGCCTGACTGTTGCTAATAACACAAACGCTGGCTGGCCCTGCAGAGGACCACATGTGCTCACAGTGTTTATATGTGGCTCTGCATTCACACACGCTTGTTGGCACACACACTGTGTACAGGCTGCAGGAGGGCGCTGCGAGGCAAGCCCCTCTCCAAAAGAATAAATCTGTGATAATGCAATGTGTGTACACTGTGCTGAGATCGCAGGGATGCTTTTCCTTCAGTGATGTCATTTAATATATTGAAACTAAGTTACTGAAATAATTGTGACTCAAACAAATACCAACAAACATTAAGAGATACAATTAAAACAAAGTTTGGCTGCATAAATAATGCATTTATTACCCCATGCTCCTTTTAATGTTCTGTATCTTGGGCCAAAGTAACACAAAAAATGTAACTAAACTAAAAGTCATCGACACAAACTCTGTTATTAAATCAAAAAGCAATAATGGTATTTATATATATTTTTTGCACACGCTATGACTTTATACTGAACTGAACATGTTAAGATCTTGTCTTTGTCTCCTTATTCCCAAAAGAAATTTGACCCTTGTTGTTTGCGTCTCCTGACTGGACTCGAGTTCATCTACAGTAGAGCTCAGTGCAGAGTCCCCAACTCTGAATCCCAGCTCACAGTTCAGAGAGGTCAACAGGCGGGAGAAGCAGACCCCTCAGAAATGTGCCAATGGGATTGAGAGTCAGGACTTCATCTTTCTTCACCCATCAACACAGCCATTCATGTTGTTCTGACACCAACCAACCAAACTTTAAAACAGCTTTCTGTCTTTGAGAAAAGTGACAAATAGTAACTTCACTGCAGTATTCCTGCAGACAGATAGCTCCCTTTCTCCTGATCAATCAGAGGTGCAGGGATGACATGTTTTGGCAATCCTGGAAGATAGCACTACAACAGCTCCCTCACCAACGTGCAATGGGTTTACCGGTTGGATTTTTGGAATATTGCAGGAAAGATGATCCTTAGCAAAAAACGTAGGGAGTTAAGCTGTAATGGAACTACATCACTAGAGAAACAGAAGGAAAAAGAAACGGACTACCGTGAACTGAAAGTCAGGGGATGTGAACGAAGTGCAGGTAAAGCTGCCAACCCAGGCATCAGCATTTCATTCAACAATTTCCACAAAGCGGTTTCCCCATTATTATTGGTGAACGTGCACATCCCCACACTCAGTGTTTCTGAGTCTAGAGGAACTGGAGGGAGCTTGCATCAAAACAGGAAATGCATGCTCTAGTGGTATCTAGGCTCAGACTAAAATGATATTTACAGGATGCAAGCTGACTTGACAACGAGTCAGGGAGGGACAGGCGGACGGGAGATGGGAACACGCTTCATTATATATGGGGTGTCTGCGCATGGACGTGTTGCATGTGGACATGTTCACACTGACATGGGAACATGTTAAACGGATGTCACCCTGACATTCAAGGACACTCAAGTATAATTTTCCATTTTTTGACTAGCTTAGTTTAAAACACGTCTTTCCGGAGCTGATGCTTTTTCCACCTAAACACTCCTGAGTCAAGTTAACTGTATCTGGGATTTCATATCAGAACAGCTGATCCCACAGTAGAGGGATTGTGTTGTTCTTTTTGTCAACTTTGACATCAATCAGGAGATCCACAGAGTTTGCCTGATCATTGTTTCTGTATGAAGGAGATCATGTGCACAGATACAATCAGGTACAATGGAGACTTATATGCAATGAAAAAAGAACACGCCTTGTTTATTGTACATGGTGTTCTTTTCTGTTTATCTCCTGGAAAGCACAGGAACAATTATCTCATGAAGGGAAAACCTGTTTTTATAATGAAAACACCATGTGGATGCTTTAACGCTTAAACTCTTTTTGGAATTTGAATGGGTAACAAGTATGACTAACACTTGCTGACAAGAGCATACTTGCTGAGAGGCTTGGTATCTTCAATAACTGTTCCATTGAGAAGATAACCATCTGGGTGAATGGATACAAAGGGGAAGCTAGAAGCTAACTGGGTAAGTGGATAGGAAGCTAACTGACTGGATGGATGGAAAGCTAACTGACTATCTAGATAGAAAGTTAACTAGCTGGCTGGTAAGAAGCTAACTGGCTGGCTGGATAGAAAGTTAACTAGCTGGTTGGATAAGAAGCTAACTAGCTGGCTGGTAAGAAGCTAACTGGCTGGCTGGATAGAAAGTTAACTAGCTGGTTGGATAAGAAGCTAACTAGCTGGCTGGGTAAGAAGCTAACTAGCTGGGTGGGTAAGAAGCTAACTAGCTCGCTGGGTAAGAAGCTAACTAGCTCGCTGGGTAAGAAGCTAACTAGCTCGCTGGGTAAGAAGCTAACTGGCTGGCTGGATGGAAAGCTAACTGGCTGTCTGGATAATAAGCTAACTGGCTGTCTGGATAATAAGCTAACTGTCTGGCTAAATAGGATGCTACCTGAATTGCTGGTAAGGAAGCTAACTGGAGGGCTTGACAGGATGCTAATGGACTTGCTTGTAAGGAAGCCAATTGGCTGGATAGATAAGAAGCTACCAGACTGGCTGGCTAATTGGCTAGCTGGATAGGAAGCTTGCTGCTATGGAAGGTGACTGACTGAGTGGCTGGACAGGAAGTTTACTGACTGACTGGCTAGCTGGCTGGAGAGGAAGCTAACTGACTGGCTGGAGAGGAAGCTAACTGACTGACTGGAGAGGAAGCTTACTAACTGACTGACTGGAGAGGAAGCCAACTGACTGACTGGTTTGTTTTCCTGCCGAATGACTGAGACCTTGTGTGATGTGAGGAATTTATGAGCTGGCAACACGCCGAGAGAGAGAGAGAGAGAGAGAGAGAGACAGAGAGAGACAGAGACAGAGACAGAGACAGAGAGAGAGAGAGAGAGAGAGAGAGAGAGGAGAGAGAGAGAGAGAGAGCAGAAGAGTGAGTGGAAAATAAAGCAGGGAGGAGGAACGCAGGGGGTTTTGCTTGGCTGGAGTCAAAGGAAGCAGAGCAGAGGGTTTTTTCCCCTCTTTTTTAGCAGAGGGAGTGCAGGAAACCACATACACTGCTGGAAAACTATACTGAGGACAAAGAGAGGAAAGAATAAAACAAGGACTGGAAGAGAGGAAGAATGGAGAGGTTTGAGGAGGAAGGAAAAACAGTGAAGTGTGTCTCACCTCATTGTTGATATCAAACACTCCCTCCTGGATCTTCTCATAGATCTCCTTGGCTGTGTTGATGAAAGCCTGATACAGAGACAGGATGTGAGGAAGACAGAGAGAAGACATGATTGAGTGTGGACTTGAATCAACTGAGATCTAAAACAAATGTTTTTACTAGTATTAACACATCTAGGCTTGATTTGCTAAATACTCTCTTGAAAAAACACTTTTCTTTGCATTCTTTTTCATCTGATCAGATCATCCTCTTTTAGCTAGTAGCTTCAATTGATTTCTTAAATAATCTATAGTGAGTGCAATGAGAAAATGGTATGAATATTATGTCTAAGCCTCTAGTAAAGAGCTGTGGACTGACAGGATGGGTTACATCAGGTGCTAACAGTTAGACTAGCCCTGTCCTGTATGTCTTATTAATGTCAAATCTAGTGTAGTATATAACTATTCTGATGACTGGCTGGTGTATTGGTCTTACTCTAATAAGTGCATTTAATAACATGTAGAGCAATATGTATTAATGTTTTTTGACAAGCCTGAAACTGAAATAAATTATAGTCACTTCTTTGAAATCAAGATCAACAGGCTTCTGGAAAGAAAGCACTTTGACAATTGTCTGGACTTAAAGATATCAAGATGTAGATTATTTAGAGAAATAATAATCTACCCCCCAGCCTTTCAAAGTTTCACAGGACTTTTTAGAAGATGTAGAAACTGTTTAGAGCAGATTTAGTTCTTCTTGTCAGCAGCTGCTATTACTATTTCATGTGAGCAGATCTCTCACACACACACACACACACACACACACACACACACACACACACACACACACACACACACACACACACACACACACACACACACACACACGTAAAGTGGAATAAAGCCTAGCATATAACTTTGTCTTCCGGGACAGTCTCTTAGTGTTAGTGTCTCAAGAGTCCCCCCTGCAGAGGAGCTAGGATACACTGATAGAGGAACCATGAAGCACTACTTCAACTTTGTCAGACCAAGTGTGTTAAGCAGAGTCATTAAAGAACTGAAAATATATCTGAACTTCTATCTGACACCCAGTCTAGAAATAGACGAGGAGCCCAAGGGTGCTGTGGTGCACTCAGTCCTGCTCACTCCTGTCCTCCTTCCTTCAGCTCATCACTGTGTTCCTTCAGAGCAGAAATCACTTTAATAACTAAAACTAGGACTAAGCATGTAAATAAACAACATAAATGACTCAATGACTATATCAACATCTAATATTGATGATGAAAAAAAGGAAGGGACTAAAATAGAGTGTAAAATCACATGTCTAGTAAAGTCTCTTTTTCTTTTCAGTATCATGGATTTTTTTTGTTTCCGTGTCAAGTGTGCCTTATTAAAACTACAGCAGCATACAATGATCAGTCAGGACGACATGGAGTAACTGACTCACTACTGTTCAAGTTTGCAGAGACAACACCAGGGCTTTGAGGAAATAAATGAGACTAGATACAATATATTGTGATGACTAAAAGAGGATTTCATTGATTAAATACACAAACTGCTGCTTCTTGGTTTGAGATAAGGTGTATACCTAAATGGCCACACTTTAGGTGACAAAACATGGTTTAAGAACAACACTAAAAAAATGGAAAGGATAGCAAAAGCTCAAAAGATCAAGGATGATGAGCTAAAAACAGAAGAGAAAAATATATGAGGAATAACGAAATGGGGTTGAGGAAGAGTCTGAAGATGAAGGAAAGAAGAAAAGATGAGACGATACTAACAGGAATCTCTCTCTAAGGGCCATCCCATGTCCACCCACAGACCCTGACGACAAACCCTGCACACTGATTGGCTGCTGGGTGTCGCTGAGGAGGAGGCGGGGTAGAGGTCATGAATATGTATGAACTATAACTGGTTGATATACTGCTGGAGAGAGGAACGGGAGATGATGGAGATGAGGAGGGGGGAGGAGGGGAGGAAGACACGTTGGAGGAGGGGGGAAGAGAAGGACATGGATGGAGAAGGGGAGGGGGGAGGTGAAGGAGGATGGGAGGGAGGTAAAGAGCAAATGATGGACGTCGAGGGAAGAGGAGGGATGGAGCGAGGAGAGATGAAGGGATGGGAGGAGAGGAGCGGTATCAGGAGGATTCAGAGGACACTAATGAGACAAATTAATCATACCACACACACACCCCTCCCCCCTCATCTTAACCCCAGAGAGAGCTCTACTCAACAGTGTGTGTGTGTTTGCATGATATAGGCCAGGCAAGCGTGGGTAGAAAGAAAAATCAATACACACACACACACACACACACACACACACACACACACACACACACACACACACACACACACACACACACACACACACACACACACACACACACACACACACACACACACACACACACACACACACACACACACACACACACACACACACACACACACACACACACACACCCCTGGCTGGCATGCTGTGCGGTGTAGGATGGGATTATTTATGTGATTGGATAAGTGAGAAAGGGGTCCCCGAGGATAACGGCGTGCATCCATTACACACAACAACACCCGGGGTGTGGCTCTGCGAGGGGTGGAGCTAGCGAAGCACCATGACGCTAATAAGAAGCGCTCTCCAACGCGGTGAACAAGCCCCCAGGAATTGAACCGGCTATTGAAGCAGATCTTGGTGGTGGCTAAATGGTGGGACTACACTGCTGTGGCAGTCCGTGACGTCACTGGGCAGAAACACTTGTTCATGTCGACTTACATTGTGAAAGAGATGCCTTTCATTCACCAGATTTTTTTAACCAAATCAACTACCCAGTTTATCCTTATTTAACCCTTAAATTGGGTCTGTGTCCTGGAGAATACGGTCATTTAAGAGGCTGTGTAAAATAAGTGTAATAATAGGGTAAATACGGTGTTGTAATGTTAAATGTTGGTTCCCTTTTATCTTGTTTTAAATATTTGTCAACGGCTGTGAAGCACGAAAAATACATTATCCTATCGTTTCGTAATAACAGTGTAACATGGGTTTAATAACAATGTTATGAAATTATTTTTCCAAAATATTTATATGTGATTGCCCATTTAAAGGTTAAATCACTATGGCCTCAAAGCTTTCAAAAGGTGTACAAGTCTGAATCCAGAGTGATTTCCCCTCTCCATTTGACTGAGCAACTTTTGTACCAAAGTCAGAGCGCTTTTGGCTTTAAGTGCTACTGAGCAGGGCCCTGCCTCCAACTCTGTATCCACTACTCTTTATATTTCCATGACAGTGAAACATGATTGTACGAGTACCTCTCAAAGAGAAGTGTGGTCCATGAGTGTATTCCATGATCTCATTCATACTGTACAAAAGTAGGAGTGAAATCTAACAAATACGGTCATTCAAATCAGTTTGTTTTGTTTAGTAAACTATGCGACAAAAAGTATAATCATTCTGATACTACTCCTTTTCCTTTCACTACTCCTACTCACAACCAACAATGTACTCATTGACTAAACATCATTGATGCCTGACAAGAGCTTAGTGATGGTGTAGAGGTGTTGTGAACCTGATCACCAGTTTGGGTAGTGTGTGCTTGAATTGTGCTCCTAACAAACAGAGGACTAGCTTCAGCTGCTGATGTCCACAGGCAGCACTAATATCTGTGAAATAGTAGATAATGTGTGAAATTCTGCTTTGGCCCTTCTTCCCAGGAGTGATTTATGTGAGAGGAAAAAAGCTGTAAGCATGTGATGATCTGCGAAGAGGAGTACGTTTTCAGACAGGTGGAGCTTACAGGAGTTTGGAATTCAGGCAGGTTCAGGTAATCTTTAATTAGCCAGGTCATGCTGGTATTTCAATTTCCATTCAACGCCCAACAACCTGTGCATTTAAAAATATATCCTGAATAAAGGTATATCTGAATGTGTGTTTGGGTGTGTGTGAATCATTACCTCCTCTACATTAGAGGCAGTCTTGGCTGAAGTCTCCATGAATATGAGGCCATGTTCTCTTGCAAATGCTTCACCTTCCTCTTTCTTCACCTCTCTCCTCGACTCCAGGTCACTAAACACCACACACACACACACACACACACACACACACACACACACACACACACACACACACACACACACACACACACACACACACACACACACACACACACACACACACACACACACACACACACACACACACACACACACACACACACACACACACACACACACACACACACACACACACACACGGAGAAAGTAATGTAGTATATTAGTACATCTTATGAACAGTATGTATTTCCTTTACTGTACAGGAAGCTAGGATAACTTCCATGGTGTGATATCAATGACCACTTCTGTCTGAAAAAAAACTTCTGATCATGACGACTCATCACTGATAAGAGCAGGTAAAGATGAGTCAGGCTTAGTTGTTTTGATTGAAAAGAATAAACTCTCATTGAGTTATGCGCTGGGCTGCAGGGTAGCTGACAGCTCTGTGTACCATCATGCCTGAATTTTACAATTCTACTTCCTCTGTTGAACACTGATAAGAGTATGGCAGCTTGAATAGACAGTTGTCAAAAAGAGTTTCATGGTGTTTGTAATCCACAAAGGACCTTTGTAAACTCATTATTTTTACATAACGGTTATGTAACGTTGAGTACCTGAGCAACTAGCTCAGTCTTGTTGAGGAAGGGAACCTGCTCATATGAATGTGCCAGAATGAATTTATCCTATCAATTAGTTTCAAGGTGTTTGCAGTTCCATCAGCAGATGTTAGTTGTCTTCATTTTGGTTTGAAGTTTTAGAGGAAGCTGGATCAGATATAACAGCAAGGACACGGCCAGCTAAAGTGTAAACACACATTTGGATAATAATAATAATGATGATGATGATGATGATGATGATGATGATGATGATGATAATACATGGTATTTATTTTAGCGCTTTTTGAGTGCTCAAAGTACTTTACATTATATTATATTATATTACATATATTAGACATGTAATACATTCCATACACAATCCTCACAGGAGCAATTTGGGGTGAAGTGTCCAGGGACAGCGACATGCTGACTGTGCTGGGGGTAAAGGTGGGATTGAACCTGTGCTCCCCTGATCAGCACACTTACCCACTATGCCACCCCAAAAAGGAAAAACACAATAATCCTAAACCTGCGGTGTTGCAGTACAGTGTCATATCATTCCGGATCTTACCTCTTGTTACCAATGAGCATGATGACCATGTTGGAATTGGAATGTTGGCGAGCGTCCTCTAACCAGGTCGTCAAGTGGTTAAAGGTGTCCCTTCTGTTAAAACAGGAACACAATCTGGCTTTAATCTACTTTCACATTGATAACATAGAACACACCAGAGATAAAGCACCTGTGGAAGAGCTTTACGCTATCAGATTTCCTCGTATGATGGATAAAGTCCTTGTGCTTTACTCCTGCGCTTTTTCAACCATTCAAACTTACAGGAACACTTCATCCCAGCGGTTCCTCTGGTGTTTGTTCCTCTACACGTGGAGAAACACAATTATTTTATTAAGGATGCTCCTCATAGGAGTATCTGGTATTTGCTGTAGTTTACTGTCCTCGAGGTGAACCATAAAGTCCCTCTAGTGGCCCCTAGAGGGTGTAATGCCCAGTGTTACCAACTATATTCAAATTAACTCCATACCAGCAACTCAACTAACTAGGTCAGGGGTAGCAAACCCAGGGATTTCACATCTGGAGAGCACGAGGGCCAATTTCTTTTAGACTTTAACCCCCTTTTATACACATGTGCTGGCTCGGCTTGGCACTGTGCTTGAGCTCAGCACAGCAGGGATTCGCATCTCCATTCCAAAAGAGCTTAAAGTGTGTCTGCAGATCTCCATCCAACATCTCACTCTTCTACTCTTCAGTTTTAGTAGAGGTCTCAGTTAGGGCGCACTCAGTAAGACGTTACCGTAATGCCATTGGAGGCGAGTTGGATGCTATACTGTAAGTATATTGGTTGTAAGCAGCTGTAATTGACAGACCATCTCTTTTTGAGAAAGAGGCAGGTAAAACCAGACAGTCTTCTCCCAAAAATGCTTAAAGTGTACATGTTTTGATTTAAAATAATTGCCATGAGTGGAAGAAACCAATACAAAATGTAATACTAGATCAGGAAAAGGATATGCAGATCAAGGCAACATTGTTTGACTTGACCAAAAGTGGGAATGGAAAAACCCAGGGAGAGAAAGGAGCTGCTGACCTCATGGTAGAGCTGCACAAAAGGTCACAGGGTCATGACAAATCATTGGGAGCCCACCTCTGGGGATCATAAGATCAATAACAGATTTCATGTCAATCTTGCCATTAGTCAATATATTTGTTTTCTCTGGACCGTAGTGTGGAATTGATGGGAAGACTGACATGCTGCTCACGCTTGAGAAGTGAGGCAGCTAATACCCAATTTACTCTGCGTCACTTGTGTCTTAGATCTGAGAGCTTCAGATCTCAAAAGAGTGTAAATGTGTCTGAGAAGCAATCAAAAAGGATCAAAATAAGTTTGCTTGCGAGGGGGCATTTGCTCGTCCCATTGGCATGTCCAATTTTCACATATCTTGCAAAAAAATTGCACGTGTCCTTAATGGATTACACAAAGATGTTTCACACATTCATGGTTCCAAGAGGATGAACCCTTAGGACTGTGGTGACATTATATCCTTTCCTGTGTCCTCCTGAAAAGCAATATTTAACTCATGCTAATCTAAAGTCCTTTCACATCCCACTGCAAAGTGATTCTGACCACAGCTTTGCTACAGATTGTGTATGGGTCTGTGTGATTGGTTGTGTTACCTTGTGATGTCATAGACTAGCAGAGCTCCTGCTGCTCCTCTGTAGTAAGACCTGGTGATGGACCGGAACGACTCCTGACCAGCCTGCAGAAACACATACATATATTAATAAACAGAAATTGAAACGTGAATAATTGAAACGGCCACAGACAAGTGCTGATCCTTCAGTTTTCTAAGTGCCCTGATGCCGCTGGGGTCTGACTGACCTCCTCTTACAATCCTACAGGTCGTACTAAAACTCATCTAGGTCCACTAATGCTCTGCACCAGCCCAGATTATCTAGCAGGTTCGGGCTCCAGGTTTTCAGTCAGCTGGCAGAGACCCGGACAGAGGCGAGCCTGTAATTGGATACAATAACACTCTTTTTTCTGTCTCCATCCCTTTCTTTCTCCAGTGTGTATAACCTTCTATTTATGAACAACAATGTCGTATCATCAGTGTGTTTAGCCCACCTGGTTTGATACTCCCCCTTCCATTATTAACCCTCACTGTCTCTTCCTTGCATCACTCATCTTTTCATTCTTCCTCCATAAACCCCTGGGCCTCCACTATTTCCACCACTCCTTTCCCTGTGTATCACTCTTACCCCCCATCCCTGGCATGTCTATTCATCCTCTGTCCCCATCCCATGTACGCTAACAACGTTGTCTGTGTTTCGCCCGGGCCGGAGTAGAAAACAAAACAGCACTATCCTAGCAGCTGCGGGTCTGACCTCATCTAAAAAACTAGACAGCCAGCCAGTCAGAAACACACCCAGGCAGTGAATCACGGAGCAAGTCAGAGGAGCGTTTGTCACCCGGCAACCTCAGCTCCCACTGAAGAGTCAGAAAACTAGTGCTGCAGTCAGTGAGCAGGTTAGCTAGACGGTAGTTAGCTGGAGGAGCAGTCAGTGTAGCTAACAGCCATCAGTCAGTCAGGGAGCGGTCAGCCACTCAGTAATGCTATTAGTGAATAAATGATAAATAAGCGTGAAAAAGAGGGAACGCTGCGTCTGTCTGCCATCTGCTCATGTGTGCACACACACTAATTCATATGGCATGTGCAGCCTACACACTGGTTTCTCTAGACATTTGGTGGTGGTGGCAGTACTGCACCAGTCAGTACCAGTGAGGCCTTCTGGTTGGGTTTTGACCCTGTCATCGGGGACTATATGACACCTTTACAACCAGATGAGGCAAACAGCTCACTGATAGGATATAAAGTAGTGTTAGAAGCAGGGCTGACATCATGCCTGATGACTCTGAAGCCTGGGGAGTTGCCTGCATTTCCATGGAGCTCTAGCTCCCCCTGCTGGTCAAACGTTTAACTGCAGGGGCAGGAAGCCATAGTGGAAGTGACTCAATGTTGGAAGTATGGACAGTGATGGAAGAATTACTCAGCTCTTACAATTAAGTAAAAGCAGCAATACCACAGTGTTAAAATACTCAGTTACAAATATTGTAAGTGCATTCAAAATTGTACTTAAGTAAAAATACAAAAAGTAGGCCTCAAAGTATACTTTAAGTACAAAGTACTCATTATGCAGTATGTCCATTCTCAGAATTATATATATTACATTATTTTACAAGAATTATTGATGCATTAATGTCAATATTGCACTTGGTAAAGACTTTATTTAAATTGATATAATGTTTGGTAGCTTAACATATACTAAAACTAGTATGTCTGATTTATATTTTGTATTAACAATCTAAATCTGCAAAGTAACTAAAGTTGAAAATAAATGTAGTAAAAAGTAAAATAATTTCCTACACAATGTGGTGGAGCTAAAGAAGCTTAAAGTGAAAATGAAATAAAAAAGTTAAGTAAAAGTACCTCAAAATTGTGCTTAAGTACAGTACTTAAAGTACTTAAGTAAATGTACTTAGTTAAATTCCACCACTGTGTTTGGAACATCACATCCTTCATTTTCTGATACCAATCCAACACAAACACCTGCAGTATTGCGCAAAGGATTTAATTAAAATAGCTCTTGTATATCTTGAATTTGGCCTGAAGATTACTATTAATGTTCAAATACCTTAATGACACATTTTCCACAGGACATACAACTCCTCTCCTCAAACTGTAACCACCAGAGGCCATGCCCAATAACTTGGTGCACAGTAGACACATTTGTTTCTTAGAAAACGTTGTTTATTAAGTTTCTCTCTTCAACTGTGTCTCCTTTAGTTTTGGATGGGAAGAGTCTTTGATAAGTCAGGGAGACAACATGAAAAAGGGCTCTAAGTATATTGTTTTTTATATGTATATCTCTGTAATTCTTTTTCAGATACATTATTTATCAAACTATGGAATAATAAATGAATTATGTATAAGATACAGTATTTATATTGAGATGAACTCAAATCAAAATGTGCTTTCTGAAGACTTTTTTCAGATTCATATTTACAGCAAAATTCTATATTATGTAGGAATCATTACAGAATGACAGGTGAATTAAAGAGATATCCATATATCTATAGCCTTGCATTTAGGTCATTCTCCTAAGATGTGTTCAGGTGTATTTAGAGTCTTTAATATGCTGTCACAATCAATGAAGAAAAAGATAGATATATTACCGTATCCCAGATCTGCAGTTTGATCTGTTTGCCATCTATAGTGATCATCCTGGCTCCGAACTCCACACCTGGACACAAGAGTGTGGATAAGGTAGATTAGGTACTGACTCACTTATGTTACTTGTTGGCTGTGCGTTTATCAGTCTGGCGGTTTCTATAATGCCAGAGGTGGCTCTACAGCTCCTTCATTCACTGCACAGATCACAGAGACAAAGTGACCAACAGCATGTCCTAACAGATGCTCTTTCACTATCTGTAGCAATATCATAGAAATTGTAATGAAATCTCCCACAAGTGAATCATTTGGGCTATCAAGGCAACATTTACAACCACACTTCGCATTACTTATCGGTAAAGAAGTGACGCTTAGTACCGATTGGCAAAATAATCATTATTAATAATTGATTGACTAACTAAAATCATGTTAACATGAGAATTGTCTCTTTATGTTTAATACAATGCAGGGTTATTTCTATTTTCCAGTAGCAGTCATCCAATTTTATTTGTTTGTATATTTGAGTTTTATTTTGGTATACAAAGCAACATTATGTTTTTCTGAAATAAAGGCTCATGATAAGAGTACCTTGTGACTAAAAAATAACCACCACAGCTCTATCATTTTAATATGTTCCACATGTTTAACCCAGCCCAGAGAGCACCAGCTTTACTGAGCTGCACAACAGTGGACAATGCAGTTTCTTTCCTGCTATATATAGGTGTTGAACAGTGTAAAACACAGTCTACACACTGCAAGTAAATATTTACAAACACTGAATTACTCAATGAAAATGAAGATATGGGATTAGGAGTTTTAACACAGCATGTTTGGAAAAAAATAACTAATTAATTTTATTCTGACTAATATTGCAACTGCCAAATGATCCACCATATTAGAGGGAATGATTATTTTTGATTAAAGATTCTCATTAACATAGAAAAATATATTAAATATCAATGATGTGATTTTTTCATAGGATCTGTAGAGAACAAATATGTTCCGTTAAGACTCTAAAATACTATTTGTAGGACTGGAATTTCAAAAGCTCCACAACATTTCATTCTAAATGCTATTTTCACATATTAAGCGTGTAAGAAATATTGCACATCCTGTGATTTGAAGTCCATATTGCATTTTATAACATTTCAATCAATTGTGGAGTCCTAATGTTGATGCTGAAACTATATATCGTGCAGCCCTACTAGCAATGAACAGGATGAGTAATCGCTAAATAAAATGATGCATTTCATGAATGTATTTCTAGTGTTGAATGTGTAGAGGACTTACCGATAGTGAGGTCGTGAACCGGTTGAAACCTCTTGTCTGTGAACTGTAGTAATAGACATGACTTCCCCACACCTGCAAAACAAACACACAGCCCATTAGAGGGGCGACTGCAGCGCTGCTGGGACACTGATTATAGAGCCACACACATTAGCATGAACACCCTCCACATTCATTTCCAAAGGTGTCTCATGAGCCGAGAGCAAAATACCACACATCATTATAAAATCAATTAGTGAACTCCCACAGCGCAGAGGATCCGACTGTTTCTAGGTGACAACACTGCAGGAAGCTACAGATGTAAAGCGATAATTAACGTTTTAGACGTATAATTCACTCAAATTAAACATGTTGGAGCATCAGCGACTTCAAACCCCAGCAAGCTAACACAACGTTTCTCCACCTAGCTTCAGTGAGCTCAGTTAACCTGAGCCAACGCACCAGCTGGAAGGCTATGTGTGTGTAGCTACTGTGGGATCTGGTCATCATTAACAACTGCTCTACATATGATTGCAGACTGCCACACATCCACATAACATCACAGTGAGGCTGCATTTAATTTATTTACTGTTCAATGACTGGCTTTTTAAAATAATTAAGTCTAAAGCAAAACAAAACATCATGCATCATTTGTTAATGAAGTCAAATATCAATGCCTTTAGACCTACTTGTGAAAAACTGTCCAAACTGTTTAATTATTATTATAATAAGGTCTTTATACTTTAATAGTTCTTTTAAACTGCTGCTACTCATTCTTTAGCCAGGTTATGCACTTGCTTGTCTTGGTTTTATTACTAATGTCTGCCTTTTTTTACCTGCTAAGCCTCGTTTGCTGTAACACTGTACATTTCCCCACTGTGGGGTTAATAAATGAATTCAGATTCTGCTAATTTAACAAGTATAAGTATTTGTTTTGTAAGCGCTATATGTAAACAGATTGTCATAAGTCCTCACAAAAGGAAACATTGAACTGTTATTCTTTGACAAATGCTAAAAACAAATGTGTATTACATCAAAGACACACCAAACAGGGATGGTACAGCAGCTCCACCACAACCTGTTTATTTAGAGTTCCTCCTGAGGCGCTGTATGAACATCACAACGTGGTTAAATTCAGCTTTTACAGATTAATCTATCTTTAACTTTCTATCACTCAAATGCCCACATTGAGACTGACATTTGAATTCTGGTTGGTGTAATTATTTATCTTGTTTGTATAGGCTGTGGAAAAATCCCTTCTACATGTACTGTGAACGCAACTTAAGAGGTGGTTTGATCCAACAAATCTAACATAAGAGTGCTTGATCTGTACAAATATGTTTTCTAAAGCTCAGTCAAAGCCATCTGAGGCGATAAGAAATGTAAACTTTTAATAATGATTGATTTTTTCCATCTTAACCTCCAAACATCCCCTGGTGTTAGTTCCTCTAATGTGAGGCTGTTGTCTATCACTCTGTTGTGCATTTGATATTTGTTTATTTTAACTGACAAAACAAGAAGTGAAAACACGTGCTCTGGGGTGATGCTCAGAAAAATGTTACCCACATAACTGTCACTTGTTTCGGCAAAGTAGGATAGCTGTTATTAGTTTAGGCCGACTGTAAATGCCTTTTGCAAAGAATTGAGACCTTGAATTACGTTATCTTTTTCCTGCAGCGGCTATGATTATAGCAAGTAACAAGTATTACAAACATCTAACAAGACAAGCTTTAATAAATCAGTAGCCGTAGAAGTAAGCAATCAACAATTCACAGTCACCAAAAAGAGGAATTTAACTGGAAAGAAATTAACCCGTGAACCATGATTTGTCAGCCTAAATGTATCTATCACCCAGTGGTGCTGACTGCCCTGTATTGACCACTGAGGTTAATGCACCGTACTGAGATGCTTAAGATATCATGTTTAAAGTGAGACAAAACACGTTTTTTTGTTTGTATAGAGTGACTCATCCTCAACCTAATAACAGGGCTTGTTCTAAGAAAGAGGGTAAAATAAAGAAGATTGCAGTTTAGTGCTTGCTGCAGATGTGGGTTTCTGCTAGGATGAGCTTCAGAGGTTTGAGGTTAAGTTGCATCAACTAGCGCTGGTTAGGAGGAGGGGTGAGGGAGGAGAGGAGAAGGATGCTAATGAGAAGGCCAGGGAGAGAAGCTGACATTAAAGGAGGTGACACAGAGGGACGTGGTCTTCCTCCTTTCCTGGTTTCCAAGGGTTACCATTGCCAGGCAGCGGCGTTGCTAGGCGAGATCATTGAGTGATGATGAAGATAAAAGTTGGAGGGAAGGATGAGGATGGATGTTATATAGGAGGTCCTATTATTAAACGTGTGTATGGTTAACAAACACCTGCTCACAATACGCTCTTGTTCTACCAATGCACAATAACTATCACAGAAGACACACTAACACATTTAGCTTCCGTTTCAATCAACACATTGTTTTAGCACAAAAAGTGTCTTATTTCTGGCTATAGGGAATGTGTGTGTGACGTCAACAATGGAAACTCGTCCATCTTTGGAGGATACGACTGCAACCTGTTAACTTCACCTGTACAGCAAGAGGAGCCGCAACCGTTCCACTTTAAGCATTCTAAACATGATGCGTAGGCTCGGCTATGTCACTGACTGTAACAGCTACTCCCATGACCAATGGGCAAAACAGAAAAGGACCTTGAAATAAAAAAGAGAGACGAGGGAGACGTAACAAGACATCTGAATGTGTTGAGCTGCAGGAACACACACCACTACACTGGGAATAACATTTAAAACAGGAGATATTGCAGTGTACGTACATATACTGCAGGAATCATTATGCATGACATGTCGACATCTTGTTAGCAATCAGTTAGCATAGCATTAGCTGTCTTACCCCTGTCCGGATGATTCTGTAGTTGTCATTAAACCTGTAGATCTGAAGGATCTGTACCCCCTCATTATAAACTTGCCATAGGCCTTCAAATATTTAATTTTTGGTGTAGACACTTACTCCATCGGTCCGGTGGACAGATGTAAGGAATTAACTTATTATAACGATCCTCTGTTTCTGCCTAGAGCTTCACTTTGTAAGAGAGTTTATATTGTGCTCATACAGACGTAATACTGCTGAAAGTCTTACTGACGGGGTAACAGTCAATGGCAGAGCATTAGAAAACTCTTCTATCCACTGCTGGGCCTTCAAATGGTGAGATCAGTCCTGATTAGTGGAGAACTGGGCAGTATGTTACAGTGCAGGGATTGTTCATGCAGCTTCTGGTTGAGGCCATAACACCTCAGCATAGCAGAACCTGTAATCATGCAGGGGTCATTTCAAATTTGGGAAAAGCCGAGCAAAGAATTCACATTTGGTGACTAAGCATATCGCTGGAAAACAGGTTCAATGGATGATTGACAGCATGAATGAAAGGTGGACTCATTTTAAGGCCCTGGCTAAGGAAACATCAGTCAGATTCAATAGAAGAGGAGCCATAAATAAGAGGTCAACATTCTGCTTTCCGTCATACTCTATTGTATGTTAATAAAGCTAATCCTAAGTATGAGAAAGCTCTGACAAACTATTCATTATCAGCCATGACCTTTTAAAGGTTTGGTCTGATAATAACAACAACTTACAAAGATATTGCATACATAAAGAGGAGATGGAGAATCAGCAAACAAGCTGTGATCATCCTACGAGGAGACCCGGTAAATGTGATAGGGTGATAATATTCCTGGAGCTTGGATTTGTCAGGTGTGGAAAGATGGAATGTCCTTCAGTCCAACCGGGTAAAAAGCAGGCTAGTCCATCAGACAACCATTTATCATTGCTGTTGTAACTTCTGTTTGCAGAAAAGGTCACATAGACAGAGGGAATTACCATATGATATGTTTGAAGAGCTTCTCTTTGGGGTGTGTCTACTATTGCTTAAAACACAGTGGTGATATCCGTCGGAACACTTGTTGCCAGAAAAAGAAAATGAAGACTATTCCCTGCTCTGTACTATAAGGGTGAGGTTTTCTTGGCTACAAAGTCAATGATGACAATCTGGCCTCTTCTATTAATAGAATAGTGTTCGAGGTGATTTTATTCAGAGTGTCACGAGACTAATGAGATACTGCTCTGCTCACTCACAGAAGCAACCTGAAGCTTAGCAGGGTCAGCATATCACACTGCAATCCCTGCTGAGGAATCTACCAGGAAGTCTCCCATAGGAACTGCCCTCATACTACTTGCTGCCTCAGACAAGGCAATTGATCTCTAGTCAATAGACACTGCGGCCGACAGTTGGGACTGGAGACTTGAGGTACTCAAACTTCCAGTCTTACACTTAGTGCAGGGCTACCTGTTCTGAGTTGGCAACAATCTATGTTGCATTTCTTGCCCCCTCCAGATCTGAAACCACCTGCCAGGTTTAAATCCACAGTCACACACTCAACAATAAGTTATCAGAGAAGTCGGATTATAGTCTCGCATAGCCAGATCTATCACTATAGTACTGAAGGAAGGTATGGCTTAACCCATCATTATTCCTCATAAATCAATCAAAATGAAGAGGAATGAGTCCTACAACCTGGAAATGATTGCGCATTTTAACATTTCTGGTTCCCTCATCTGTAACAATTGACTGAATGACAACACTAAACGCCATTACCCCACATATTAGCTGTTTTTAGCTTGGTGGTGATGATGCGCAGCAGTACGACTGAGAGCTAGTCTCCTTATAGATTTGTCCTTTGGATTTTGAAGCGTTAATTGGTGACTGCATTAACGCTTCAAAGATCAGAAAGTGGTGTTATATGCGGTGACTTTCATGCTGAACAAAACATTTAAATACAAATGTGGTTGCCACAGATCTTATTTTATGCAATATTCCAAAATCCAAAGGACAAATCCCTCTAAATTTCTAGGTCAGTCTACTAAAATACGTCAATACTGCGCCACATTTTTGTAAAGTGTGTATAAGATAACACACATTCTACATCCTGTGGGTGTGATTAGTCAGAATAGCATTTTGTCTAAGAAGCAGCCAGCATGGTTGATCTGATTAAGGCACGTCATATGACAGCTACTGAGCCACAGATTAGATTCCTGTTGATTATTACAAGTGAAGCACACTCAGCTCAACACACATACTGCAAGAGAACTGATTAGAACACACAGCTAGACCTGTAATGCTATAAGGATTGAACAACACTTGCAGATGCCTTTCAATACACAATCATGTCGTACGTTTTGACTATTTGAGCATGTATAGACAGACAATATAGTCAAACTAAAGTTTCTAAGATGACAGACATTGATGTTAACCCTAACAGAGGTTCTAAATAGTGAGTGTTCAGTGTAACACTATGTAGCAGCCAGGGATCTGGGTGTTCTTTACTATACTAGTACTGTCTGTAGGGGGTGAGGGACTGAATGGAGCATTTGCTCAAGGTTTCACCATTTTTTAATTAGAATATTTAATTTAAAGAAGTTGCATCAACCTTTACTTGTTTACTAAAAAGTCCCTAATTAACTGATTTCCCATAAAGTAATGTTTATGCTTTTCTTTGTCACAATGACCCACAATGCACCTCAAAATAAGGAAAATATTGCCATCCCTCTTTAAAAGTATCTGGAAATGTGCAGATTAATGGGCAGTTTTCCATAGAACAGTCTATTTCTGGAGGTTTAAACTTCAACAGAAGGACTTTAATTTGCCTTCAGAGTCGGTCTGTGTTTCTGCCAAGTTCCAACCAGATCTGTGGACAGGTCTGGCTGGAGGCCGCTGGCTAAAAGAAAGGAAAAATAATAAACCTGCAATAATATTTCACGTTGATAGTCCTACCAATAATGACTTACTTATAACTCCAGGCTACCGCTAATTATATCATCAGGCACAAAAGCTTTGCATAAGTCTACATTTTTAGAAGTATTATTGGGTGCATTTAACATTTTTTATTTATTTCAAATCAGACAGCAAACAACAGAAAGTGATGTAACAAAGTTCAAAAGCCAAACACAATATTGTGTTGCGACGGTCTTAAAGCATTAGACTTCCACAATGAAAACTTGAAAACTTGTGTCTCCATTAACAATCCTAGCTGCTCTATTGACTGATGTCCTTTGAAAAGGAAAGGCTGGTCTACCTTATTCTCTGGTGAGGGATAATGCTTACCACGTCTAACACAACTGGATTCAAATGATGAATTTTCTGACTATTAAAAAATGCAGACAGTAGGATGTGACCTGGGGGGCGATTGAGGTAGGACCAAGGTCTTTAGATGCAGAAATCTGTGAACAATGAATGTGTGTGATAAAGCATCTGTTGCCATACAGCAGGAACAGCAGGGGGGCCAGAAGCTTTAATGGAAGCAGCAGCTGGTCTGGTAAATTTGGGAAATGCTGTTATTTGTTTTGGTGTCTCAGGACTCAACATGGCAGTTACTAGGGTTAAAACAGACACACCTAACTGAAATATGTCAAACTACTGCAGTCAAGGACTAGCTGCTGATAATGAAGGACAGATAACACAACAGCTACATCTCTATTAATCTGCAGGGCGAGATAAAGACCTGACAGATAATATTATAAAAGTACAGGTACAAAATTAGAGCAAAAATAAATAGTATACAAATAGACAAAATACAGGTCAAGTCATAAAAAACACTTTCAATAGCCTTCTTATCTATCCTATGTAAGGGTGTTTTTGGAATAACCAACTGACTTTACCCTCAACAAATTAAATAATTAGTTTAACAGAACCTGACCCAACTGCTTTCGCAAGCTTAGATTACCCTGAGTAAACAATTAGACATGTGTCTATCTCTCAACACAATCATCATCAAAATGAGCTCATTTTTAATAACTAAGCTTTAATTATATGTCAGTGAGTGTACTGTATATCGACGTGTCTCCTGGTCCAATGTGGGTGATGATATGGCAAATGTTTATCTGAGAGATATAGTTTCAGGCAATCATTTGATATGATGAATCTCATCTTTCAAAAGAATCCTATCTCATACAATTATATATTGAAATAACATGAAACACATTAAGCACGTAAATCAACAAACTCAGTCAAATCAATTTGTGTGAATGCATGTAGTCAGTGTATAGCTTGAAAATGTATGTGTTTCCTATATACCTTTAATTGAAATTAGTTAATTTTGCCCAAAAAACCTTCATCAAATGAGAAAATACACTTTTGTCAGCTTATATCGCTGATATTATCATCCGCAATCTTTACAACAACTAACCTTATGAATCAGATTGACATTGGAACCAATGGGTGAGCTATTGGTTTTGGGAAAGAAAACAACTATTTTTTGAAGCATTGCAAGGTTACTGCAAATTGCCATAATACTCCTAACACAAATGATGATATCACACAGAAGACAACAGGTGTTAAATCAAAGCTGAACATGATGTTGCCAGCTGCTTTTTGGAGAAGAGGGTATTTATGACAAGAGAAAAGTTAGGATGAAATGATATTTGGGAGCAGTTGTAATTCTACAGGCCACAAATTGACCACAAAACATTCTACAGATTGTAAGAGGTGCACAAAATAACATGCACACACCTGTACAATCAAATGCAATGTAACACATCTGCAATAAAAACTCAATACGTATACATGCACATCAAATACTGTACATAACGTTACTCTGAATTACAAAAAAAATAAAACAAAGGTGTTCATATCAAACTTTGTTCAAGATTAACCTGTGAAACTGAAAATATGCCATTACTATGATCATATGTACCCTCTAATTTTGTTGAGGATTCCTTAAAATCCTTGAAAGGCCTGGATCAAATTAGAAAAAACAAACCCTGCTTCAGAGAGACTGTGCAGGGTATTTCTGATGAAGACACACATGTAATCTAGCTGGGAGCTTGGCAGCATCTCTTCACTTCTAGAGATAAACTACAGCAGCAGGCAGGAGATGTTTCGGAATAACACTGTATTAAACTTGCAACCTAAAAAGTGATCACCTAAAATGAATTAACGCATGCACACGTTAACGAATCTCTCTTAAATACGTTCCATTAGACTTAACATTCTTGGTTTGGACTTCTATATAGTGTTTGCAAGAAGAAGAAAAAACGAATATTCCGTAACAGCCGTTTGTTTACTTGAACCAAGTCTTTGGTTTGGCCATTAATTTCTCTACAGAATAATCCGAATACCTTTCCCAGCCAAACTGAGATGACTGCTGTGAAACATGTCTGTTTTAACACTGATACTGCATCTTTATAATAAGATGTTAATACATATGGACCTGCTGCCATACTGCACGCTAACTCAGCATAGCGCTAATTTGTCAGCCAGCTAACGTTTACATTTAGTCAGAAATAACAAGTGATCTACGCCATTTTAGGCAATATTAGAGGCTTTAGCTTGACGTGTTGGCCTTCTATGACAAGAGGCTAAGCTAATGTAAATTGTGTAATTTGATAATGCAATCATAATAGAAATAAAAGGTTATTATAAGTATATATTCCACATAACAAGCCTCAAATGAGCATTTAATATAGTGTTCTGACGGCTGTTTGCTAAATATTTAGTGAAAAAAGCTCATGTTAGCTGGGCAGTTAGCTGTGCCAGCAATCTGTGGCTAACACCCCCACCCTCGACGCAAACGGACAATAGGCCTAACTGTGTCAACACCTGCTACACCAAAGTAGTATGGCAAATGTTGTGTTATGTTATGTGTGTATAATTGTATGATAGTGTCAAGGATTAAAATATGTTGTCCAAATAAGTTAACGTTGTAGAATCGGAGCTGTCATCCCACCCCTTGCGTCTCTGCTTTTACCACGTCATTGGACTATCCAACACTGCGGAAATACACCGCTAGCTAAGAGCTAGTTGAATGCTAACTGACTGTCTAGCTGGCACTTGGAGCACCTTACCCGTGTCTCCGATGATGATGTATTTGAAGAGGTACGCGTAAGCCATGGCCCCTGGTTTCTGCAGTCAGCTGTCTCGACCGTTACACCTTCGTTAAACCCACAGTGAGCCGTATGAAAAGCTAGCTGACAGCTTGTTAGCCTGTTTTTCTCTGTCGGTGTTGGGGAAGGAACAATAAACAGCCAGAGCCTCCGCTCTACGTCACAAGGTCCGCCCTCGCCACGCTACAGTATGATGTCTTCAGGGACTCCTCGGAGAATGTATGATGCATTTGATATTACTCCACTCTATTAAAACAAATCAATAGAAGTCTTTTGGTGTGGCGCTTTTTTTATGCGTAAATATAACATATTGCTACAATCCGACAATTACGTGTGTAAGAGACAATACACAACAAAAATAAATTGTTATTAAATTAATATGAAACTTACAAGACAAGTGACAAAATAACTTTGGTGGCGCCTTGTGGCTATTATGATCCTCATCGCAGCCCACAAGTCAAATTTGATGGTCTAAAGTGAACTGTTCGCTTGACTGTAGGTATTTACAACACAAGGCAAGCCTACATGTATATGAACAGACAAGGTATTTAATGCATCTAACTGTCAGAGAATGTGTATTGCAACATGCATTAGTTAATAGATGCTTTGCGACAGTTGGGGTCGTACAGGAGGGGGGGGCGTTTTACGTGAGTCTATGTTATGAACGGGGACATGTGTTAAGAGAGCACCGTATTAATGAAAGTAACAACAAAAACGAACTCTCATTATTTAAGAATAAACTAATACGTTTATTAGGCTACATGGTGTCAGAAGTGGTGGAGAACGGCAAAGTTTCAACCACCGGAGAGTTTTTGTTTTGAGAAGCCGGCGGAATGGCCTGACTGGAAAAAACGATTTTCCCGCTACAGGACGGCTACTCAACTGGACAAGGAGGACGGTCCGGTTCAAGTGAGCACGCTGGTGTATGCACTCGGCAAGATAGCGGAGAACATATTGAGCTCTTTCACCTTTGAAGAGGGGGAAAGCGAAGACCAGTTTGATGTAGTTATGACGAAGTTTGATGCCTATTTTATCCCGAGAGGTAACGTTATCCGCGAACATGCATGTTTCAACCAGAGAGTGCAGCATGTGGGCGAGCGCGCAGAGACAGTTATCGCACTCTGTACGAACTGTCTGAACACTGTGACTTCGGTGCAAAACGAGAGGGACACATCAGAGACAGGATCGTGGTAGGCATTTCGGACAAAGAAATGTCACAGAAGCTACAGCTCATCCCGAAACACACTCTGGAGATGACGGTACAAGAGGTGCGGCAGTCCGAGGAGGTAAACGCACAGGTTTACCAGCAGGGGGAGCAAGCTTGTGCCGTTCAGGAAGTTGCGCAGAAACACGGCGGCGCGCAGACTAAAGAGTGGAGGTCGCGCCAGGACAAATATAAACACAAAGACAGTGACCGCAGAAAATGCGGATGGTGCGGCAAAACACCACACACTCAGCATGGTAAGTGCCCAGCAAGACAGTCTGCAACAAATGTGGAAAAAAGGGTCACTGGGAAAGAGCATGCAAAACTTAGCTGGTGAGTGAAGTGACTGAGGATGATGATCATAATAACAATTACTACCTTGGCTCAGTTAACAGCACACCTGATGATGATGATGATGATGATGGGTGGACAGTCACACTGGAAACCTGTAAAGTTTAAAATTGACTCTGGAGCTGACTGCAGTGTTATGAGTGAGACTGTATGAAACACCACAGCACGCCGAGTTCCCATACCCCTGTTAAATGCGGTGAAGAGGGAGCTGGACCGAATGGAGGCCAACGACATCATTGAGTCTGTGACAGAAGCAACTGAATGGTGTGCACCGATGGTGCTGGTCCCGAAAAAGAATGGAAAGGCACACAGCTGTGTCGACTTAAAGAGACTAAATAAAGCTGTCAAAAGAGAGAGGTTCATTCTGCCTACATCTGAAGAGATGATAGCCCAGTTGAGTGGGTCCACAGTTTTCTCATCTCTAGACGCAGCTTCAGGATTCTGGCAAATCCCTCTGGACAAGGATAGCCAGAGGCTAACTACCTTCATAACACCTTATGGAAGGTACTGCTTCAAACGTCTCCCATTCGGGATCACCAGCGCCCCAGACATTTTTCAAAGGAAAATGGTAGAGGGCTGTAGGGAGCTGCAGTCTATATGGATGACATTATTGTCTTTGGAAGGGACATGATTGAACACAATGAGCGCCTGCAGAAAGTACTGGAGCGTCTAGAGTCAGCAGGCCTGAAGTTGAACACAGAGAAATGCATGATGAGAAAGACTGAGTTACATTTCTTGGGCCAAGTGATCGACAAAGATGGGGTACGACCGGATCCGGAGAAAGTGTCAGCGATCAATAAACTCTCACCACCTGGGAATATCCAAGAGCTAAGGAGAGCCCTTGGCATGATTAACTACTTGGGGAAATATATTCCTGACCTCGCCACAGTGGGTCAACCACTGTATGAACTGCTAAGATCCACATCTGTCTGGATTTGGGGTCTGATGCAGCAGGCGGCCTTCGACAAAATCAAAGAGCATCTCACAACGTCACCTGCCTTGATGTATTATGATGCTAATAGGAGCACAGTAGTCTCAGCTGATACTAGCAGCTATGGAGTTGGTGGGGTCCTGTTACAGCTCCATGGTGAAGACTGGAGACCTGTGGCATTCTGTTCAAGGCGACTCAGTGATGCTGAAAAAAGGTACGCTCAAATAGAAAAAGAGTGCCTTGCATCTGTGTGGGCATGTGATAGATTTGAGAAATACCTCTATGGACTTCCTGCATTTAAACTGATTACAGACCACAAACACCTGGACAACACACCTGTACGCTGCCAAAGACTCCTCATGCGGCTGATGAGGTTCAACTTTGAGGCTGAATACGCACCGGGAAAAACTGGTTGTGGCTGACATGCTGTCCAGGAGCCCACAACAGGGAACGGCGCACAGCAATGACAGCCACACAGCTGTTGAGTGTTACGTTGCTGCTGTGATGAGCAGCATCCCAGCGTCACAGACGAAGATGGATGACATCCGAGCAGAGACACCTACTGATGAGCAACTCCAAATGATAATCAGGTACATTAAGAATGGGTGGCCTGAACACATAACACACACACAGAGCTGTACAACAGAGTATTTTCCTGTGAGAAATGAACTGTCTGTGCATGATGGGTTGGTACTTAGAGGGAGCAGGATAGTTATACCAGGGTCAATGAGATCAGAAATGTTAGAGCGAATACATGATGGTCATCAAGGACTTAACAAATGCAGAATGAGAGCCAACACTTCAGTGTGGTGGCCTGGCATAGCATCACAAATCACACACAAAGTGGAGAACTGCATGTACTGTCGGGAGCATAGGAGAGCACAGAACAGAGAAACTCTCCTGTCAACACCCCTCCCAGACAGGCCATGGAGAAAAATAGCATAGATCTCTGTGAACATGAAAAGCAGAACTTTCTTGTCATAGCAGACTACTATTCCAGATACCTGGAGATACTCCACATGCCAACCACTACAAGTGCTCAGTTGACCTTAAAGCTGAAAGCTACTTTTGCCCGGTACGGAATACCGGAAGAGATTGTCAGTGACAACGGGCCACAGTTCAGCAGTGATGCTTTCAAATGCTTTGCCCGTGAGGTGGACTTTAAGCATGTGACCTCTAGCCCCCACAACCCACACGGCAATGGACATGCTGAACGTGCAGTGCAAACAGCCAAAAGAATGCTGAGACAAAAAGATCCACTACTGGCTCTTATGGTCTACAGATCCTCACCGCACAGCAGCACTGGTGTCAGTCCGGCTGAACTATTAATGGGCAGGAAAATCCAAACAACTTTACCTACTCTGACTAAAGTCCTGCAACCAAAATGGCCTAACCGACAGCACGTCAGAGCTAAGGATGCTGTTGAGAAGAGTAAGCAAGCTTTCCACTACAACAAGCGACATGGTGTGAAACCGCTCTCACCGCTGCAGCCAGGAGGCCCTGTTCTCACTAGGCTAGACAATCAGAAGACTTGGTCCACACCTGCGGAAGTGGCTGGGGAGAGTACAACTGAGAGATCATATGTCATCGTTACAGAGCAAGGAGCCCTGTACAGGCGAAACCGTCGCCATCTCCAAGCACTGCCTGATATGAGGTCCCCAGTCGAACACTCTACAGAACCAAATGCATCAGATACTCAGGTGAGCTCTGGATGTAGTTCTCCGGGTCCGAGGGTGACCCCTAGTGGACTGTCTCAAACCAGGTCTGGTAGAGTTGTTAAACCTGTTCAGAGACTGGATCTGTAAAGGACATTATGTTTACGTTGTTCATGAGGAAGTCTTATGTTGTGTTGAAATGTTTTATGTTAATAAGGCTAAATGGCTGGTCACTGATGTTTCTGGGACTATAACGGGAAGTTACCGTTACTTGCATTGCAGAATGTATGTTGTATGCATTAATAATGATGCGGTTCAAACGTAATTAAAAGGGGGGAGTTGTCAGAGAATGTGTATTGCGACATGCATTAGTTAATAGATGCTTTGCGACAGTTGGGGTCGTACAGGAGGCGGGGGCGTTTTACGTGAGTCTATGTTATGACCGGAGACATGTGTAAAGAGAGCACCATGTTACTAAAAGCAACAACAAAAACAAACTCATTATTTAAGAATAAACTAATACGTTTATTTCACTAACCAAACGCTTTAAAGACATATTTACATGTTTTGCTTATGGCTTCTTTCATTTCTGTTTATCTATAAATGCTGTGTTTTTGTCAATGTCTCAGCAATCTTCTTTTTTTGGGACGGATATGAAATATCAAGTACACCAAAAGACACATTTTAAATGATTTATAAACACCCTAAATCTATAGTATCTGTTTTAAAGAGCGGCAACGTGATAATGATTTATATCTGAATATTGCATATCTTTTACCCTCTCTTCCAGTTGCATATATTATCTACATTTACTCATTCACTACACATTAACAATGCTTTTCCATATGAAGATTCCTAGATTGAATACACACTCTCATCTATAGAAGAGACTCCAACAGTGCTTAGAATCCCAGTTAACATGAATCATAAAGCAAGCAGGGCTTTGAAGTATATACCTGTGGAGATCCGACACACATTTATCCTGTATATCACCTCCTTTAACAATGAAGACAACAACTTCTTTAATGCCATACGACTAGAAATAATGTTCCTAAACTAGCACATGTGCTGTTTACATTTGACATTAGGAAATGGTTCCACAGTAAATATTCATTGCAAAGTAGGGCGGCTGTGGCTCAGTAGGATAGTGCGTTGATCTTCAGATCAGGGGGTACTGGTTTCATCCCCAGTGCAATCAGCATGTCGTGTCCTATGGCAAGACACTTCACCCCAAGTCGCTCCTGTGGGGATTGTCCAATGTCAGTTGCTTTGGATAATGAAATGACATATGATGACAATATCTGCTCATTATTTATATACCATATCAGTCCAGAAACCCCCAAATCCACCACACAGAAAAAAAACCTAAAGGTTGACAAATTACACATAATTGTGTCAGGTGAAAAGAGAGGAATAATATTAAGTTGGACCTGATATTTTTTATCTAAACGTAATATAATTGCTTTTTTCAGTCCATTAGGCCTAAAATGATTCACAATTATAAGTAAATATCATTATATCCATCATTAAAATAGTATCTGTTGTATTTAAAATAAAAGCATGTGAGCAATATAAGTACATTTGGAATTAAAGTAATAAGAGTAATGCAAAAAAAATCAGGTGAATGGTATATATCAAGGGTCAAGGTTCACTCAGGGTTGCACAGCCAAATGTGACTCATAGTGTCTTTATGCTAAACAAGGAGTGTGTTGCTATGACAGCAGTATCTGTCTCATACAAGGCAACAGCAAAGATATAATGACTACATAAATAAATCAAATGTATGTTACTACTACTGCTAAAAGAGAGGATTGAAACAGTTTGGCAGTAAACAAACCTGCTCCTGTAATGTTCACGTTCCAAACAGCATTTGCAAGGGACTGTTGGCTAACATGGAGTCAAATGTTGATCCCCTGTAACCTGAGACGACCAGCTTCTTGGCTGCAAGTAGCGTTAGGTTATTACAACACAGGCTCACAGTAAGTCAACAACATCAATAATATTTGAACATATCAAAAGGAGTCATTGAAAGCATTTATAGCAACAGTAAAACATTAAAAATGATAGTTAAAGCACCCTTACAGCTGAGCTGTAGTGCCTCATCACGGCCTGCAGAGAGAAGCAAAGTGTTGTATTACAGGTGAATGTTAGCTCTGTGTGTGTGTGTGTGTGTGTGTGTGTGTGTGTGTGTGTGTGTGTGTGCGTGCGTGCGTGCGTGCGTGCGTGCGTGCGTGCGTGCGTGCGTGCGTGTGTAAGGTGAGGTATGCTCAACAACAAAAACAATCCTCTCATCTGATCCTACTGAATAGATTTTTAATATGCCTAATATCGATCCCTATAATACAAACATTGTTAGCATTGGGCCCAATATTACCCTAAGCTGAATTTAAACATACATTTTGACAGTGGTCATTTAGTTTTTTTTGAGCCAGAAGGGACCATATTTGGAAGACAGTGTGGAGCTGGAGTCTGTGTGAAAGGCGATCTCTACGTTAACTTGGTTAGTAATTAGGATTCTATCAGAGCAGAGCACAATCAAACCACACTGTAGCAACATCATGGTAGAAACTTGTCATCACAAGCATCCTTATTACTATTTCACTCTGAATGGAACCAGAAATGATTTCATAAACATCATTCTGTATTGAAGAATACTTGAGGACAGAATAATCCGAATACCTTTCCCACCCAAACTGAGATGACTGCTGTTAAACATGTCTGTTTTTCACACTGGCGCTAATTTGTCAGCCAACATTTACATTTAGCAAGAAATAACAAGTGCTCTACGCCATTTTAGGCAATATTAGAGGCTAAGCTAATGTAAATTGTGTAATTTGATAATGCAATCATAATAGAAATAAAAGGTTATTATAAGTATATATTCCACATAACAAGCCTCAAATGAGCATTTAATATAGTGTTCTGACGGCTGTTTGCTAAATATTTAGTGAAAAAAGCTCATGTTAGCTGGGCAGTTAGCTGGGCCAACAATCTGTGGCTAATACCCCCACCCTCGACGCAAACGGACAATAGGCCTAACTGTGTCAACACCTGCTACACCAAAGTAGTATGGCCAATGTTGTGTTATGTTATGTGTGTATAATTGTATGATAGTGTCAAGGATTAAAATATGTTGTCCAAATAAGTTAACGTTGTAGAATCGGAGCTGTCATCCCATCCCTTGCGTCTCTGCTTTTACCACGTCATTGGACTATCGGGTCATTCTTATAGAGACTTCATTCCGTCAAGACTTCTTTTTGAAACCTCTTCTGGCTTTTAGACCAAATTCAGATTAATGTTAGGGGCACTTCTCTGTCCAGGAGTATACCCTTTGGATGAGACATGTAATTGGTTGCTGACGCCTTCGGAGCTATCATTCATACATTTCATAACTCATTCAGCTTCCAAATAATTTGAACTTAATCAAATTGGGTGATACGGGCCCAGCAGTCCCTGGACGCATGAACTCATTTAGATGCTGCGAGGACAGCTTCCTGATAAGGAATGTAGGGCAATTATCATCAGCAGCCTGGAGGATATGGATTAAGGAAGAAAGAAAGGAAGCACAGGAAGAACTAAAGGAACATGAACTATTTTCCCTCTTGACTTTGTTCATGGTCAAATAACCCAAATAGCCATGTTTTTAATTGAACCTAGTGCACATTTAAAAACCCTGAAGTGTAACAGTCCCATTTGAAAAGCATTCCACTGAGCTTTGAGAGAACTAGAGCCAGAAGTGGAGTGTGAATAAGGGTGTGTTTTATAGTTTCAGTGTTTGTGTCAGAGTGTCTCTGTCCATCTTGAAGTCATCAAGATTGTAGAACAGTTTGGCCTTTCACTGTGTCCGCCCTGCTCTGCCCGCTCTAAACCACTGCTGTGTCGTTCACCCAAGGGTGGGTCTGTGGCCTCCAACAGAAACTCCAGCATGACTTTCCTGCCAGCATTCCAACACACACACACACACACACACACACATACACACACACACACACACACACACACACACACACACACACACACACACACACACACACACACACACACACACACACACACACACACACACACACACACAAATAAAGTACCCAAAACAGCACAAAGGTTAACAGAAACAATGAAAAGCGTATAGTATGATAGAAAGAACAGAAAGATAAAGCTTCTACAGGAAGAAGTGATCTGTTATTGTTTGGAAGAAAACTGAACAACTCACATGTAGTCTGCAGAGAGAGAGAGAGAGAGAGAGAGAGAGAGAGAGAGAGAGAGAGAGAGAGAGAGAGAAAGGAAGTAAGATGAGAGGAAGACAGAGAGAGGGGGAGAGATAACAGCAGACCAAAGGAGAGAGAGAGAGAGAGAGAGAGAGAGGGAGGAGCAACAGAAGAAAGATAAATACACACAGCTACACACACATCAGTGGGTGAGAGTAGATGAGGGATACAGGACATACAAAGAGTTAAAAGACTGAAGAAAGAGAAAAGACAAAACTAGGGAAAGAAAACATAAAGCAGAGTGAGGCAGAGGGAGGGGTTGCTGCTGAGAATCCATCCAGCACACTGCAGAGAGAAACCAGTGAGACTGGGAGAGGACTGGTTTTACCCACAGTGATCCGACTGCAAAGCACCATGGCCGACAACACAAACGAGGAATCGGATTATACCCCAGGAAAAGATGAGCTGGACTGGGGCTACGAGGAAGGTATGGTGGGATTCATCTATAGGAGGGATGCTGGGAAAATCCAACGTTAACTGGTATAAAAATGTGATGAGGGTCCAGATTTTAAAGGGGCGGGACCCTCAACTTCACTCCATGGAGTCACAGATACACAACACACACTGAAAAAGCTGAACCCTTGACTTTAACTAAATGTATTATTTCAACAGATTTCACATAATTATTAGGTTAGTTGAAAGCAATAATATTAAGTTGAACCTAATATTTGTTATTTAAATCTAATATTATTGCTTTCAACTTACCTAACACAGTTATGTGAAATCTGTTGAAATAATACATTTAATTAAAGTCAACTTTTCCGTTCTTTCAGTGTTTTTACATATTTGCCAGGATTTATCAAAACGTTTTGCACATGTAGTCTCTGCCCAGATGTTACTGAAATTACTCAGTTTTGATCAAACAGCATACCATTATACAGCACAAACTAATTTAAAGTGGTCCAAGCCTCAAACTTGATGCACTTGATGTATTCTTTACATACTTTGCCGGCCACCATATCCACAAATATTGAGACAATTATATCTTTTGCCTTTTACTTGTTCACTATTTGGACATACTAACATGTTGTTAAAATGTTATTGATTTACAAAATATACCGAAAGAAACAGACCTGTACCCTCACGTTTTTTCCTGCTGGAGCCAGATGTTTTAAACAGCTGTCCATCTGTTCTGATGATTATTAAACCAGTTTGTGTTTGCCCATTGAAGCGGGGAAAATATCCCACTGTCAGGCACGTTACGTTTTCCATTGACACTTTAACCCCTGGTCTGAAATAACTCCTCTCACTTAGTAACTATTTTTCTTTTTATTGCTGCTTATCATCGGGGATGCACCGGACATTAAACTGTGACATTCTCCCTGTGAGTACTCTGAGCTTTGTATGCATGAATTACACACTAAAGTAAGGCCTGCAAATACCATCAGTGTCCTGTGGAAAAATGTTTGTCCGAAAGGTACAATGTTTTATTATAAATACAGGAAAAGTATTCCAATTTTTGAATTGGTTTTAATTGACACTTTTTAATGCTACCATGCAGAGAAGATGCATGGGAGAACAGAGAGTTTCTGCAGGACACAAAATGATGGTTACCATAACGCACTTCCTATCCAATGTTTGTGTCCCACTTTCCTCTTTTTTATGTCAACTGAATAGAAAAAGCTGTGCAAGCCTATGCTGCAAATCAAAGCTGCTCCCTGCTGCTCTCAGTTTATAGTTTTAGTTCTGTAAACCAACCAACAAAGCTGAAACACAGGTAAAAAATAAATTAAAAAAGTAATTAACATATTGTTCATATTGTAGGTATAACATAAAAGTCACATTTCTTCAAAGTTATTATCAATGACGGTGGCTGGATGGTTTGACTTGCGCGATTTAGGGGGAGGGGAGATTCATGTTTTGTCCTAAGCAAACATATTTCAAACAGAGATTCACTAATGTGCCTATAATGTTATTGTGATAAAATAAGAAAGAAACCAAAAGGTAGTGGATCAGGAACTGACCTAGAAATGAGTTGGAGCTGTGTGCACCAAGCTCAGATGTTATCAGGGCATTAGATCGCTGCGTAGAGTTACTACCAGTCTAATGCTTCCTGCAGGCAGAAGGGTGCATATCCAGTGTTACAAAAATGTTACAGTTTCATTCAGTTTCACTCTCAGTACAGTACGGTCTGAGCTCCAAAACCATGTGGTCAGGTTTGGGAAACACATTGTAGTTTGTGTTGAAATAAGTATGCTTTGTAACATGATTTAACCCATGGTAAATTAAATATGTTAAATCTCTTTGCATTTAAAAATGAGTTCATATTGACTTTAGTTTCACACGGGACACAAACTCCGGACTCCTTGGCGAATGTTTGTTTGACTCATCCCTCCATCCTCGGTTATACAAACAAATACACTTTAGCTAAACTAGTGATTTTTTGATCAAGATGTAGGTTACATGAGTGATTTTATTATACCTGTCATAAAGAGGCAAAGCTTCAAGACTTAAAGGTAAAGCGTTTTTAAAACAGGGTGAGTACCTTAATATGTCATTTGTATTAATTTAAAGTTATTTTTCTATCTCAGCAGATCTTTGCTCCATTCATATTGAACCTGCCTTTTTGTGTTCATATTGATGTTCAAACAAGTGAATATATGAGCAATTTGAACACTTGTAGGCATAGCAGGCCCCTTCTGACCCATATCTAGGACGCTTAACACCACTGATACTGTCCATTTGACGAGCTGATTTCTTGTGTAGCTGTCGCTACACATCCAAAACTTGAAATATCTAAATTGTTTCTGTGGGGGTGCAGTCGTCTTTCAATCGCAAAGGTTGTGGTTCACCCCAGCCCCCGCAGCCAACATGTCGATGAATCCTTGGACAAGAGTTGCTCCAAATGAAATGACCAATGCGGAGTGTGTGAATGTTAGCTTACTTCAGCAAGTGGCAGAATGCTCTGAATGAATGCGCTGAAAAAACTGAACCGTTGACTTTATTTAAATGTTTTATTTCAACAGATTTCACATTACTGTATTAGGTTAGTTGAAAGCAATAATATTAAACATAATATTATTGCTCCTAAAGAGTGAATACAGCTCTACATAAATACAGTCCATTTACCATTTACAATGTGTTGGCAAGCACACTAAAAAACTAAAATCATTCTTGTAACAGATGATTAATTAATGTGATCTAGAGCCAGACTGAACTCTTTTCTACAGCCACAAAGTCTTGCATGGTGTAGCTGCAGTGAAACCCTCCCCACTTCAGCAAATTGTTGTCAGGGCTTCAGTTGCTGAGGACAGAGGGAATGTGATGTCCCCCCCTCCTCTCAGAGAACAGCCTTGGTGTCTGCAGCTGCAGGAGAGAGTCATACAGTGACTGTGAGGGGTTCATTTTGATTTTCCTGGAGGGACATGTTCCTGGCCTTCTTGAACATGATACTCAAATACACTTTGGGCTCCACACACTGTTTTCATTGTGCTGTGGGGGACTGTGGTCAGCAGAAAGCTGAACTGAATCTAGACCAGTGTGTTTCTTTAGTATCACTTAGTATCACGTTCTCTGGTCTGAGTTTCTCTATAGTGCAAGAAAACTGTACTCAGCATTCACAGCATTCACAAGCGTTGTCAAAAAAGAATAACCTCGAGGTCCACGCCTTCCAGAGCTTTCCATGGTATCTCCTGATCTTCGTTGTGTCAAAATACTTTGTCAAACGTTAGGAATCAACCGTTTACTTCTCAGGAAATGCAACACAGAGCCTCTCTGATGCATTTCACACAGAGATTGAATTGTGGTCATAATGATGCTTTTTCTGTGCATTGCATTTCCTGAGAAGTAAACATAATGAATAATGAAGTAAACATTATAGATGAGCCACTAATGTGGCTCATCTATAATGAAAAAATACAGAACATATGACGCGGGTACTTGTTATTGTTTGCCACATATTTTTTTATTTCTGGAGCCAAACAGTAAATGGATCAAACAGGACAATAACCAGCAGATGAATCCACAATGAGATTAAGCATACATTACAGCATGATGAAAATATTTTTGCAAACTTGATTTAAAATGCATGAGCAATTTGACCTGATGATGTATAAAATATTATTCAATATATATAGGCCTACATATACAGTATAAATGATATACAGTGGTGGAAAATGTACCACACTATAAAACTACTCAATTCCAAGTAATAGTACTGCATCAAAAATGGTACTTAGCTAAAAGTTAATGGTTGATGGTTTAATTTATACCAAATAATTATATTTTAGTATTTCAGTTTTGTCTGTCAAAAGGTCAAAACCCTAATTCCTTAAGTTACTCGTAAATGAATCTGTAAAATAAATGTAGTGGAGTAATGGAGTAAAAAATCCAACATTTGCATCCCAAAAGTAGAAGAGTAGAATGTATAAAGTAGTTTAAAATGAAAACAATCGGGTAAAGTACAAGGACCTCAAATGTACTTAGTTACTATCCACCACTGATGATATATCACACATATCTGACTTTAAGGATATTTGTCTACTGTTCACTAACGGTAAGACCTAAACACGGATGCTACATGTAATGTGTGCTGCTGTTTTCACCCATAGGTGTAGAATGGGGACTCCATTTCCCAGCAGCCAACGGCGAGTACCAGTCCCCCATCAACCTGAACTCCAGGGAGGCTCAGTACGACCCCTCCCTGCTGGATGTCGGCTTATCACCAAACTACGTGGTGTGTCGAGACTGTGAGGTCATCAACGATGGACACTCAGTCCGCATCATTCTCAAGTCCAAGTCAGGTGAGTCACATGACCCCAGATCTGCACTCGGCATGGTGCATGTTTGAGCTCTCAGTCATCGTGAGCGTCTTCTCTCTTTCATTTTGACTCTGACCTGTTTTCTACTTCCTGTTTGTGCTTGTCCACGATGCCCTGAGTTTCAGTGGTTACCGGCGGTCCGTTGCCTAGTGATCATGAGTACGAGCTTCACGAGGTTCGATTCCACTGGGGCAAAGAGAACCAGAGAGGATCAGAACACACTGTCAACTTCAAGGCTTTCCCTATGGAGGTACACACACACACACACACACACACACACACACACACACACACACACACACACACACACACACACACACACACACACACACACACACACACACACACACACACACAAACACACACACACACACACACACACACTGAGACTTCTGGCATTGACATTCATCCTTCAAATAACACGATGTTATCACTGAAGTGTCCGTGAACAGAACACGTGTTTAATGTTCTCTAACCAGTAACTCTTCTAACATCTGTGTTCTGTGAGTGTGTGTGTGTGTGTGTGTGTGTGTGTGTGTGTGTGTGTGTGTGTGTGTGTGTGTGTGTGTGTGTGTGTGTGTGTGAGAGAGTGTGTGGGAACCTTGAGATTTGGTTGTGCCAATCCATTTGTCTGTAAAGAATAAAGAGGAAATGATATGCCATGCACTGGGTCCAGAAACTCCTGCTGATGAAGTGCTCTTTAATGGTGGCAGAACAGCGAGCGTCCAGCTTTTAGCAGGTATAAATTGGCAGTCTAAGAATAATCTGAAGCGCTCCTTGAGTGATACATGGATAATCAAGGTCTTCAGACTCAGAGCTAAGTCTTTAATAAACCTACATCAGATTATAGTCCAGTACACCTCATATTGCCCCAATACTGGATATTGGTTCATTTGCAATGTAAATAATATCCAATAAACTTCATTATTTCCTCTATTTTCCTAAATGTTTGCTAAAAACTACATTGACCAATTGTTTTCAATAATGATTCAATATGTTCTTAAATATATGAATATATATATTTGTCTTTCATTTTAAAGCATTATATCCTCTTTCGGCGTTGTGGAGTGATTTGGAGCTGCGTGCCACAGACAGGCAGGAGCAGATAGGAATGAAGTGTCAGACTTAGTCAATATAATGTTTAGTCTTTTATTGGACATTCATTACAATACTGCCTACATACTTAAAATGCTATTATGTTACTTTTCAGGTCCATATATGTATTTTGTTGCTCCACTATGACATGTTTTCATGCTTCAATGTTGAAAAAGCGCTTTATTTTCCTCACGCTGCCTGTGCATAAATGAGCAGTCTTCACTCCGTCTGAAAACACTCTGAAGAGCTCATGCCCCCACCATTGCATAAGCGCACTCTTCTCTGATTGGTTAGCTGGCGACTCTGCTGTGATTGGTCAACCGCTTAGCGATTTGCCAAATGTCCCGCCCCTGAAAAAACCCGGGAAAATGGCATCGCTTGTTGTGCCGTACCTGTTTATTACACATAAATAATGATGGATTATCAGTAATCATTTCAAAGTGACACAGAGACATTGGATTAACCTTCAGCAGCGTTTGTATGACCTTCAGCAGCGTTTGTATGACCTTGAACACAACTTTTGATCACAAACAGCAAAGACTGTTTATAGCTATGGCTCTGTAAAGTGAAGCGGTTTTCTTGCTCTTTCTTGGCTGCTAGTTCAGTGAGTTTTGTTCATACAGTGGTGAGACTTATACCAATGGAATCTGTGGAATCTCAGATTTTTTATGGTATGTGGATTGTGCAGATAGCATGAAGTAAAGAAATCGCCGTTGCTCACTCGGTGCTATGTAGCGTTAGCTCGTTTTCTTTCAGTGCTGCAGCTTCTTCCCCTTAAACTGGTATAGTGGGTATAAATTATTGTTACAAGCAGCAGGTTTGATATTCGCCGGATATTCTTTTTCGATTGACACCGCATTCAATCTCTTCAATACAATTCCACTACATTACGAGTGTAGTATGTTGGGGACAGTTTGAGGACAGTTTAGGAAACTGCCTCAAAAAATTTCACAATGGTATTTGTTGTCGCTACCGATTTACGTCCGAAAATAGCACTTCAATCTACGGTCCGGCTATTGGCTGTGTTAGGGACCGTCTACAAATTGCATTGCTCTGGCTGGTGACAGAACTACTGGGATTTTTTCAGGAAATAAATCACCATAAATCAATGAAAAGACCTTTTCTCATTCTGATCACTGTAGTAGTTGCCAATGGTATGCTGCTACTTACTACAGGTACATGTTTGCTGATAGCTTGCTTTATAGTAAAACAGTATGCAATTAAAAGTTTAAATATTCACCAACAATTAATAAAAATAAATGTTCTCCTTCTGATTGCTGTAGTAGTTGCCAGTGGTAAACTGCTACTTACTACAGGGTGCATTTTTGCTGATATCTTGCATTATAGTAAAACAGTATTGTTATGATCCTTTGATCATGTGGTTATGTTTATTCTGCTGTGCTGTTGTAATGAGTTAAAATACTGTTGTTCCTCCCTGCCTGAGGGGGGTGCTGTTGCTATTTGTCTTGGTGGTGAGTTTCAGGTGTGGCAGCTGATTGAAGGAGAGATGATTGCGGCCCCTTTTTAAAAGGACACTTGACCAGGCCGAATATTTTAAACATTTAATTGCATACTGTTTTACTATAATGCAACATCTCAGCACACATGTACCTGTATTAAGTAGCAGCATACCATTGGCAACTACTACAGTGATCAGAATGAGAAATAGTGTTGATAGCGTTAGCTTGCAACTTTGCCGAGGCAAGCAGTGTGCCTCGCGGGATTAGTTTATTAGTAAATAAATGCAAGCCGCTTGTTTTTCACATCTTCTTCCTTAGGTATGGCAAACAAAGAGAGTTTTGGTTCGCAGTGAAAGTGGCAGCTTCTCCTCGCCATGGCTCCTCTGCTCGGGTCGGCTTTACGGAGCTGCTCGCACTGCTATTGGTTTATTCAGTTCCGTATCACGGTGAGGTCAGTGTGATACCGAACTGAACCAGGAAGTAAAGAAAGGAATCCAATCGAGGCGGTTCAGGCAGGGGGGAGGGATATGGGAGAGAATCTCCCTCTGGCCTGAACTTAGGGATTTTAGCTTTTGCAGACCTATTACATGCACACAAACATAAATAACACACTGCAGGAAAGGGAAAACCCCAAAAAGCATAATATGGCCCCTATGTTGTTATTAAAGTATTTCAATTACTATATTCAGACATCAAGATAGCTTTTGAACTATTTTGCAAACCACACATTTATTGCTCAATAGGTAACCTGATCAAAAACAACATATATAATGACGCTGACAGCTAAGATGCTCCTGTGCTTTTCTAAATGAATCTCTCACTGCTTATATGTTGAAGTAAGATTATATGGCAGCTTTTGGTCAAAGGACAGATCTATAGACTGGGACATTCACGTGTTTCAGGCCAGAAGTTTTGCCCTACTTTCTCCATGTCCACATGAGGATGACATGAGAGCCCTCAGTCAGCCCCAGCTGATGCTGCCTCACTGCCTGACAATGGTCTCTCAAACCCAGGTTGTTTGTGTGTGTGTGTGTGTGTGTGTGTGTGTGTGTGTGTGTGTGTGTGTGTGTGTGTGTGTGTGTGTGTGTGTGTGTGTGTGTGTGTGTGTGTGTGTGTGTGTGTGTGTGTGTGCAGCTCCATCTGATTCACTGGAACAGCACTCTGTTCAACACTCTGGAGGACGCTCTTGGGAAGAAGAATGGAGTCCTCATCATAGCTCTGTTTGTGCAGGTAAACTTACAAATCAGGAATCAGAGATGAGGGGCCAACAGGGAGCAAACACATTACAACGGCCCAAAACACATGTCGAGAAACACGGCTGCACTTTCAGAAACCATGAAGTGCTGCACTCAGGTTTTCTTCTTTGCATTACCTTGAAACCTGAATTAGCACAAATAGGGTGCAATATATTTATTTTCTTCCAATTTATATTCAGTCTTCAGGTAACAGTTTCCAATACACAGTACATGTATGTAATTATGCATAACTGTGTTACCAAAGACAATGTCAAGTGTTTTATATTAATATGTAAGAGTGCAGCTGAGTTTCTAGTGATCAGGTGCACGCCCCTCTTACAACCAGCCTCCTCTATACTTTGCTATACCCAC
Source organism: Eleginops maclovinus (assembly GCF_036324505.1). Classification (NCBI taxonomy): domain Eukaryota; kingdom Metazoa; phylum Chordata; class Actinopteri; order Perciformes; family Eleginopidae; genus Eleginops; species Eleginops maclovinus. Next base: position 662,348 of record NC_086354.1, read on the forward strand.
TTACAGTATGTCTATGTCATTATCACAGCTCTGGCATGAAGAAGATCCTACAGATTGAACGTTTAAATGCCATAAAGAGATACGGATTTATTTATTTGGACAGTGCGCACTCCCATGGCGACATCCAGCCAACAGTTTTACTTTCCTTCTGATATTTTATTGATGAGGGTAGAAATATCTGACAGTATTAATTAACAGCCTTCTAAAAAGCAGTTAATCAAGTGCTTCAACAAAAACTGAACACTATTACTTCAGCTTCAGCTAAGTAATAGACCTCAGCTCAGTGTTAACTTTAGGAGCAGATCTATGTGTGCTTTTTGGGATTTTGAAACATTTGAAAGTATTGGCACTGCATTGGCATTTGACCTTGCATGGCCCTCAGTTACACAAATATTGACGCCTTTGGCACGTCAGTGCCCTTAAAGTGTTTTTCCTTCCTGGGATTGTGAGTGTTGTTTTTCTAAATGAGTTAACAGGTTAATTCCAGAATTGTTGGAAAACACCATCTGTTGAAAGTCTTTTGAAACTCTGGAACTGCTTCCCTATTAAAACCCCCTGCTGAAAAAACTGCTGGAAATATTTCCCCCAGTAATGAAACCAGTCAAACTGAAACTTTACTTTAATTAACTGTATTTTGTCACCAAATTACACATACGTTAGTTGAAAGCAATAACATTAAGTTGAACCTAATATTTTGTATTTAAACTTAGTATTATTGCTTTCAACTAACCTTATGTGTGTTTTGTTGACAAAATACATTTTATTAAAGTCAGCGTTTCATGCGTGTGACTGAGTCTCTCCCGCCCAGTTAGTAGACACCACCTCCTCCCCCCCTCCACTTTCTGTTTACTTCCTGTATGGGCACAGCAGAAATAAACTTAGATTTTCCTTAAACTTTGAAGTGTTTACCTCTGTTATTGTGATACATACCTTGATAAGTCACAGGCCTCTGAGAGCTGACATGTTGTTTCATCAGATTGGGAAGGAGCATCTGGGTCTGAAGGCCATCACTGAGGTGCTGCAGGACCTGCAGTACAAGGTGAGGAAGAGTCACAGCAGATGCTTGTCAGATGTGAGATCAATAATCCTTCATAAACTACATGATGCGTTAATAAAATCATTTCTGTTGTTACCATCAGGGGAAGAGCAAGATCATCCCCTGCTTTAACCCGAACACTCTGCTGCCCGGTGAGCAGAAACACACCTGATTTCAAATTATAATCAGTATTCTGAAAAACATATTTGAATATTGCTATAGTCGTAGCCTGCTGGATCCCCATCATTAATCATTCTGTCGACTCTCTCATTCTTTATTCCAGCCTGCACTTTATTACTAGTGGTATCAATTGATGTTAGAGAAACAGGTCTGACACTTTCTATGACACATTATAAACACCTTATGATGAGCTTTGTGTCTGTGAAACTTTGCTTATAGCTTATGTAAATATTCATAAATGTAAAAAAAACCAACAAGGCCACTGGAGTCACTTATAACCACATTATAATGTGTTAAACTGTTGGACTTATGACAGACTATGATCGTTGCAAAAAAATGCCCAGCAATAAAGAAATATTACAATATCATTTTTCATTATAAAATACTGAGCAATTATTTGTTTATTGCTGGTATGAGCAGATTATACTGTATAATAAGTAGGTTTATAATGAGTCATAGAGAGTATTGGTGTTTTCTGACTTTTATAGTATTTGGTTGAATTTGAACCCAGATATGAATCTGTTCATCCATCAATACTCTTTATTTATTTATTTTTTTAATAGATTGTTTTAATCAAATTCATAAACTTTCAACATAATGAAGATGAAGATAAAAACACTACTAATAGAAATAAGGAATAAGGAAGCAAGGAGCTATTTGTGATCATACACAGTCAAATTACCAAGTTATCTCTAAACATATTTACTGTTCCTTGTTTTGCATTTTAAGAAATTATTCACAAAGCATACATAGCAAAATAAAGATCACATCTAGGTACATAAATGAACTACATAACAGTTGACAAATCCGAAATGAAATAATAATAATAGTAGTAATAATGATATACAAATAAAATAACTCTTCAGCACTCTTTTCAATCCCGTTCTGAATCTTTGGTGAAAACATGATGCTGTATTAATCAGCAGCATCAGGTGAATATCCTGTCTCATCTCAGTCTAAAGTCATCAGACTCAAACAAAAGTAGATCAATATTGGAGCAGGGACTTGTGGTTCCTCCCTGTGTGTGAGATCCTCCCTGCAAATATTGCATTTGGCTCTTGTTTGGTTGACCTTGGTGAAGGTTATCCATAGCATTTGAGTTCAGTCGGTCAGTATTGACAGATGGTTGCTAAGTTACACCTCTGTTATACGTCTCCAGTTTGTTTCACTTTTAACAGAGAGCTCACACATGATTTAATAATGTGGCCTAATTTCATAAAATACACCATCAGAATCCCCTAGGATGATGTAATACAAAAAGTGTGCGTCTCTTTACCTTTGAGCATTGCTGTACAATGAAGCACCTTTTTCTGAACCATTTGGTCAGTGTGGAGATGTAGGATTAGGCGATTATTTAATACAATGAGAGTTAATGCTGCTTTGGTAAATATACATAAATATATATTTGAAATGTACTGTTATTCAAGAATAACATGTTTTCTTTACAAGGAAACAATATACTGAACATGAACTAGAACATTTATTTAAACACAGAAAAATAGAAGAAGTTAAGATGAAGTATTGATTATTGCGCAGGATAATTTTGATCAGAAATTCACATAAAACATGAATAAGATATGAATAATACAAATTAAAAGAGGTGATATCTCAGTCGTAGGGACAAACTATCCTGTCTTACATTTTCCCTAGTAACATTTGTAGTTTTTCATTTTTTTTCCAAATAATTGTGGATACCTATTACAGAATTTCTGGAAGAATTATTTCCAGACAGGTTTGCATTTCGGGAAGTTGTATAAGGAAGTGCTGCTCTGTTTCTGTGTCCAGCTTTCACTGACATGCTTTGAATCTGCCCTCAGACCCTTTACTGAGAGACTACTGGGTGTATGAAGGATCTCTGACCACCCCACCCTGTAGTGAGAATGTGACCTGGATCCTCTACCGCTACCCACTCACCATCTCACAGCTGCAGGTAAAGCCTTGTGTGTGAGGTCTTGTCAGTCTGTGGACTACGGTCTGAAACGTGACGAAATATGTGTGGAGTCAGAATGTTTCCCAGACTGCTGTAGCCCGCTGCTTCTCTCAGCTGGAGGCTAAATAAACATCTATTAGCTGCTAGCAGCATGACACCCACACCTCCAACAGAACTGTTGCAACGGGGTAATGTGGGTGCCATGTTTTTACAAGATAAGTGTCTCTACTTTAAAGAGTCCTCTCCTTCTGATGTTCAGGTGTATATCAGTATGTAGAGTCTCTACTTTAAAGAGTCCTCTCCTGCTGATGTTCAGGTGTATATCAGTATGTAGCGTCTCTTCTTTAAAGAGTCCTCTCCTGCTGATGTTCAGGTGTATATCAGTATGTAGCGTCTCTACTTTAAAGAGTCCTCTCCTGCTGATGTTCAGGTGTATATCAGTATGTAGCGTCTCTTCTTTAAAGAGTCCTCTCCTGCTGATGTTCAGGTGTATATCAGTATGTAGCGTCTCTTCTTTAAAGAGTCCTCTCCTGCTGATGTTCAGGTGTATATCAGTATGTAGCGTCTCTACTTTAAAGAGTCCTCTCCTTCTGATGTTCAGGTGTATATCAGTATGTAGAGTCTCTACTTTAAAGAGTCCTCTCCTGCTGATGTTCAGGTGTATATCAGTATGTAGCGTCTCTACTTTAAAGAGTCCTCTCCTTCTGATGTTCAGGTGTATATCAGTATGTAGCGTCTCTACTTTAAAGAGTCCTCTCCTGCTGATGTTCAGATGTATATCAGTATGTAGCGTCTCTTCTTTAAAGAGTCGTCTCCTGCTGATGTTCAGGTGTATATCAGTATGTAGTGACTCTACTTTAAAGAGTCCTCTCCTGCTGATGTTCAGGTGTATATCAGTATGTAGCGTCTCTACTTTAAAGAGTCCTCTCCTGCTGATGTTCAGGTGTATATCAGTATGTAGCGTCTCTACTTTAAAGAGTCCTCTCCTGCTGATGTTCAGGTGTATATCAGTATGTAGTGTCTCTACTTTAAGGACACTCACTCTGCAATGGTGTATATGGGGCCTTGTTAAAGTTTATGACGTTACTTATGCTATCTAGTGTCTCTAAGAGCTCACAAAGAAATTTCCGATTATAAGCATTACTATTATTACTGTGTGATGGGTAATGACCAGCAGGAAGAGACAGGACTGTACAAAATATCATATTTTGTGTCCTCAAATTGCCAGAAATATCTATCCTGAGACAATACCCATTTAGATTTAGACCCAGGTAGCACCTGCATGAGTATTTGAAAGAGTAGTTAAGTGATTCGACCAATTATCATGAAGGCTATTTGAATCAAAGCAACAGTGAGATCCGCCATCAAATGACTATTTCATATCGCACACAGTCATTCTGAAGAAACTCAGCACCTGTGGTACACTGAATCATTGACATTTCACAAACCTGTCTTAGCTTAGTTGAAAGCAATAATATTAGGTTGAACCTATTTAAACGTAATATTATTGCTTTTAACTAACGTAATAAGTGTACGCTCTCTACATCACATCCCAGTTATAGATCAAATCAAAACCTTTTCCAGGTTTTCATACCACACAGATCCAATGAACTTGTGGATCTGTGGCATTCAGTCGAGTACAGGAAACCTTTCCACCCCCTGCCCGTCAGTGAGCTGTGGCCCCTGGCTGTGGACCTGGCTGTGGCCCTTGGCTGTAACTCAGCCCCTGCCTGACTCGGGGCTCTCTCCAGCATGTTCTTCTAAAGGCTGATGATGATGTTAATCTTCTGACATTTATTTCATTCGTTCAGCCTCCCTGCCCTCTGGCATGCTGACCCTTTGAAATGCTAACCCCCCGCCTCAGGCTATGGCCATATTAATGTGGATACCTTCAGAACCTTCACTTTTGTACAGGGACAGTGTCAATGTTCATGTGCTGTCCAAGAGGCTCATGGTGGACTGTTGTCTGCTGGAGGGCTTTCCAAACATTACAAAAGTGGCTTCTTGCCCTCTAAATCTGGACCAATATTTTAGCAGTTACGCTCCACGCTGAAATGTGTATGAGGAGTTTAATTGAACTGCGACTTTCCTTTCTTTTTGCTGGATAATCATTTAGATAGAATCATTGTTTGATTCCATCCACATTAGGCCAAACCAACAGAACCAAAAGAAGCACACATGAGATCATTAGTATTTTCTTCCCCATAAATAAACTCTGTATGGAAGCCCAAAGGAGACACAAAATACAATATCAACTTGTAAATTAAAATGTAATTCCACAATGACATTATAATTAGTCATGTGTGTGAAATTTGATTACATTTGCCAATATACATTATGTACTGTATATGTTATGTGAATAAAGATGTAATTTAAAATGCAATATTCCACGCTGAAAAGTAGACAATATTCAAATGTTGAATCAAATTTGAAACTGTAAATCAACATTCTTTTAACTAATTGACTTTCTTTTTTATGCCAATATTAGTTAAGCAAAAAAAGATTCAAATATAATTTTCGAACAATAATAAAATGAAAACAGCATTTGATTTTTCATTATCAAGATGTTATTTGCATCATAGTAGACAATATACAAATATAAAATCAGATTTGAAAACTGAAATGCAATACAAAAAATTGACTCAAAGCGGTAGTGCTGCACGTGTGTGTCCGTATCATGTTATCGCCATGGTAACTCTGGTGAATACCAACAACAGCAGAAGAGCTTCCAAACAGCAGGTCCTGTTTACATACACTAAACCCCTCCAACATCCGCCTGTTATTGGCCGCTTACAGAGTGTGTGTGCACAGTATGTGTGTGCCTGCAGGTGTTTAAGTGTTACTATAACTGAAATCAGCAGGAACGATAGCTGAGAGTACACAAAAACTGAGTTTACACATGTCAGCTGTCTTCTGGTAATCATATATTATTGCAACATCATTACAACGTCCTCAGGCTTCCCATTGTTCCGCAGCCAGGTAACTGAGAGCTTTATCAGCTGAGCGTCTCACAATCCGACTGTTAGTAGAGCAAATATTTGAAGACGTACTCCAATGATCTCTTGTATCTACACTGTAAAAAATATCTACTTGGTTCTACTTAAAACCATAAGTTAAGCAGCTGCCTCAAAATTCCAAGTAAAAACAAAATGGATTAATGAATTGTTTTAACTCATTATTTTGAGTCTAGTTAAGCGTTGAATTGCCTTCTGTGAGTCAACATGATTGTACAGTTATTGTTGTTTCAACTTTGCTATGCAAATTCAAAATAGTGTGTAAGTGAACTCATTTATGTGCATTCTGTTCACTTATCCCCATTAGTGGCTTCAACTTTGTAATTTTATTTAAAGAAAGTGTTTAATTCATCAATATGCATTCCATACTCTTATCCTCAGTGGGTTCAACCTTGTAATTTCAATTTAATAATGTCTTTGAATTAGCTTATCAAGTTAAGATTATCCAAAGGATTGTCCTGTCACACTTAACAATTAGCAATAAAAACACTAATTTGAGTACAGAAAACATTTTTTATTAAAACCAATGTTAAGCCAATAAAAGCTACACAAACATTTATGAACAGGACAGCAGTAGTTTCCCACTCCGGGTGTTTGCCTGCATGAACATACACACTCCAGCATTGGAGCAATCAAACCTCAAACTTGTATCAATACTTTTGTAGATAAACACTGTACTACACTATTCATATTCACCCAATAGAAAATGCATTCCTGTTAAAGCAAAACATTGAAATATTGAACAGGTTTTTAATGTAAACATTTAAAAAACCTATTAACAGTAATGTCACACAATTCCAGCAGACTTATACTTTGAAATGTATTATTTGTCTCTATCAAAATTCTAGTTCAACAAAGGCCTTTGTTCATTCTACTCATTTGGATGCAAATCAAAAGCTGTGCTGAACCTGATTCAGCCCAAAAACAAACAAACAAACAAACAAACTCAAACTTCAGACTTCAGCTGGTGGTTTTCAAATACCTGAAACTTGATTACATAAAGTGTACTTTGACACCCACCCCATTATTTGAACAATATTCAGTCCAACAAAAGTAAATCAAGTCCAACACATATCAGGGCTTTTCCTCTCCTGTGTGCTTAAGTGCTTTTGCCTTCAACTTTGGTATGCATGTCAACAGAAACAAATGAAATATGCATTCCAACCCCATTCGCGGGTGGGGCATGGTTTACAGATTATACCTCAGGAGCTCGTTTCGGACGCCGTGGACTCTGGCAGAGAGGGTGTGAGCGTATGTGGGCTGTTATGCATGACAAAAAAAGAGCTTACGTCACACATCCTGATGATTTCTGATGACTCTTTGGATAGGTAATGTGGCAGACCCAGCAGAGCAGCAGTCCTTCTTCTTTCATTTGTGTCCTACAAGACAAAATTAAGCAGTGATGAGATTTCATTGCAAACGTAACACCTGGTGCCCAATTTTACAATTCTTAGCTCGTCCACTTCCCCGACTTGGTCGCAGCTTTGTACATTTCTAGCAGTCCTGGTACCAGGTCATCAGTCAAGGAACGAATCGAGAAGGTCTGTGCTTACAATTCTTTTGAACTCTGCACGAACCTGAGGAGACAAACAAAAAGACAAAAAGGTTAAGCGCTTAGAGAACAGATATACAAAGCATAGCGTCACCATCTAGTAAGCTAAGGTTGTCTGTTGTCAAAGGCTTTCGTCCACTCAGTTAAACTAGACACAATCCTCTCACTTATCCGTATGCACAGTCACGACACCGTTCAGACTAAGACAACATTTCTGAACGGACTACAGTACAGTATCCGACATGCTCTCAGTGCAAAAATGTAATCCAGCTCTAGTACTTCCTGGAGAGAAGCTCACACATTGATTTGCGGTCAAACATAATGGGATTAAGTGATTAATCTCAGGCTGAGTATTGTCTATTGTGATACCTGTCTCTCACAGAACATGGCCGGCCATCTGCTCATGACATCCCTGATGAGAGGTTGATCCCCTACGATCTCCTTTCTCCACTTGGAGAACGTGGCAGACATCAGCTCCTCTATCTGCTGGTGATCCAGGTCTTTTTTCAGCATTTCCACCTGGATTGGATTGCACAAGCACAAAGGACACATACTAACACAAAATAGTAGGCTTCACAGACACAAAAGCAAAGTGTAGGTAGTCAGCATAATATAGGCAGGTATGTATGCAGTAATATTAGACAGGTATGATGTGTATGTGTGTGTATGATGTACCTCAATCATCCTCCGCTTTTCTTCCATGTCTTCAGCACTCAGTCCTTCAGGGGGATCTGGACAGTAGTGGACCTCGCCCTTCTTTGACTTCTTCACACGTGGTCCCTTGGCATCTTCTCCTTTTCTTTTGTTGACTCTCACCTCTGGGCATCCAGCTGCACTTAACTTCTGCAGCTAGTTTCCGAGCTTAAACTTCAAGCTGTGGAACCAGTCGTACCAACCCTTTTCAGACCCTGTCTCTTTGAGACTGGGATGCTTCTCCACGAGCGCTTTGGCAACATTCTCGTAGTGATGCCTCTCAGGATAAGGACTAATCTTTGACATGCTGTCTGCAAGTGTGTCCAGGATATCAGTTTTCATACCTTTAGGAATCACCATCACAGATCCATCTTTTGCATATCTTCCATTTGCTTCTTGCAGCGTGAGTTCAACATCATGTGAAAACTCTGGAATCGGGAAGGGCTCAGGCCTTTGCTGGGCGTCAGATTCCCCACTACTGAGAGATGTAAGAGTGGCTGTATCCAATGTGGAATCCGAGAGAGCAGCATCAGCTGTGAACAACACTTTCAATGTTGCTCGCTCCCCAGGAAGGTCTCGGATGTCGGTCAGGTTGGTCAGCTGATCCTTGAACACAGGGTCTTCAAATTGTAAAATAAATCCACCTCTCAGGCCAAGGTTTGCACGCAACACCTGGCACAGTTCCTCAACACTCGGCGGGGTGTTTTCGATGGAAAAGCACCTGATATCCATTTCAGAGAGGACAACTCGCAACAGCATTGTGGATCACTTCGACCTGAAATTGGAGAAGAAAAAAGTTTAATCCATTGTATACATTCAAAACAAATGGTTACTAGATTTTGAAAACACGGCAAGAAGGTTAATTCTAAAGAATCAGTGTGGCGAGTGTAAACGAACATCTGGATTACTCCTGGAAAGATTTGGTAAACACTGCAAGAGGGTTAATTATTTTGGATCAGGCTGTTAAATGTTATATTGCAGGACACCCAACACCTGGGTTGCTCCTAGAGAGATTTGGAAAACATTGCAAGAGGCTTAATTCTTCTAGATCAGGGTAACAAGTGTTGTCTTGTGACACCAACATCTTGGTTACTCCTGAAAAGATCACAGCGACGACTTGTCTCAGGACACAATTTATGATACTGAAAAGTATACAAGTTATACACCACACCACCCCAAAAATACTTACAGCAGCTGTAATTCAGCAAGAATGTTCTGGGAGTGGCTAACAGGCGCCCCTGGACGAAGTATGACACAAGTGGCATGTAGTCATTGAGACTCTCTGGTTTCACCAAGAGACACTCAGCAGGACTTTTCTTCACGAGATGGTAACTCCTCAAATGCTCCACATAGTAAGTCGTAAAAGGTTCAACGAAGAAGCAAACATGACCAGCCAGCACAATGCATATTTCCAAAATCCTTCCAAAGTCCGGTAGTCCACTTGTACTTCCAACAGAGTATCATTCCCTTTGAATACTGCGTTACATTTAAGAAGACATTAGGGGTCAGTCCAACCGTGTCAACATCACTGAATCGATTCAAGATTGCTAGTCTAACACCACCATCTAAGACTTCCAGTTATACATCAGTCACTTTTGCTGTCTCAATCTCAGGCTTGAAAATGCTGGGCATTTCAAGATTATATGCCAGCATAAATTGGTGTCTTGAGGCCAGTGTAAGCAGAGTGCTTTTAAAGTTATTGGCATCATGCACTACCTTCTTAAAGAAAGAATGTTTTTCCTCAAACCTGATTGTCCAACACTCTATTAAGGGTCCAAACCTTTGAATTAGGCACGGATAATGCTCAATAAAGTGATGTTTGGGGCGCAATTTGTAAACCGGGAAAACTGTCAGTAGTAACTGTCTATGATCAGATATTTTGGACTGCAAATAACAAAGTGAGTCTAAAGTGTAAGATGGAGTCGCCAAGAGCTGAACCAAGTCTTTCAGTTCAAGGACTATTTCCCATGTTTGATCCCCTTCCCGAACACGGTGGCCGATGTTGAGGGGAAGGAAACACACAAGACTCCAATTTTCGTGGCCGTTACCACCTACAGTTCCAGTCTTTTGAAAAGCTGAAGGAATTTTCTGAGGACAGTTTGTCTTAACAGAGAATTTAAAAGGGAAGCTCTGTATTTCCCTATTAAGCTCTTCGAATGTGAAATATTCCTTTGAAATCAAATCTGCAAGGCACAGACTTAGTTCTACAGGTACAATCCCTTCCAGCACATCATGTAAAAAATCAGGTGGAAAGCCTGTGCATGTGTGAAAACCTGTCAGGCCGTTGAGAGGGCAGTCTCATTTCACAGCATCAACAGACGCAAGGTCACTCTGCTTCAACACATTTACAGCTTCATCATATGACTCTGGTGACCTTAAAGCAAAGTTCCCAGTTCTAACATCACACGTCTGTATGTCTCGACGGCTAGCTAGACAAAACCTACACAACTTTTCAACATTGAAAGACTCTTGGAATCCACCTAAGGAATGTGCAGCTAAGTTGTCAGCAGCAACGAACAAGATGGTGCCTTTAACATTACACCCTAGTTTCTCTACAAACACACCAACTGTTTCCAGACATTTAATATCTTCGATCAGTGGCTTCAAAACACTATCATAACCATAAATCCTTATATGCTCAACCTTGCACAGTAAAGCAAGGTAGATTGATGACAATGCTGACTTGTATCTAGAGGGTAAATGGCCAATAACCCAATACACACCACAGACTTTATGGTTTTGTTTTTTTTGTGCCCAAAGGATTGCAGATTTCAAAGTCGTAAATATACAAAATAATAGCTACACTTAGTCTTGACTTGAGAGAATTCCATTGGATTTATAGAAGTCACCATCCAAAAAAGACTTGTAGTGGCCAGACTGTTGGACAGGTTTGTTTTTCCCTAATGCTTGCAGTACCTCTTCTCTTTTAAGAAGATCTGAAAGTAGCTTTAGAATAGGGATATAGATAACAGTATGAGACTTTTCTCGTCTGTTCAAAAGATACTCGACAGGTTCAATAAACTTTGAAATGCTTCAGTCAACGATGTCAAACATTCCTCAGATGTGTAATTATACTTCTTCAAAACACTCTCGACTCCCTAGTTATTTGTCCAGCACATTCTCCAATATCAAAGAAATCATCCACAAATTCTTGAATCACAGACTTTGACACATGAAGGACGGCTTGCAGTCGAAGGAAAAGGGATGCAATTTGGCGCTCAACTGACTTCTGTGTAGGCTGAGAGTCTGGTTCAGTCACTGAAACATCTGGTGACTCTAAATCAAAGTTATCCTGTTCATCATTGACTCTCTGTACAAATGAAATATGGTACGAAAGTCTGGTAGGACCAGGCTAGAGTTGTACCCCACTCAATTTAAAATGTCAAGTTCATTCAAGCACCTGGAATTTCTGATTCATTGAAGTAACTTATGAACTTAAATTGGAAGATCGAAAACTCATACTATTGAATTGAAATTTCATAAAACATTATTTTATGTTAGAGTTGATGAAATAAATAAGTTGTCATAACTTATTGATCAGATATTTTTTTACAGTGTATGGAGAGCCAAAGGGCAAAAAAGCTGAGCCTAGGAAACCATATCTGCGTAGAGACCAGAACGTTTTTTAAGCGCTGTATACGTTTAAAACACTTTATATGGAAGCAATGAGTGACATATTTTTTTTGTCTAAATCTGATCTATACTTGTATATTATTTGTCCATCACAGTAATTTGCTAGCACACAATGTAAGTAACCTCACCTGGAAGGAAACACTTACTCTTTAGTATATTTTTTAAACCATCTAAGGGTACACTTCTTTTTACAAACATAAGCTTGTTTTCCAGCTGTTTTAACATATGTTTTACCTTTTCTATAAACACAGGAGAGAATCACATACATCAGACTTAGAAAAAAGGTTTATCTGATTCTGTTTTTCCTTACTTGCCTCTCAGGGCTTCCGTACTTCATGTATGGGATGTTTGAGGTTTTGGGGAATCCGTTTGTCAAATAAACTCAGATTGAAAATATTGCTCATCAGCACATCAGTCCAGTGATATCAGTCATGTCCTTTGAGCATATTGATCTGAGCTATAGTGTGCAGCTGTGACAACATTTTGAAATCTCCCCTCCTCTGCAGATTGAGGAGTTTCGGAGGCTGCGATCCCATTTTAAAGGGGCGGAGATACAAGAAGGGAATGATGGGATGTTAGGGGACAACTTCCGGCCCACGCAGCCGCTCAGTGACCGGACGGTTCGCGCTGCCTTCCAGTGACCCACACCTTCATCCCCATCTCAGAAACACTCGGGGACTGACAGAGACCAGAACAGAAGGTGAGCTCTGTAGCACGTTAGCCCGAGCTATAGCCCACTCTCAACTCTTGTCCTGGGTGTGAGGACAATAGTTGGATTGAAGGGGGACAGTGTTTATCCACCATGCAGTAAAGCATTGAACCCCTTAAATATGTGACCCACAGTGGTGGAAGAAGCTTTCAGATGCTTTACACGATCATCGACCCGACGCAGTCCCCGACTGTTGTTGTTGTTGTTGTGATGTCATGATGCAGCACCAGTAATGTAGCTGTCAAAACACAAATGTCTAGGGCAGCGGTTCCCAAACATTTTTTGCGGCGAACCCCCTTCTACGTCCCAACCGCCGCAAAAAAAAACCCAAAACGCAACAAAGCTTTGTTTTATCGCCATGTAAATAACTTTGTCATGAGACGTTCCACTTGACAGTTTCCCTGATTTCAGCCAGTGATTCATATTTGAAAGAATGAATGAAACAAGTTGGCGCGCAAATATCCTAGCCTACAGTGAAACAGCGGCTGTCTTCTTCTACGTTTCTATCAAAAACTAATAAATTACAGTTTTTTAATTTAAAATAAAAGGGATTACAAAGGAAATGTTTATTGTTCCTGTTTTTTGTTGTAGTCTATGGACAAATCCCACTTATTCCCACAATATTTTTACACCAGACCACCATTACATGTTTCATCTCGCGCACCCCCTGGTGGCAGCTCGTGCACCCCCAGGGGTGTGCGCACCACACTTTGGGAATCCCTGGTCTAGGGATAGCCTACGTTATCTAAGGCTGCATTTACACTGCAAGTCTTGATGCCCAGATCGGATTTGTTGCCTAAATCTGTTTTTTTTTTTTTACTGTGTGGTTACACATACTTTAATAATGTGACTCATATCTGATGCACGCGATTACACTTGCCTATCATCTGAAACATTGCGCATGCCTACTTGTAGTGTTTACTAAACTTTATTGTTGCACCAAGCTCTACTGCTGAGCCAAAATGGAGGACCTTGACATAGGTGTGATGCTAGTGTTGCGGTACATGAGAGGTTCGCCAAACATTGCCAGGATATTTCGGCAGAGAAGGAGGAAAAGGGCCTTTATTGCATCCTGTGCATACGCTGCAATTATTTCATCCTCAACTATTCAGAGGAGTGTCTTGGTGCGACACAGATCTCAGGACTGGTGGGAGAGTGTTGTGGCGGGCTTTGATGAAGAGCAGTGGGTCAGCAATTTTAGAATGAGCCAGCAAACTTTCGATATGCTGTGCGAGAGTTTATCCCCATTCTTTTCCTACAAAGATACCACATTTCGACGGGCCATTTCACTGCAAATGCGCGTCGGTGTCATTCTATGGAGGCTCGCAACAGGTGCGGGCTATCGCACATTGGCTCACCTATTTGGCATTAGCAACGCATCGGTGTGCCTGATCGTAAACAACTTTTGCCAAGTCGTGTGAGACGAGCTGTGGGATCGATACATACACCTTCCACGAGCTGATGAGCTACAGACTGTCCTCCGAGATTTCAAAACCCTCTGGGGGTTGCCTCAGTGTGCTGGGGCCATTGACGGTAGCCACATTCCTATCATCGCTCCATCTGAACATCACACCGATTACTTCAATCATAAGGGATGGCGCTCTATGCTCTTGCAAGGTGTTGTTGACCACAGATTTTGGTAAGGACGAATATGATGCATTTAAAGTAACCTAATTACACACCATGTTGAGCCTTCTGACATCACCTGATGATCTCAGCATGTCGTATAGGCTATCCCGGTATGACTTTGCTTGGTTATTTGTGTGAATTGATGTTATCTGTACTTTAGGAGGCTCAAAAATATACCTTTTCCTCTCAATAGTTTAACAAACATTAATGTCAGATGGCCTGGAAGTGTTCACGATGCCACAGTTCTCAGGAACTCTGACATACAGAGAGAGTGTTGTATGAGCATTATTACCGGACATTTTGACTGGCAGGTTTTGAATTTACCGTTTTTTAATTACATTTTACCAGCTAAAAACCAGTAATTACCGGCTAATGGAAACCCTATATATATATATACTCAAGTAAAGTTAAAGTAAAAGTACAGTACTTGAGTAAATGTACTTAGTTACCTTCCACCTCTGGCAACCTAAATATGTATACATGGATCTTAAAAAGCAGTGGTCATTATTTTCTTCAGAAATCACATGACACATCCTGAGGACATAGAGAAAATGTAGCATTAATGCTCTTTTTTAGTTGGTACATTAAGTATATCTTGCTGATACTCTTACTGAGTAACATTTTGAATGCAGGACTTTTACTGTAACAGAGTTTTCCTACATTTGGGTACTTGAAATACAAGATCTTATAAGTACTTCTTCCACATCGTATAGACCTGACACAAACTGCAGGTGATGAGTAAAATAAGGTGAGGATGAACTTATCACCAAACTCTCCTCTGTACTCTCAGCACGTTTCCTCACAGGGGACAGGCTTTTATTGGAAGCTGTCCCTCAGGTATGTGAGACTGCAGTGGGTCAAGCCCTGGAAGAACTGACCCAGTTCAGTGACAAATCAGGGACAAGCCTATAAACAGTGTGTAGTGTATGGAAGGATCTAGATTCTGCTCAGCAGCACTGCAGCGGAACGTGTAGAGCCCAGAGGAGAGGAGGAGAGAACGACACACAAGACTTTTTTAGTTTCTTATGTTTTTGAAGTTTTTAGGAAGTAGAGATGTACTAATACTGTGAAACTGTGATTAAGTTCACTGAAAAAAACCGAAACTTTGATTTTAATTAAATGTATTAGGTCAACAGATTTCACATATCTGTATTAGGTTAGTTAAAAGCAATAATATTAAGTTTAAATAACAAATATTAGCTTTGACTTAAGATCATTGCTTTCAACTAGCCTAATACAGCTATGTGAAGTCTCTTGACATAATACATTTAATCAAAGTCAATGTTTCAGTTTGATAGATGTTTGTATGACAATGACAACTTTAAAATTTGAAATAGAAGTTCTGTAATGTTCTATAAAGTGAGGTCCAGTGAGTGGCTTGACTCTTGACTTGAGTAAAGATGTTAAGTCAGTACTTCAATCTTCCATCCATCCATCTTCTCCCGCTTTTCCGTCAGGCTCGCGGAGGTAACAGCTCCAGCAGAGAGCCCCAAACTTCTCTTTCCCTGGCCACATCAACCAGCTCTGACTGGGGGATTCCAAGACGCTCCCAGGCCAGTGAAGAGATATAATCCCTCCACCTGGTCTTAAGTCTACCCAGGTCTCTTCCCAGCTGGACGTGCCTGGAACACCTCCCTAGGGAGGGCGGTTTCCTGCTGAGAACCATGGCCTCAGATTTGGAGGTGCTGATCTTCATCCCAGCCGCTTCACACGCGGCCGTGAACCGATCCAGTGAGTGCTGAAGGTCACAGACCGATGAAGCCATTAGGACCACATCATCTGCAAAAAGCAGTGGTGCAATCCTTAGCCCACCAAACTGCAGAGCCCCTTCCCTGCGACTACGCCTCGAAATCCTGTCCATGAATATCACAAACAGGATTGGTGACAAAGCGCAGCCCTGGCGGAGGCCAACCCTCACCAGAAATCGGTCCAACGTGCTACCGAGGACCCGGACACAGCTCTCGCTTTGGGAGTACAGAGATTGGATGGCCCAGAGTAGAGACCCCCTCACCCCATACTCCCGCAGCACCTCCCACAGTATCTCCCTGGGAACCCGGTCATACGCTTTCTCCAAATCCACAAAGCACATGTAGACTAGATGAGCGTACTCCCAGGCCCCCTCCAGGATCCTTGCGAGAGTAAAAAGCTGGTCCGTTGTTCCACGACCAGGACGAAATCCACATTGTTCCTCCTCAATCTGAGGTTCGACAATCGGCAGGACCCTCCTTTTCAGCACCTTAGAGTAAACTTTCTCGGGGAGGCTGAGTAATGTGATGCCTCTGTAATTGGCACACACCCTCTGATCCCCCTTTTTAAAAAGGGGGACCACCACCCCGGTCTGCCACTCCTTCGGTACTGTTTCCGACTTCCACGCAATGTTGATGAGACGTGTCAACCATGACAGTCCCTCAACACCCAGAGCCTTCAGCATTTCTGGGCGGATCTCATCCACCCCTGGGGCTTTGCCACTGTGGAGCTGTTTAACTACCTCAGTGACTTCCCCCCATGAGATTGGACTTGAACCCCCTTCATACTCCAGCTCCGCCTCTAACATAGAGGGCAGAGTTGTCGTGTTCAGGAGTTCCTCAAAGTGTTCCTTCCACCGCCCTAACACCCTATCAGTTGAGGTCAACAGCGTCCCATCCTTACTGTACACAGCTTGTATGGTTCCCTGCTTCCCCCTCCTGAGGTGTCGGACGGTTTTCCAGAACAACTTTGGTGCCAACCGAAAGTCCTTCTCCATGGCTTCTCCGAACTTCTCCTACACCCAATGCTTTGCCTCGGCCACGGCTGCTGCCCTTCGGGCCTGTCGATATCTTGCAATTACGTCAGGAGTACCTAGGGACAACATATCCCGAAAGGCCTCCTTCTTCAGTCGGACGGTTCGAGGGTTACCGCCCCTTGAGGCACCTAAGACCTTGAGACCACAGCTCCCCGCCGCAACTTCCGCAATGGATGCTTTGAACACCGCCCACTCAGGTTCAATGTCCCCAGCCTCCACAGGGATGCCTGAAAAGCTCCGCCGGAGGTGTGAGTTGAAGGCCTCCTGGACTTGGGACTCCTCCAGACGTTCCCAGTTCACCCGCACTACACGTTTGGGCTTACCAGGTCTGTCCAGAGGCTTCCCCTGCCACTCGACCCAACTCACCACCAGATGGTGATCAGTTGACAACTCCGCCCCTCTCTTCACCCGAGTGTCCAAAACATGCGGCCTCAGGTCCGATGATACGATAACAAAATCGATCATGGACCTTCTGCCTAGGGTGCTCTGGTACCACGTACACTTATGAGCATCCTTATGTTCGAACATGGTGTTTGTTATGGCCAATCCATGACTAGCAAAGAAGTCCAGTAACAAACCACCACTCCGGTTCAGATCGGGGGGGCTGTTTCTCCCAATCGCCCCTCCAAGTGTCTCCATCATTGCCAACGTGTGCGTTGAAGTCTCCCAGCAAGACTAACGAGTCCCCTTTGGGAGCCCCATACAGGACTCTTTTAAGGGTCTCCAAGAAGGCTGAATACTCTGAACTGCTGTTTGGTGCATAAGCACACACAACAGTCAGAGTTTTCCCCCCCATAACCCGCAGGCATAGGGAGGCGACCCTCTCGTCCACTGGGGTAAACTCCAACAAAGCAGCACCCAACCGGGGGCTTGTGAGTATCCCCACACCCTCTCGGCGCCTCACACCTTGGGCAACTCCGGAGAAGAATAGAGTCCAACCCCTATCAAGAAGTAAGGTTCCAGAGCCGACGCTGTGCGTAGAGGTGAGCCCCACCAGATCCAACTGGTAACGCTCCGGCACGAGCTCCGGCTCCTTCCCCCCCAGAGAGGTGATGTCCCCAAAGCCAGCTTCCGCCGTTCGGGTCTTGCTCGTCGAGACCCTCTGCTTTCACTGCCACCCTTCTGGCAGTGCACCCGACCTCATCGCTGTTTCCCGTAGGTGGAGGGCCTGCGGGACGGGGAAGCGGAGGTGTTGCCCACGTTGCTTTTTCGGGCTGTGCCCGGCCGGGCTCCGTGGCAAGCCCAGCCACCAGCCAATTGTGTTTTTCATGAGGTCTTTTGAACCAATCTTAGTCTGGCCCCTTACCTGAGACCGATTTGCCATGGGAGACCCTACCAGGAACACAAGGTTCCAGACAACACAGCCCCCAGGTTCCTCGGGGCACACAAACCTCTCCACCACGATAAGGTGCTGGTTCTCGGAAAGGCTTCAATCTTTAACTGAGTGTTTTTAAACATGACTATCTGTGATGGTGTTGTAGTCAAGTCACCATTTCTCGAGTCCGAGTCACTCTCGAGTCCCCACTTTTCGAGTCCAAGTCCGAGTCCGAGTCCGAGTCACCTAGGAAGAGTATGAGTCAAGTCCGAGTCATAGTCATCATTACCTGTGCTCGAGTCCAAGTCACCCAAGTCTGAGTGTGGATATATTTGTTTAAATCTAGCTGTTGGTTTGGTTTTTATCAATCAATATTTGTTATGGTCTACATTGCTTTTATACTCTTATTTTTTGCATTGCTTTTATTCTGTCTATACAACTGCTACATGCCCTTTGGTGCAATTGTTGTATAAAAGGTGATATACAAATATAAGGCTTATAATATAATTATAATAATTATTACGGTTGGGTCGAGAGTTCCAAGACTGCCTTCAAAGACCTGCTTCATGAATAGAAATGCTCTACAACAAACACTGTCAGCATTTCAGGTTTACTTGCATATAAGAGAAGAGAGAGAAATGGGAGAGACAAAGTAGTTAGAAAGAGAAGTGTCCAGTTTAGTTTTGTGAATTACAGTGTCTGTTCATTGTTAACTGTGGAGAACCAGCAACAAGGGATGTTTCCAACGGCACCTGAACGTCCCGTTCATCTTTTCTTGATAAATAATAGTCTGGACAGCTGGTATCCGGCTGGCAACGAACCATGTCAGACCTTGCCGTAAGCCAAGATACCGATAGTAAAGAATGTAACTGAACTTTAGGTCATGAAATGTCCTCCATCGTCCTTTCACAGAAGAGCATTTTGCCTGCTCTTTCTGTCAAAGCACAATGTGGGGGGCGCGCGGTACGGGAACTCGCCTTGCAGCTTTACAAGCCTAGGGCTGAGTACATCCAGACTTGAGACAAAACTTTTTCGAGTCCGAGTCCAAGTACGGTTGTCAATGTGCGAGCCCGAGTACGAGTCTGAGTCCTCGTATGCGAGAATTCAGGTGTCAGAGTTTGATTCCGAGTCCATCAGTGCACGAGACCTAGTCGAGTCACGAGTCCTGAAAATTGGCACTTGAGTCCGACTTGAGTCCGAGTCCAGGACTTGAGTTCTCCATCTCTGCTGTGATGAGCAAAGGCTTCCTCTGTTAAGGGTTAGTGTACTGAGCCAGTTTTAGAAGAGACCAGCGACTCTGAGGGCTGTAGATGTTTGTAAAAGATGTTCTCTTTGTCACTGTTTCACTGTTACATCTCTGTGGTTTATTACCCATCACAGTATGATTTAATTTGATGAAATGCATGACAGTTACATAGAAAGATGAGCAGCAGGGCCAACTGTCACAACCTCTGCTTAATGCATTTCTTCTTCACCAAAACCAAAATGTTGCCAAACAGACACACTTGTGTTTTATACAGCTTCTCCCATATTCGATTTGAAACCTTTATTTTATACTCGTAAGGCATTGAGGTTTCACTCATTTTCAATGACGAGGAGTTTACATCAAGGGTCATGCACACAACAACAGCAATGACAGATAAGACATGAGGAGAAAAAATAAATAAATAAAAACAGTTGCAATTTGAAGAGCAGAGATTAAACACCAAATGTTTAAAAACAGTAGCAGATGGGAGTACCTCTAACCTTAGAGTTTGTTGCAGAGCATTCCATGTGCTAGGGGGATCAAAGAAAAAGGCAGTTTTTCCAAGATCCGAATGTGGGCAAGGAACCCTAAGAGTGAGCCAATTGTTGGATCTGGTTTGATAGGAAACAAGATTCCAATGTAATAGGGAGGAGATATACGGAGGAAGTTTACCACTAATGGCTTTAAAAACAAACAAGTACCAGTGGTAACTGTGCCTCAAAGAAAGAGAGGACCAGCCAACCTTACTATAGAGAACGCAGTTTTGTGTATCATAACTATCACCGGTGACAAATCTAAGGGCAGAATGATAAACAGAGTCTAATTGTTTCAGTGTAGATGTAGCTGCATGTCTATAGATTACATCACCATAGTCAAATACTGATACAAATACTGCCTCTACAACTCTCTTCCTATTAAGCAAAGGAATGCTATACCGGTTTCTGTATAGAGAGCCCACCTTCTGTCGGAACTTGGAGGCGAGGCAGTTAATATGAGTCTTAAATGAGAGCTTCTCATCAAGCCACAGCCCGAGATATTTATAATCAGTAAGTCTGTCTATAGGAGAAGCATCACAATTTAAAATATGAAGTTTTGTAAAATCAATATTTCTAGCTCTTCAAAATAACATGAATTTAGTTTTTCACGTGTTAAGGACTAGTCTAAGGTCAGAAAGATTGTCCTGTATTAAGTTAAAGGAAAGCTGCAAGTTGTCATTAGCAGCCTGTGGGGTATCTGCTGTAGAGAATAGTATCATCTGCATACAGATGGTGAGGCAGCCAGTTAAAGAGGAGACTAGCTCATTAATATATATGCTAAAAAGTACAGGACCCAATACAAAGCTTTGGGGGACACCTTTGATTATGGACAACAATTCCGAATTGCCAAGTGGGGATTTCACGCATTGAAACCACGCAAAAGCCTTCCTTACAGCTGAAGTGCATTTATTTCTGAGTTGTCTAAAGAACAGCCAGTGATGGGGGTCACCAATGTGTCTGGCACAGGACCAAGCACTATTCCCTTTATTGAAAAGGGTAGATAGCTCATGAGTAACCCATGGCACTACCCTATCTTTAATCCTGGTCCTTTTATATGGGCGTGCTTGCCTACAAAGTAATTAAAGGCAGTTGCAAAGGAGTCCGAGGAACCTCAACGTCATCTCACTGGCCCATATACAGTGGGGCAAAAAAGTATTTAGTTAGCCACCAATTGTGCAAGTTCTCCCATTTAAAAAGATGAGAGAGGCCTGTAATTTTTTATCATAGGTACACTTCAACTATGAGAGACAGAATGAGAAAAAAAAATCCAGGAAATCACATTGTAGGACTTTTAATGAATTAATTGGTAAATTCCTCGGTAAAATAAGTATTTGGTCACCTACAAACAAGCAAGATTTCTGGCTCTCACAGACCTGTAACTTCTTCTTTAAGAGGCTCCTCTGTCCTCCACTCGTTACCTGTATTAATGGCACCTTTTTGAACTCGTTATCAGTATAAAAGACACCTGTCCACAACCTCAAACAGTCATACTCCAAACTCCACTATGGCCAAGACCAAAGAGCTGGTGTGAAGAAATCAACTGTGGGAGCAATTATTGGAAAATGGAAGACATACAAGACCACTGCTAATCTCCCTCGATCTGGGGCTCCACGCAAGATCTCACCCCGTGGGGTCAAAATGATCACAAGAACGGTGAGCAAGAATCCCAGAACCACACGGGGGGACCTAGTGAATGACCTGCAGAGAGCTGGGACCAAAGTAACAGAGGCTACCGTCAGTAACACACTACGCCGCCAGGGACTTAAATCCTGCAGTTCCAGACGTGTCCCCCTGCTTAAGCCAGTACATGTCCAGGCCCGTCTGAAGTTTGCTAGAGGGCATTTGGATGATCCAGAAGAGGATTGGGAGAATGTCATATGGTCAGATGAAACCAAAATAGAACTTTTTGGTAAAAACTCAACTCTTGGTGTTTGGAGGAGAAAGAATGCAGAGTTGCATCCAAAGAACACCATACCTACTGTGAAGCATGGGGGTGGAAACATCATGCTTTGGGGCTGTTTTTCTGCAAAGGGACCAGGACGACTGAACCGTGTAAAGGAAAGAATGAATGGGGCCATGTATCGTGAGATTTTGAGTGAAAACCTCCTTCCATCAGCAAGGGCACTGAAGATGAAGCGTGGCTGGGTCTTTCAGCATGACAATGATCCCAAACACACCGCCAGGGCAACGAAGGAGTGGCTTCGTAAGAAGCATTTCAAGGTCCTGGAGTGGCCTAGCCAGTCTCCAGATCTCAACCCCATAGAAAATCTTTGGAGGGAGTTGAAAGTCTGTGTTGCCCAGCGACAGCCCCAAAACATCACTGCTTTAGAGGAGATCTGCATGGAGGAATGGGCCAAAATACCAGCAGCAGTGTGTGAAAACCTTGTGAAGACTTACAGAAAACGTTTGACCTCTGTCATTGCCAACAAAGGGTATATAACAAAGTATTATTTCCACAATAATTTGAAAATAAATTCATTAAAAATCAGACAATGTGATTTCCTGGATTTTCTTTTCTCATTCTGTCTCTCATAGTTGAGGTATACCTATGATAAAAATGACAGGCCTCTCTCATCTTTTTAAATGGGAGAACTTGCACAATTGGTGGCTGACTAAATACTTTTTTGCCCCACTGTAACTCCAATCCCAATCTTTTAAATCCCCCAGAAACCGCTCTGCATCAAACTTTCTAAGGTTCCTCTTGGAGGCCACCTGAGACGCGGCCTTTTTTACCAGCACATCGCTTACCCAGGCAATGGGCCAGGCAGTGATCGCTGACTCCTAGCTCAAAGACACCGCTAGTAGAATATTTGCCAGCCTTGTTGGTGAGAATTAGATCTAAGAGTTGTAGATTTGGAGTAATCTTTAGGGTTTGGTCTAATTGGCTCTGTAATCAGTTGTGATAAATTTAGACTGCGCATGAGATTTTTAAACTGCACAGAAGCATCACTCCACGCCAATTCAGATTTAGGTCACCTAATATAAGTAATTCTTCCGCAGAACATTTAGAGAGCATATTCACTAGGGACTCAGTAGCATGTGATTCAGCTGAGGGAGGACGGTAAGACTCCGAGCACAGTCAGTGGGTCCGGACCACGATTGACCTTAAGAGCTAGAAATTCGAAGCAATTAGGAAGAGAAACAGCATTTAAAATTGACACTGAGAGACAAGATTTGACATATATTTCAATTCCACCTTCCTAACCGATCTATTCTAAAAAAATATAATTAAGGTGAGCCACATCTGAGTTATCTATATTCTTCCCAAGCCAGGTTTCACCCAACACAAGTATATCAGAGGTAGTCTGTTCAACTAGAATAGTTAGATAGTCAAAGTTCTTAAGTAAGCTTCTAATGTTCAGATGGATTATACCAAGATCATCGCGCTTTTTAAAACTCAATGGAATAAGGAGAGAGATAGAGGTATCAGATGCACTAGGCCAATTAGTGGGAGTTGGTTGAAGACATTGTAATTAAGTTAGAAGAAATGCTACCACAAAGTTTATTAACAAAAGACAATCCTAGCCCAGAGGGAGTTTGTACGTGGGAGTGGAACCATTATCACAGGAACTGTGATCAGGGGAACATCAAAGTTCGAGAGACCGATCCATATGGCATTGTGATATGTTCTTATCGCTTAAGGTTGTTTTTTCCCCAGTGGACATAAGAGGGTGTGTCACTTCACTTCGCTATCTGAGGCTCAAAATGCTCGCAGTTAGAAGAACCCAACCAGATTCTCTAAGTGTTGTTCCCAAATAATGTTTAATTCTATATAGTACACACTAAGAAGTATATCATCAAATGTTCCCCACATAGTCATTGATATTATCTTGCAGAGGAACAAGCCTTTGGGGATTCCATATGTGTGCTTGTGTGTATGTTCTGCTCCCTTTTCATACTAATGGAAGCATCAAACTTTGATGCTCATGTATGATTATGCTGAAGAACCACTTGTTGGTGCAATAGCACACAGTCACTTGGAACATTGACGAAGGAATTGAATCCGTGACAATCGAAGCAGCATGATGATGTCATAGGAATTGTATTCTAGTACTTTGAAAACTATGCAAATGCCTACCAGCACCATCAGTCAGGTTGAAGGTCAGACACAAAACTAGCATAAAAGAAGAGCAAGGGCAGAGGTGGAAGAAGTACTCAGATGTTGTACTTGAGTAAATTGTACTTGAGTAAAAGTAGAAGTACTCAGATCTTGTACTTGAGTAAAAGTACCAGTACTCAGATCTTGTGCTTGAGTAAAAGTAGAAGTACTCAGATCTTGTACTTGAGTAAAGTAGAAGTACCAGAGTGTAGGAATACTCTGTCACAGTAAAAGTCCTGCATTCTAAATGTTCCTCCAGTGAAAGTAGAAAGTACTCTCATCTAAATGTACTTAAAGTAGCGACAGTAAAAGTAGTCATTGTTTGATTGGTCCATTTCAGAATAATATCTCTGATATGTTTTATAATGATTGATCATTAAAGTGTTCTCAGAGCTGGTAAAGGTGCAGCTAGTTTGAATGGCTTTGTATACTGCAGGGTAGCTGCTGGATTTACTGCAGGTGAACTAAAGTCTGATTTAAGGGCTGATTATATTTACCATCATTAATCCAGATCTGTAACTAAAGGGATTAAATACATGTAGGGGAGTAAAAGTACACTATTTACCTCTGAATTGTAGTGGAGTAGTAGTTCAAAGTAGAACACAAATTGAATACTAAAGTAAAGTACCTTCAAATTGTACAAAGTACAGTTCTTGAGTAAATGTACTTGGTTACTTTACACCTGAGAAAGAGTGGTATGTAATGTGCATATTTTCCTCTTTCCTGTTGTTTCACACTGCCTCAAATAACATTTATAAACCGACCTGTTGCCTGCATAGATCAGCTGCAGTCCAGCAGACCCTCAGCAGCTTAAAGAGCACATGTTGTGGAAATACAGAACCTGCAGCCTTTGTTGTCCCTGCTCAGACACAGCTAGGCTGGGAGCTACAGTGGGGCAAAAAAGTAGTTAGTCAGCCACCAATTGTGGCAAGTTCTCCCATTTAAAAAGATGAGAGAGCCTGTAATTTTTATCATAGGTATACCTCAACTATGAGAGACAGAATGAGAAAAAGAAATCCAGGAAATCACATTGTAGGATTTTTAAAGAATTTATTTTCAAATGATTGTGGAAAATAAGTATTTGGTCAATAACAAAAGTTCATCTCAATCCTTTGTTATATACCCTTTGTTGGCAATGACAGAGGTCAAACGTTTTCTGTAAGTCTTCACAAGGTTTTCACACACTGTTGCTGGTATTTTGGCCCATTCCTCCATGCAGATCTCCTCTAAAGCAGTGATGTTTTGGGGCTGTCGCTGGGCAACACGGACTTTCAACTCCCTCCAAAGATTTTCTATGGGGTTGAGATCTGGAGACTGGCTAGGCCACTCCAGGACCTTGAAATGCTTCTTACGAAGCCACTCCTTCGTTGCCCTGGCGGTGTGTTTGGGATCATTGTCATGCTGAAAGACCCAGCCACGCTTCATCTTCAGTGCCCTTGCTGATGGAAGGAGGTTTTCACTCAAAATCTCACGATACATGGCCCCATTCATTCTTTCCTTTACACGGATCAGTCGTCCTGGTCCCTTTGCAGAAAAGCAGCCCCAAAGCATGATGTTTCCACCCCCATGCTTCACAGTAGGTATGGTGTTCTTTGGATGCAACTCTGCATTCTTTCTCCTCCAAACACCAAGAGTTGAGTTTTTACCAAAAGGTTCTATTTTGGTTTCATCTGACCATATGACATTCTCCCAATCCTCTTCTGGATCATCCAAATGCCCTCTAGTAAACTTCAGACGGGCCTGGACATGTACTGGCTTAAGCAGGGGGACACGTCTGGAACTGCAGGATTTAAGTCCCTGGCGGCGTAGTGTGTTACTGATGGTAGCCTCTGTTACTTTGGTCCCAGCTCTCTGCAGGTCATTCACTAGGTCCCCCCGTGTGGTTCTGGGATTTTTGCTCACCGTTCTTGTGATCATTTTGACCCCACGGGGTGAGATCTTGCGTGGAGCCCCAGATGGAGGGAGATTAGCAGTGGTCTTGTATGTCTTCCATTTTCCAATAATTGCTCCCACAGTTGATTTCTTCACACCAAGCTGCTTACCTATTGCAGATTCAGTTTTCCCAGCCTGGTGCAGGTCTACAATGTTGTCTCTGGTCTCCTTTGACAGCTCTTTGGTCTTGGCCATAGTGGAGTTTGGAGTATGACTGTTTGAGGTTGTGGACAGGTGTCTTTTATACTGATAACGAGTTCAAAAAGGTGCCATTAATACAGGTAACGAGTGGAGGACAGAGGAGCCTCTTAAAGAAGAAGTTACAGGTCTGTGGGAGCCAGAAATCTTGCTTGTTTGTAGGTGACCAAATACTTATTTTACCGAGGAATTTACCAATTAATTCTTTAAAAATCCTACAATGTGATTTCCTGGATTTATTTTTCTCATTCTGTCTCTCATAGTTGAGGTATACCTATGATAAAAATTACAGGCCTCTCTCATCTTTTTAAATGGGAGAACTTGCACAATTGGTGGCTGACTAAATACTTTTCTGCCCCACTGTAACTAATGTAGATGCTAAGCAGGTATAATGTTTAATATGTTCACCATCTTTGTGAAGTGCGATAGCATGCTACATGCTCGTTTGCTTCTATACTCTTAAACATTTACTCATTTTGAGCAGATTGGATGATAAACCAAAGTTTTGGACAAATTCAAATATTGACCTGATGATGGAGCTAAATAAAAAGCATATTTTACTTCATCCTTGAGGGGAAATTAATGTCTACAGTAAATGTAATGGTATTTTGTGGTTGTTTGCTTGTTGATGGGATATTACGGTGGCCGAAAGCTACAGAAACCATACGCTGCAAATACAAAACCTTTCAAGAAGCTCCAAACACAACGGAGACCAGGGGACACTAAAAAGTGATGCAAACAGCTGGGACAGGAGTGTATTGTTTAAAAGGATCCCCATTAGCTGTAACCAAAGTTAGACAAGCTAGTCTTCCTGGGGTCCAAACACAAAACATAACAATACACAAGATACAAATCGTAATTCACTTAACAATGATAATGTAAAAGCAGTAAATCATGATAAACAACATCAGAAATTATTCAGAAATTATTACATTCATGGGTATTACATTAATTATTGCATTCATACAGTATGTACAGTGGGGCAAAAAAGTATTTAGTCAGCCACCAATTGTGCAAGTTCTCCCATTTAAAAAGATGAGAGGCCTGTAATTTTCATCACAGGTATACCTCAACTATGAGAGACAGAATGAGAAAAAAAAATCCAGAAATCACATTGTAGGATTTTTAATGAATTCATTGGTAAATTCCTCGGTAAAATAAGTATTTGGTCACCTACAAACAAGCAAGATTTCTGGCTCTCACAGACCTGTAACTTCTTCTTTAAGAGGCTCCTCTGTCCTCCACTCGTTACCTGTATTAATGGCACCTTTTTGAACTCGTTATCAGTATAAAAGACACCTGTCCACAACCTCAAACAGTCATACTCCAAACTCCACTATGGCCAAGACCAAAGAGCTGTCAAAGGAGACCAGAGACAAAATTGTAGACCTGCACCAGGCTGGGAAAACTGAATCTGCAATAGGTAAGCAGCTTGGTGTGAAGAAATCAACTGTGGGAGCAATATTAGAAAATGGAAGACATACAAGACCACTGCTAATCTCCCTCGATCTGGGGCTCCACGCAAGATCTCACCCCGTGGGGTCAAAATGATCACAAGAACGGTGAGCAAAAATGCCAGAACCACACGGGGGGACCTAGTGAATGACCTGCAGAGAGCTGGGACCAAAGTAACAGAGGCTACCATCAGTAACACACTACGCCGCCAGGGACTTAAATCCTGCAGTTCCAGACATGTCCCCCTGCTTAAGCCAGTACATGTCCAGGCCCGTCTGAAGTTTGCTAGAGGGCATTTGGATGATCCAGAAGAGGATCTGGAGAATGTCATATGGTCAGATGAAACCAAAATAGAACTTTTTGGTAAAAACTCAAGTCGTCGTGTTTGGAGGAGAAAGAATGCAGAGTTGCATCCAAAGAACACCATACCTACTGTGAAGCATGGGGGTGGAAACATCATGCTTTGGGGCTGTTTCTCTGCAAAGGGACCAGGACGACTGATCCGTGTAAAGGAAAGAATGAATGGGGCCATGTATCGTGAGATTTTGAGTGAAAACCTCCTTCCATCAGCAAGGGCACTGAAGATGAAGCGTGGCTGGGTCTTTCAGCATGACAATGATCCCAAACACACTGCCAGGGCAACGAAGGAGTGGCTTCGTAAGAAGCATTTCAAGGTCCTGGAGTGGCCTAGCCAGTCTCCAGATCTCAACCCCATAGAAAATCTTTGGAGGGAGTTGAAAGTCCGTGTTGCCCAGCGACAGCCCCAAAACATCACTGCTTTAGAGGAGATCTGCATGGAGGAATGGGCCAAAATACCAGCAACAGTGTGTGGAAACCTTGTGAAGACTTACAGAAAACGTTTGACCTCTGTCATTGCCAACAAAGGGTATATAATAAAGTATTGAGATGAACTTTTGTTATTGACCAAATACTTATTTTCCACAATCATTTGAAAATTAATTCTTTAAAAATCCTACAATGTGATTTCCTGGATTTTTTTTCTCATTCTGTCTCTCATAGTTGAGGTATACCTATGATAAAAATTACAGGCCTCTCTCATCTTTTTAAATGGGAGAACTTGCACAATTGGTGGCTGACTAAATACTTTTTTGCCCCACTGTATGTCCATTCCCTACTCACAAATTTAAATAGTGCATTCTCAGATGGTACTTGAAAGATACTTTGCTTTTCAATTTATGTATATTCAGTGGGCAATTATTCCAATGATTGATGGCACGATAAATACCTGTTCTCTTTAACGCATTTAATTTTGAAATTGGTAACATCATCTGGCCATCATTAGCTGACCTAGTAAAATGAGAATGAACCTGACTACATCTGACAATTTGGTTATACATGTATAAGAAAACCAGTTGAGAAGAAAAGACAGTGTTCTCTACCGTTAACCATGAGTTGACGGTGCATACTGATAGTATTTGTTCTTATGGGACAATGTAATACGAACCTGGCAGCTCGGTTCTGGGCAGTTTGTAATTTCTTTAGTTGACCTTGAGATGCAGAGGACTATACTGATGCACAATAATCCAGGTGACCTAAAATAAAAAATGTAGCCACCTTTCCCACGATGTGTGTAGGGACATAAGAAAGACATTTCCTCACCATGGAGATACTGCAACCCATCTTTTTCACTATGGTATCAATGTGCAGCTGACTATCAATTATTGTGCCCAGTAATTTTACTTTATCTACCTGTTCTATAGGTTCCCCACAGAGGTTCAGACTCATCTTTGGTGTAGATGACAGTTTATGACTCGATCCCAAGATAATTGATTTGGTTTTCGAGATGTTCAGTACCAACTTATTTCATTTTATCCAATCAAAAACCTTATTTAACTCAGCTGATTAAACATTGTCCAGTTTGTGGTGGAAACTTCTGAAGCAATGGAGACGAAACTCAGAGAGACGCTGGAGAGCAGGAACTTGATGGCAAAAACACTGTTGGATTTATTTGGAGTTGCGGCCGGAGAATTGACAAGACATTTGCGGTAGACACAAGTTGCTACAGCGGTTGCTAAACCAATTCTGAATGTCTCAGGGATAGGAAGACGTTTTAACTAGTTCCAAATGGGTAATCAACATTCTCAGAGCAGCAGACTAAACAAGCTCAGACAATACGTCTAACTTAAACTGTCATCTAGGTCAAGGTGTTTACTGGAGCATAGTGGGCCAGATAAACTGGAGCTAGCTGTCCCTAAACAATAAAACCAATCTTAGGTCAGCATGAGCTTGTACCCACTGTGGGACCAAGGCTGCGGAAGCCCAGGCTGCCCCTCCTTAAAGAAGATAACAGCACCCGCAAGGCCGAAAAATTATGCCAGAGGAGGACAGAGAGGAAGGACACAACTGGCTAACTTGAAACAAGCAGTACACAAGCAGCTGTGAGGAGACCCATGGTCACGCCTTTGAAGAGGTCACAGGCCTGAGCGAAAGGTTACAAGCTTACACAAAATGTTCCCTAGCGCAGTTCACTAAGTTATTGCAGCATAACACAATGTGGAATCATCAGCATACATTTGTACAGTTGCTTTACACAAAACTGATGGTAAATCATTTGCGAAGATGGCGTATAAGAGTGGTCCCAGGCAGCTCCCTTGTGGGACCCCGCAGTCCAAGACCTTAGATTGAGACCAGCTGTCAGTGTAATAAACCTGTTGTGTTCTACTTGTGAGACAACTCTTCATAAATAGGATGGCGGTTGGACTAAATCCATAGCATTCTAATTTACCGATGAGCAGATCATGATTTGATTTTGGAGTGTTCGGTGGCGTTCAGGATCATAAAGCTGGACAACTGTCTCTGTTGGCAGAGAGTCTGTCTCATAACGGGAAGTGTTTGTCAGGATATCTTCAATGACTCGGTTAGCTACGTTAGCTAGCTAGCTTACAGCAGATCTGCAGTAACATCTGAAGGAATCATGTGATCACATTGTTAAAATAAGACCAGAAAACATTTGAGGTTAGCTTCCAACAGACAGTTGTCACCAAACACTCCGGTCCCAGCTGTGTGCATCACTTTGTAGTGTCCCCTGGTCTCCGTTGTGTTTGATCTTCTTTCCTCGTTTTGTATTTGCAGCGAATCATTAATGCAGCTTTTAGAAAACGCTGCTCATGTTTCTTCAAGTTGGTAAAGATGTTTCTTAATTTGCATATTTTTACATTTACCTTGTTTTTGAAATTGCTGTGCGTTTGTCCTAATGTAAGTGTTTTGGGCCGCTGCAGTGTGTCTGCATGGGTCGGTCCCCGTAGTATAATTCCCCAGAAACACCTCATGGCATTACAGGAAATGTCAAGTGAACTGATAATTCTGTAGGTTACATCCTCTGTCTGTGTACATTTCAAATTCAACTGTTGAAGTGTTATTTTAATTTCATTTCATTTTATTTGAAACATTTTTGTCCGATGGACAAGAGACACCGTAGCATAAAGCCGCGCTGCTGGTCGTGGCGATGAAGTGTTTTTCACAAAGCGGACATCGCCTCAGACACTCAGCCCACTTCCTCATGTGGAGATGATAATTCAGATCTTTGAAGAGGATTTGATTCTACTCAGATGTCTTTCCCACTTATCTTCCCACTACAATAGACAACACTACTGAAACTATAAAAATAGCTGAAACTACAGTGGATGTAGCTATTCTAATGGTTGTTTAATCCATGTACCTTATGTGCTTAAATGATTAAAGTCATTTAAATAATGATTTCCCTGTATAATGTTTAAGATGTTTTAGCAGCCAGTTATAACATGCACCACCTGGCCAAGTAAGAAAACATTTTTAATCCCAGCCTTTTTTAGGGCCACCCATCCATCCAGTCCTTTTATTCTGAGGACACACGTTATGATATGAGGCACTGCAAAATGGAAATGTGATCAACCTGTACAGAGGAGCTCAACATGATTCTCTTCAACAGCTGTTTCTCTCAATAATATCATGAAACAGGAAGCAGTTACAGATCCCGTTTATTCTGGACAAATCTGGCTTAACTTTTCTCTTTCTGGATCTGATGCATTTTTCTGTCTCATTACAGGAGAGAAGGGTGACAAGGTGAGGAGAGAGGAACAGAAACACTGGGAGAGAGACAGACGATCAGAGTCATACTGAAGGAGGACTAAGACACTGCTGACTCACATCTTCACTGAGTGCTTGTGTGTGTGGGTGTTTCCTTTTCTGCAGAACTATTGTCTGTATGTGCGTGTAACATCCTCCATGTGGTTGTGTGTGTACTGTTTCAATATTACTGTACGTGTGTGTGTCCTGATTACAAGATAGGAGACTTCACAACCAGCCCTGCTGTCCCTGCAGTCAAAACAAAGGAGGCATGAACACACACACACAGATTTACATACTCACACACGTCTGTACTGTGCTGCGTACATCGTGTGTTAAATTTTACAAATTGTATTTCTAACATGCTAATATTTTGTTATGAATCAATTGAATCTAAAACAAATTCAGTCAGCATGAAGGGAAATATGTTTATGATCAAATAAACTCAACCAAACTTTTGGATGAATCTGAGCATTAACTGAATTACTGTAATGTGGGGGCACTTGACCAGTAAAGCTCATTTAACACTGTAATACATCCAGCATTTTTACACTTTATGAGCTCTTTGCCAAGTCATTCCTCCAATGGAGCCTAATTAGCTGTTATATGCTATAAATCAAATCAAACTTTATTTGTATAGCCCAATGTCACAAAACACGTTTGTCTCGCAGGTCTGGCCTGACTGCTACCGAACTCTGCGTTGTGTTTGAATGGTAGAAGGAGACGTGGACAACTGCTCACTTTGCCAGCCAGGGGAGTTTATTCTCTGTGTGAAACATCAAATATCAGTACAGCAAGCAACTTCACAAGCCAGGCTGATCTCATGCACATCTCTCCTCTGGGAGCGCAACGCCTGACTGACTATCATTACAATTCTGTTTCTAAAACAACATAAAATACCACATAAAAATAAAATACAAATGAAATCATCTTAAAATGTCAATACAATTGTCACAATCGGTTGAATAACCAAAACTAAATATATCTCTGATAGTTACAAATAAAACATTATTTTTAGAATGTATCCACTCACAGCTGCAATATTTTGTATTTTATTAATTATATTAAATATAGATGAACAGGAACATACATTAGCATTCATGCTGTATAACCCCCCAAAAAACCCCAAAATCATCCATACACAAATGTACATAAACAAACATAATGGAGTAGCTCACATACCTGTGTGAAATATCCAATATCAGTACAGCAAGCAACTTCACAAGCCAGGTTGATCTCATGCACATCTTTAAAGGGGAAAAGCAGACAACCGCAGACTGCATGAGAAACCTTACCATGCTCTTAGCCTAGCTTGAGAATGGTAGTCTAGCCTGTTGCACAAAAGTGCTGTACTCGATAAATAATTACATACACACTCTAATATATGACATGAAAGTAAAGGACATAATTTGTGAACTGTTACAACAAAAACACTGCGACTCTGTCTAGCATTTCATCCCATTTTAACAAATTATTGACAAGGCACTCGTATAACCAGTGGCGGCTGGTGAACATTTTTTTGGGGGGGGCGCAGTTGGGCGGCACGGTTTAAATAGCACTTTTTTAGAGGTTTAGCTTAAGACAGTTGGTTAGGTGGCTGCGGCCACATTCGTGCTTCTTACATTTTTGTGTGAAGTGCTTTAGATCCTTCATCCCGGTTGTAGTCCAAAGTGTTTCAGTCCCAGGACTTTGAAATAACAGACAAGGGAAACAAAAAAAGGCATTGCTCACTGTACAACCAGCTAACCAATTCCGCTTAGCATACAAGTTTGAGGAGAAAGTCCGAGTGTAGGTTCTCCCGCGATCAGTGGTCGTCTGTTGAATGTTTAGATCCGGACGCTCGGGTCCCAAGTCTTTCAATTTCTTCTTTTCGACATCTGATAGTCGATGAAACGGTGTTTTAAGTAGAGCTTGCACGGAGTTCTCAGCCATCGATGTCGCCATATTCACTCAATCTAAGTTTCAGCTAGCTACGGTGCTGCTCTTTACGCTTGTGGTTAGGGAATGATAACGATGCTGATTCGCCGAAATAGTCCAATCGCGTATCTAAGAATGTCACATTGAACTAAGAAACAATGCCATTGGCTGTGGGCGCAAAGATTAGCGCCCACAGATCTAAGTTTCATCCCCCAATGAAAAGCTATCCTTGCTAAAATGACTGAGAAAAGTATAAGCTCTCCTATAGACTCCCATGTTATCGGCGCCCACGGACGGTAGCCGACCTGCCTATTCTCAGAAAAGGCGAATGGCAATATATTATGTCCGGACACATTTTAGCGGTTCTTGACAGTGGTCTCCCATACACATTTAACCCATAAACACGGTACATTTCTTATTTCAATTATGTTGTATATATAACGTTTTTTAACTCAAAAAGTCAGGGTGGGCGGCGCCCAAGCGCCCACTATTGACGCACCGCCACTGCGTATAACCTTACCTCTCCTCTGGGAGCGCAACGCTGACTGAGAGGAATGGCGCAAACTCACTAGGAAGTGAGGTCTCGTAATTTCAAAATAAAAGCTCCTCCAACAGAAATTAATACAAAAACAGGTGAAGTCAACAAAACATGAACCTCAATATATACAGTCTATGACATGAACAGAAAAGAATTATTGGTGAAATATATATCTGATACATTAGTACACCAGTTACATCTCAGTGGGCTTTAAAGATAAAAAAAACCCAACAACATTGTAAATGATGGAGTTACAGCAAAATGAGGAGACAAGATAGATGAAAGTAACACCTACGTCACTTCCTAGCAAAATTACGGCCCCGCCCACTTTCGCTGTCATTTCAAGGCGACAAATACAGATCCTGAAGTTTTTGGCAATATCATTAAAATAAATCAAGATAGCAGCGCCATTTTTAATCCACAAGAAGCCCAATTTTGATGGTCAGACAGGCCCCGCCCACTTTCCGGTGAAAATACTGCATTAGTGCTGTTAGAAATAATCAATATATAGAGCTCCTGCGGTCACGTGACTTTTGGTTGGGAGCCACCATTTTGGCAGTCAACATGACCACCGGTGCCAGTGTTTTCTTACCGAGCGAGTATACTTCTCATTTTAATTCAAGTGAAATTCGGCTTTATAGTACAAAATTAGAGAGATTAAATATAAGCGACCCATATAATTCACCCGGTGTGCTTTTCAAGAGCATAACCTCCTGCTCTGAAGACGATGTACCCGACTTGCGCTACGCAGACATCCACAGCTATCTTGTAAGCTTTCCATCAGTGTACTCAGGAGACTCCCTCAGAGCGTACAAAAGCTTGGAGGCTTACAAATGGTGTCAGTCCGGCTTCGTAAACAACATTCAACTGTGGAGTCTTACATCCAAAAACTTCGGCATCATCACTGCAAGGGTAAGTATTAAATTATTCCAGTTTGATAGGCAGTGTCACGTTAGCATTGTTTGTTTATTAGCTTGGCTAGCTACGGAAGTGTCATCCGGGGACAGGGACATCACAGTGTCCGTTAGCTATAATAACTGGGTGCTACTTCTTAAATTAAACTAATTAAATTTAATTAAACTGACCAGAAACTTTTTGTAGCATTGTACTGTATTCCTTCACCCACCTGATATGAAGTGATCACTGCATAAGCGAAAGCCAACGGCCGGGGGGTCCCATCTTTCAGTCTTTTTCTGAAGGCTCCTGGCTCTTTTAATCGCTCCAATCCACTTCTCCCTCCTCTCCGCGTCTTTAGGAATGCGATAATACGATACACCTTTCTTTTTCCCACGCCTATTTGTGCAACCTGGTGCACAGCAGTTATCCACCATCCTTGACAGTCTGCCAGTGCCTGTCAATTTACTGCCGCGATGACTGCCAAAATGGCTGCCCCTGTCGTATCTCGTCACGTGACCAGCATATATGACATCATCTGCAGGAGCTCTATAGAAACGGAACATTAAAAGATAATTCACTGTTTCTGGACGGATCATATTTGTCCAATTCCGGTAGTATTACTGGATGTTGTTTTTAGCCTCAGATAGCACATAGCTAATATTGTATTGTATATATGAGTAGAGGGAAAAGGACGTGTGGAGTTACATACTAAACACACCGCCTCTACCTCTCACTCATTGATGCTGCAATGATACAGTTGCGTGTTTAATAACTGATAAACCTCAGAAGGATTGCGTAACAGAATATCGTAGGTGAGAGCTTCAGGACATCACTAATAAGATGGCGACGGTGACGTCATAAGAGGACCCGCCCCCGACGACGTCAGCCTATAGAAGAATCCGGAGAAACCCATGTGACAAGCGGCCAACAGGACCCAGTTCCGGTTTCTGTACTTCCTGTCCAGAAAAAATGAGAGTAAAAGAAAGGATGTAATTCAGAAATCTTAGTTTCAGTGTCAGCCTGCTGCCTGCCATTGTCCATCGGTAGACCCACCGGACATAATTTATTGATTTAAACCTATTGATTTAAATTAAACTAAATCAACGCAGATCATCGTTTTCCATAGATTTTTGTTTTAATAGTTTGCCTGTCTGACCATCATAATGGAGCTTATTAACTGAATTTTCAGATGCGATTGCCGAAAAACTTCAGAATCTGTATCGACCGCCATTCAAATGAAAGCAAATGTTTTCCCCAAAAAGTTGGCGGGGCAGTTATTCCGCCCGGAATGTGTGTTACTCTCATCTATAGGCAATGAAGGTTGTATAGAAACTTCTCAAGGAAATTAAGTCCAGATGACTAGCCTGTTTTATTATTCCCCAAAGCTGGTGTCAGGATTTATTTCAGACTGATGTTTTGAGACGATAAAGCTTCCACACAGTTTTCACTGTCAGTTTGGATGTTCAGCTCCACTCTGGAGGGGCTAAAGAGAGCAACACTTGAATCTGTCTAGTCAATGGATGCCTTGCAGCTAACATCAGAACCACATTTAATTGCTTTGTCCTCCGGCTTTTCTGGTTCCTGGTACAAACCTACTCTTAGACTTGAACACGACTTCCATGTGTTGTTCAGCAGCAGCAAGGGCGAAACCATGTAGGTGATATTGGGGGGGTCCAAATGAGCATTGGGAAAAGCCTTCCTGCGGGGGGTCTGTGGGTCCTCCCCCAGAAGATTTTTGATTTCTTAGATGCCATTTCCTGCATTATAGTGCATTTTAGGGTGACCTGTAAGACAAATCCTAACCCCATGAAATAGGTATAGAACAGTAGATTTCAGCCCTTGGTCCAAATGTGAGCCCTTCCCAAAATATTTAAAGTGAATTTTGTACAATTTTCATATAGGTCTATTGATAAAGATGTGCTTGTATAGAACATAGTTTTAAGAAATGCAGTATAATGACCAATTAACAAGTTACAATTCAAAGCTTGTTTTTTATTGTAGGCTGTCAAGTAGCAAAACACAAATACAAAATGTGCAATTGTTAACTTATTGGCTTCTTAAACAAAGATAAGTGATATTCTGATAATTAGGTCAAAAAGAGCATAGAAATATATCTAAATAAGACTTAAATAAATGCCCCAAAAGTACGGAGGCGTTCCCCATTCATTTCCACAAATCTTTGACAGATCTGTCTCCTGTCCAATGCATCCAATTTGTCTTGATGGACATGGCAAACGGCAAGATTGTTTAGCCGGGTTTGCGTCATTGATGTTCTCAGCCATGTCTTCAGGCGTCTAAGGGCACTAAAACTTCGCTCAGCCTCTGCTGAGGAGGCAGGAACAACCATGACAAGTCGCAAGAGGGCCTCCACTACCTCTGAGAGACTTGTACTGGGGTAGTTGGCCTTGAACATTTTCAACTGTATGTCCAAAGACATGGCATCCAACTCTGGGTATTCATTGATGAGTGTATCCATCTTCCCAGTTATGACAATGTTTTCTAACTTCTGTAGCCTCTGAAGCCCCTCTTGGCTAAAACGCTCTGAGCACTGTGTAACGACAGTGTCTAAAGTGCCAAAGTACTGCACTCTGTAGTAGTCTTGAGCCATATTTGCACCATGTATGTGGAGTTGTTGGAGGAGCATGGGACATAAGATTTTCATTGCCAACATATACGCTGTATCTGCTGTGCATATGACAAATAAAACCTTGAAACCTTGAAACCTATGATGCTGATGCTGCATGGCTGGACCAGTGAAGCGTTTTGGGGGCATTCTCACGTGAGGCATTTTGATGGGCTGCAGGCTTACAGATGTTACAACCTGAGATGCTCTCATGTACAGCTGGCCAAAATGCCCTTCTGATCTTTTCTCCTGGATCCCTCTCTTCACATGCTCCACGGTAGCCAGCATCCCTGATGTCGTCTGTCTTCTCTGCTGCAGAGAAATGTTCAGCTCCTCCAACATCGACATCACATCTTCTGCAAGAAGAAGGCCAAGAAGTGTATTGCCCCTCAAAAACTTCTCATGAAGGCCACTTGCTTTTGCAGCCACATCCATCATGGAAGACTGAGCCATTTCCTCTGTTGCAGCAAGCACGGAGTGGTACTGATTGAGAACAGAGCGAATGGCTGGCGTTCGCACCGTCCACCTGGTGGGGCAAAGAGGCTTCAGCGATGTGTAAGGAGCTGTATGATCCGACTTCGCTATAGTTGCAAAGATGGCCCTGAACTTCATAGACTGGTGGAACAACACGCCCAATTCATGCACCAAATGAATAGCATCTCTTATGATAGTGGAGGATGCACAGGCAGCTTGGGTAATAACATTGATACAATGTGGCCCACAGTGAACATAAACAGCCAGAGGTTGCTCCTTCTTCAGATGTGCTTGCACACCCTGCATTCGTCCCGACATATTGGCCGCCCCATCGTATGCTTGACCTCGTAGCTGGGAAAGAGGTAGATTCAGGCGAAGCAGGACATCTTTGGCTGCACTTGCGATGTTCTCTCCAGTAGTGGATGTAACCTGGTAGAGACCGATAAATTCCTCTCTGGGTTGCAAGTTTTTGTCAATGAAGCGCAGACAGAACGACTCTTGCTCGACTCCAGCTGCATCCTGTGTCCCATCAATGATGAGAGAGTACTGGATTAGGGGCAATGACAGGATCTCCTTAACGATGTCATATACTATTTTGTTGCCGATTATTTTTATGATTTCATTTAGAATTTTTGGGCTGGTGAAGTTATTGCCTCTCTGGAGCCAGCTGTTGAATTCGGCGTCATCCTCTGCTTTATAAATCATCAGTTGGTGCAAGTTTCCCTCTTTGCTGTCATGCCCCCTGAAAGCATTGCCTTGCCTTGCCAGATACATAATCCCACCCACAATCTTCAAGAGGCTGTTCCTAGCCTCATGCTGCTGTTTCTGTAATTGCGTTGAGAGTTGTGTAGTGATTGGCTGTTTGCTGTGCAGATAAGTGGTCATCGCTGCTGCATGACAGTCGCTGTTTTCATGCTGATGGAACTTCTCAAGTGCTTTTTTCCAGTTACTGAAACCTGTTGTTATGAATGCCCCATCAGCCTTACTGGCTAAAGACGATTTCTGAATTGCAAAATATTTGGCACAATAAAAACACAACACCCCCTTCAATGCCTTGCTGTAATGAAGCCACGTGTGCTTCCTAAACCAGCTGTCCTGAAATTTTAGTGTCTTTTTGGTCAAGGACTGAGTTTGAATAAAACAAGAGTTGGGCTGATGTGGGCAGCTACCAAGCTCCTCTGCATGCTGATCACTTCTCTCCCTGCCTGGGTCTGTCTCTCCTGAAAAATATATAATATGAAATGTTGACTTATACTGCTAAACTAAGCTTATTGGGTGCTTACCCTTAGTATTTATTTATGTGTTCTACAAAATTGTTGTTCTTATTCCAATATCTTACGTGTATCTTCTGAGCAGGTGCCTGTCTGTCCTCTCCCTGCAGGTGCCTGTGAATTTCCAGCCTCTGTCTCTGCTTGTCTTCCTCCACCTCCTCCTCTATCTCCAACTGTGGGTTCTCCTCCACTACCACCTCCATCCTCTCCCTCAGCCTCTGCTCCTCTATCTCTTCCTGCCTCTTTTCCTCTACCTCCTCTGTCCTCGCCTCCATCTCCTCCAGCCTCTCTGCTGTCTGTCAGCTTACAAAAATATGTTGATGCATGGCATACGAACAGATTAGGGATAGTATGACTGTAGAATTGCATGGTAAGTTAAGTTGTAGCAAAAAGGGCTTGCCAAAAAGGACAAAATTATTACATCGACATAATTTATTCAACACAAAAACATGGTTGCACAATATCACATGCTCTTCCAGGATCTGACGATACACCACACAATTCCCAATTTGTGTTTTAAGCAGTAGCCTACTGTCTCTTCCACAGAAATACATGTAAATAAGTTGTTGTTATTTGTAGTACTACTACTACTAGTAGTAGTAGTAGTAGTAGCAGTAGTAGTATTTTAATTCATTATCTGTTTTGTTTGGTCCTCAAAATTCACTGAATTTAAACTTATGAATAAAGAAATATACTTATTCTTAGTCTTCTTCTTCTTCTTCTTCTTCTTCTTCTTCTTCTTCTTCTTCTTCTTCTTCTTCTTCTTCTTCTTCTTCTTCTTCTTCTTATTATTATTATTATTATTATTATTATTAGTAGTAGTAGTAATAGTAGTAGTAGTAGTAGTAGCAGCAGCAGTAGCAGTAGTATTTAATTAATATCCTAGTAGTTGTACGGGTAGTAGAAAGAGGTCTCTGTAAAACTCCATACAAGTTTGAGGAGAGTATTTATTAAAGTGTGCAACACATTGCTATTGCGATATCTTAAGTATTGAGCATTATGGTACTGACTTATAAGTTAATGGTGCAGTACTTAGTTATGTTGTTTGTCCACTAGAGGGCGCTCTGAGACCTGCATAGTGGGCATGTCGAGGTTAAGCTACAATTGAGGTAGACCCAGCTAGGTAGCAGGAGATCGGGAACTGTTCCAGTCGGTGTTGTAATGTAAAGTGTGTGCTGATAATTCTGACAAGTAAATAAGTTATCAAACGGATACTTATGGAGTGAAGATGTTTTATTGGATGAAGATGCAACAGCTATATTTCTAATTTGCATTTAGTTTGGTGGTGTAGATGTATCAAATCAAATCAAATCAATCACTAACGTCCTGGGCTACTTGATGTTTTCGGGTTGCTATCGTGTTGTGGATTACTAGCTAGCTGTATTAATGTGAACCATGGCAAGATCCTGGAAGGTAGGCTAATCAACCAGTGTTTTCTTATAAGTTCTCTGCAACTGTGCAGTAGCCTAGCTCTAACGATGCGCCCTGCCACATTGCTAAAACCTGTCTAGTGCCTAAAGAGCAGAATAAGCCTTAATGCTTTTATGAAGGGTTTCCATTCATTCATCCATTTTGCTTAGTTTTTAAAGAGGGACCCTGCACTTACATTCCTGACTGTAAAGAATGAACGAATGTCTCGTTTCTTGGGAGGGGGGCCGTCATCCATTATGTCACCGAAGTCTAGCTCTCCGAAGCTAAGAATCCGCGACCGCAACTTGACATTCTGGGCTAAGCCAAGTTCACAACGGGGGAAGGGGGTAGCAATGTTTTTTTTTTCCTTGATTGTTTGGTTGATTCGTTCTCTTGTGTTTCCCTCATTGAAAGTAAATCTGGAACAGCAAGGGACTGATCTAGGAAAAAAGGAGGACTTTTATGTCACATACTAGACAAAATATTGGAGGGGACAGATTGGTACTTTCCCAACATTGGGGGGGACGTGTCCCCCTCAATGTCTATGGTGGTTACGCCCCTGAGCAGCAGGAGACAATCTTCATACTCACTGTGACTCTCTCGCTTGCTAGCTTTACACAAACTACCACGCCATGAGTCTGAGAGTTTGCCGCTTGTATTTTGTTGAAAATACAAAGTACAAACACAAAAATCCTTAACTCTTCAGCCCAGGGGGGATTCAACTTCAGTCCAGTAAGCCTCCGGGATGTGAAACTGCTACAATGAAAACTTTAACATTGACTTTAATGAAATGTTTTATTTAAACAGATTTCACATAACTGTATAAGGTTGGTTGAAAGCAATAATGTTAAGTTTAAATAAAAAATATGTATTATTTTATTAATATTATTGACAGACAGAAAAGTGTGTGACTGAGGCTCTGCATATTCCACACGTCTGTGTGTTCCCCTCAAACTCTGTTAATTATTTTTGGTTAACTTGTGTTGAATAAAAACTCTTGAAATTATCCTTTACAAAGATATCCAAATGGTTGCTATGCTAAATATTTAATCTGGTTATTACTTGAATAACTACTTTAAGTCATTCTTTGTATGTTAATGTTGTGAAATTATTTAGTATTTGATGCTCTGGCAACATTGTTTCTTTTAACTTTCATGCCAATAAGACCCCTTTGAATTGAATTGAGTATAACGATATAGCATATACTATAACATTTTCATAATAACAAATAATATTAATAAAAATAATAATAATCATAAAACTTTATTTATTTAGCACTTTTCATAGAGCAGATGCAGCTGAAAGTGCTTTACATTAGCACATATCCCAAACTCAAACCCATTCAACTAAAATTCAACGAGTTCCAGTTAGAGAACATTTCCTCAAGAACATCAAAATGTCTAACTGGCGTTATGAATGAGTGTGATATACATTAGCTGAGACCAAGTAGCTGTATCAACGTCTGCATGTAATCAACAACTGACTGTGTCATCAAACAAACAAAGTACAACTCAAAAACAACCACATTTATTGTGACTTGAACTATACAGATATACAGTATAATACTGTAGATATTTTTAATGTTCAGCTCGGGCTGCATTTAAAATTAAATAGAAAAAATAAATAAAACAGCTTTTGAAAATGTGTGCATCTTAAAAGAGCTTAATTTTAGAAAGATTAAATAAAGTGCAGCAGCAGCAGCTTGAGTTTCCCTTTCTCTTTGTTAACGTTTCACATCTTAACAGTTTCAGCCAATTATAGAACATATCCGTCCGCTTTACCGCACCGTTGTGACGAAAAGAGAGCTGAGCCAGAAGGCAAAGCTCTCTGTCTACCGGGCCATCTTCGTTCCTACCCTCACCTATGGTCATGAAGGATGGGTCATGACCGAAAGAACGAGATCGCGGATACAAGCGGCCAACATGGGATTTCTCCGCAGGGTGGCTGGCATCTCCCTTAGGGATAAGGTGAGAAGTTCAGTCATCCGGGAGGGACTCGGAGTAGAACCGCTGCTCCTTCGTGTTGAAAGGAGCCAGTGAAGGTGGTTCGGGCACCTAGTGAGGATGCCACCTGGGCGCCTCCCTAGGGAGGTGTTCCAGGCACGTCCAGCTGGGAAAAGACCAAGGGGTAGACCTAGGACCAGGTGGAGGGATTATATCTCTTCGCTGGCCTCGGA
The DNA here is from genome assembly GCF_036324505.1 of Eleginops maclovinus. Taxonomy (NCBI): domain Eukaryota; kingdom Metazoa; phylum Chordata; class Actinopteri; order Perciformes; family Eleginopidae; genus Eleginops; species Eleginops maclovinus. The sequence goes on from NC_086354.1 coordinate 705,658, forward strand.
GCGTCTAAGAATCCCCCAGTCAGAGCTGGCTGATGTGGCCAGGGAAAGAGAAGTTTGGGGCTCTCTGCTGGAGCTGTTACCTCCGCGACCCTGACGGATAAGCGGGAGAAGATGGATGGATGGATGGATCAGTCCGAACACATCATAACAATTGATCAGTTTTAAGGTTTGTCTTTCTGTCCCTCTTATATTCCACTCCCTCACTGTCTGTCTTTAGTTCAGTGAGAGGACTGAGCTCTAGCCTGTCCGGCCAGGATTTTAAATCGGGGCTGAAATGGTGTCAGGGCCATTCTCATATACATGTGAAGGTGCTCATTGGTGTTCCACTCACCCCCTTCTCGCTCTGTCTCCCACTAACCCGTCTCTCCCCTCACTCTTCTCCCCGCCTTCTCTCTCTGTCTTTCTCTAACTCGTCTCTCCCCTCACTCTTCTCTCTGCCTTCTCTGTCTCCCGCTACGTCGTCTCTCCCCTGACTCTTCTCTCCGCCATCTCCTGCTAACTCGTCTCTTCACTCACTCTTCTCTCTCTGTCTGTCTCCCACTAACTCGTCTCTCCCCTCACTCTTTTCTCTCTGTCTCCCGCTAACTCGTCTCTCCCCTCACTCTTCTCTCTCTCTCTGTCTTCCGCTTACTCGTCTCTTCACTCGCTCTTCTCTCCGTCTTCTCTCTGTCTCCTGCTAACTCCTCTCTCCCCGCACTCTTCTCTCCACCTTCTCTCTCTCTCCCGTTAGCTTGTCTGTTCTTCTTGTGTTTATCTCCCTGTATCGCTCACTCGTCTCTTTCGCCCCCTGTTGGCGCTGGTTAAAATGGAATTGCCCCGTCAAAATGAAAATCCCTTATTAATGTATCGATTATAGGTCCGGGTCCGTAGAGGTCGGCGTCAGGTTCCGGACCCGGGCCGCAGTCCGACTGTTGGTGAACTATGAACTAGTGTTTCAGCAGGTTAAAGCACAAGGAGGTAAAATGTATGATAATAAAACAAATAAAAAGCTCATTTAAAAATCTCATTTAAAAAGTTGTGATGATGAGCTGCCGTTTAAAAATATGAGGGGCCCCTAGGGACATTATTCAGAAATACCGTTCACATACACATGTGAAACACTCTCACACACACAACTGAAAGCCCCTAGGGACATTATTCAGAAATACCGTTCACATACACATGTGAAACACTCTCACACACACATGAAACACTCTCACACATATTAAACGCTCTCACACAAACATATGAAACGCTCACACACACCTAAAATGCACTCACACACACATGTGAAACGCTCTCACACATTCATGTGAAACGCTCTCACACACACATATGAAATGTTGAGTTCAGTAGGGAATTAGGAGTACTACAGTTAAAAAGGAAGGCCTTCCTGTCACATGAAGGAAGCAGGAAGACTTCACACTAGGAAAAGCATGATATGCTAAATTTCAAGGAAGTCAACTTCAACCACAATGAATGTTCATCTGATCCTCATTATTTTTCAAGTCCAAACTTTCTTTTTTGCAGTGAGAGGTAACAAAGAGGATGTTTTAACTTTTTTCAGTAGTGCTTTGCAATGCATTGAGTCACTGCAAAGTGAAGAATCCAACAATTTGGGTCAGGAGAGGCTTTTTTGAGTGTTCGATGACCACACACGAACTCTATCTGCATTTCTTGCTGTGTTGAGGTATGTTCATGATAATAGGGATGTCAGTGACCTCCTAGGATCATTGTATAGATGCTTTCGCAACTTGCTGTATGAACATGAGGCCAGACGGAGATCCACTGATGTGACAAACAATCTAATATATGTGCACATTTTAAGTACATACTTTCTTTAATGTAGTGTATATCTCCCAACAGGCATTTTGACGGCAACCACAAGCTGGTTAGGTGGCGGATGGTCTTTCATGGCTGTGTCGATGGCTTTAGCCGGACAATTATATACTTACGGTGCTTATCTAACAACAGAGCTTCAAGTGTCTTGTCATTATTTATAGAAGCAGTAGAAAACTTTGGTTTGCCTTTAAGGGTCAGATGTGATCACGGTATGGAAAATATACATGTTGCCTGTTCTGCCCTCCTTAAGCATTTGGTAGCTTGCGTATTATATGTGGGGAAATACTGCCACCTAGCGGACAATACTATTTACAAAGTCGCGCAGGTTTAGTTTCTTTTTCATTGTCGAGTTGACTTGAGTTAGGAGAACATACGGATACAGTTTCTGCCGGATTCCTCTTCAAAGACTTACCTTTAACGCGCGAGCTTTGGACATTATTAGTCTGTAAGTGCCTATTCTTTGTTACCACATTCAATGCCATGTAGATAATTAAGAGTTTATGTTGAATTTATGTCTCTACATCTCTAGGATAATTTGTCACTTAGCCATGCTAGCTCTCGTGGTATCATGCTACCTGCTATGTACTGTGATATTATCTTCGTGAGATTTATGTATCCCTTTGTTTCTGTTTGTTTCAGTTTTACAAAAAAGAATATCCATGTCCTTTATAAATACTTGCGTGGTGAACAAAGTAAACGGAAGAAAACCAACGCTTCTTGCCTCGCTTGAGTTCATCAACTATATTTATTAGACGACAAATTGTTAGCTAGCTGTCTAGTTCTGCAAGCTAGAGAACGCAGCACGAGGACAGCATATTGCCCGGTTTATGTTGGAAAGAAGGGGGTTGAACAGTCGTAGCGTTATTACAGGTGATTCAGTACACAACCAAAGGATTGAGAGACTATGGGCAGAACTCAATAGAGTTGTATCAAGACACTTTGCAAATATTTTTAACTTTATGGAGGAACAGGGTAGGCTATACTGGATTCATTGAATGAACTTCATCTTTTTAGTCTTTTTCAAAGACATACTGCGAGACAAGCAGAGACTGAGACTTTAAAGATTGAAAACTTTATTGCAACAGCAATATTGTATTCTGAGAAAAATGTGCAGTCAGAAATGCAACTAACAGACCTCTTTATAGAACACATGGAAAAAGTTAACTAACAAATGTCATCAAAATATGTATCTATGCATTTATTTCTCTATTGTTCTCATTTAGTTTTTTCCTGTATGTATTTACTTTGGTTATGAGTTGGTCATTTTTTTGCTGTTTTATTTATATGCCAACTTTCTGGTGTGGGTTTCTTTTTACAGCAGGCAAATCATCCATCCATCCATCCATCTTCTCCCGCTTTTCCGTCAGGGTCGCGGAGGTAACAGCTCCAGCAGAGAGCCCCAAACTTTCCCTTCCCTGGCCACATCAACCAGCTCTGACTGGGGGATTCCAAGGCGCTCCCAGGCCAGTGAAGAGATATAATCCCTCCACCTGGTCCTAGGTCTACCCCTCGGTCTCTTCCCAGCTGAACGTGCCTGGAACACCTCCCTAGGGAGGCGCCCAGGTGGCATCCTCACTAGGTGCCCGAACCACCTCAACTGGCTCCTTTCAACGCGAAGGAGCAGCGGTTCTACTCCGAGTCCCTCCCGGATGACTGAACTTCTCACCTTATCCCTAAGGGAGATGCCAGCCACCCTGCGGAGAAATCCCATTTCGGCCGCTTGTATCCGCGATCTCGTTCTTTCGGTCATGACCCATCCTTCATGACCATAGGTGAGGGTAGGAACGAAGATGGCCCGGTAGACAGAGAGTTTTGCCTTCTGGCTCAGCTCTCTTTTCGTCACAACGGTGCGGCAAAGCGACTGCAGTACCGCTCCCGCTGCTCCGATTCTCCGGCCCATCTCACGCTCCATTGTTCCCTCACTCGAGAACAAGACCCCGAGATACTTGAACTCCTTCACTTGGGGTAAGGCTTCATTCCCTACCTGGAGTGGACAATCCATCGGTTTCCTGCTGAGAACCATGGCCTCAGATTTGGAGGTGCTGATCCTCATCCCAGCCGCTTCACACTCGGCCGCGAACCGATCCAGTGAGTGCTGAAGGTCACAGACCGATGAAGCCATTAGGACCACATCATCTGCAAAAAGCAGTGGTGCAATCCTTAGCCCACCGAACTGCAAACCCCCTCCCCCACGACTACGCCTCGAAATCCTGTCCATGAATATCACAAACAGGATTGGTGACAAAGCGCAGCCCTGGTGGAGGCCAACCCTCACCGGAAAACGGTCCGACGTGCTGCCGAGGACCCGGACACAGCTCTCGCTTTGGGAGTACAGAGATTGGAGGGCCCTGAGCAAAGACCCCCTCACCCCATACTCCCGCAGCACCTCCCACAGTATCTCCCTGGGAACCCGGTCATACGCCTTCTCCAAATCCACAAAGCACATGTAGACCGGATGAGCGTACTCCCAGGCCCCCTCCAGGATCCTTGCGAGAGTGAAAAGCTGGTCCGTCGTTCCACGACCAGGACGAAAACCGCATTGTTCCTCTTCAATCTGAGGTTCGACAATCGGCCGGACCCTCCTTTCCAGCACCTTAGAGTAAACTTTCCCGGGGAGGCTGAGTAATGTGATGCCTCTGTAATTGGCACACACCCTCTGATCCTAAAAAGAGGAACCACCACCCCGGTCTGCGACTCCTTCGGTACTGTTTCCGACTTCCACGCAATGTTGACGAGACGTGTCAACCATGACAGTCCCTCAACACCCAGAGCCTTCAGCATTTCTGGGCGGATCTCATCCACCCCCGGGGCTTTGCCACTGTGGAGCTGTTTAACTACCTCAGTGACTTCCCCCCGTGAGATTGGAATTGATCCCCCTTCATACTCCAGCTCTGCCTCTAACATAGAGTGCGGAGTTGTCGGATTCAGGAGTTCCTCAAAGTGTTCCTTCCACCGCCCTAACACACTATCAGTTGAGGTCAACAACGCCCCATCCTTACTGTACACAGCTTGGATGGTACCCTGCTTCCCCCTCCTGAGGTGCCGGACGGTTTTCCAGAAAGAACTTCTCCCACACCCGCTGCTTTGCGTCGGCCACGGCTGAGGCTGCTGCCCTTCGGGCCTGTCGATACCTTGCAACTGCGTCAGGAGTACCCAGGGATAACATATCCCGGAAGGCCTCCTTCTTCAGTCGGACGGCTTCCCTAACCACCGGTGTCCACCACGAGGTTCGAGGGTTACCGCCCCTTGAGGCACCTAAGACCTTGAGACCACAGCTCCCCGCCGCAGCTTCGGCAATAGAAGCTTTGAACACCGCCCACTCTGGTTCAATGTCCCCAGCCTCCACAGGGATGCCTGAAAAGCTCCGCCGGAGGTGTGAGTTGAAGGCTTCCTGGACATGGGACTCCTCCAGAACGTTCCCAGTTCACCCGCACTACACGTTTGGGCTTACCAGGTCTGTCCAGAGGCTTCCCCCGCCACTCGACCCAACTCACCACCAGATGGTGATCAGTTGACAACTCCGCCCCTCTCTTCACCCGAGTGTCCAAAACATGCGGCCTCAGATCCGATGATACGATAACAAAATCGATCATGGACCTTCTGCCTAGGGTGCTCTGGTACCACGTACACTTATGAGCATCCTTATGTTCGAACATGGTGTTTGTTATGGCCAATCCATGACTAGCACAGAAGTCCAGTAACAAACCACCACTCCGGTTCAGATCAGGGGGGCCGTTCCTCCCAATCACGCCCCTCCAAGTGTCTCCATCATTGCCCACGTGTGCGTTGAAGTCTCCCAGCAAGACTAAGGAGTCCCCTTCAGGAGCCCCATACAGGACTTCTTTCAGGGTCTCCAAGAAGGCCGAATACTCTGAACTGCTGTTTGGTGCATAAGCACACACCACAGTCAGAGTTTTCCCCCCCATGACCCGCAGGCGTAGGGAGGCGACCCTCTCGTCCACTGGGGTAAACTCCAACAAAGCGGCACTCAACCGGGGGCTTGTGAGTATCCCCACACCCGCTCGGCGCCTCACACCTTGGGCAACTCCGGAGAAGAATAGAGTCCAACCCTTATGCAGAAGTAAGGTTCCAGAGCCGACGCTGTGCGTAGAGGTGAGCCCCACCAGATCCAACTGGTAACGCTCCACCTCCCGCACAAGCTCCGGCTCCTTCCCTCCCAGAGAGGTGACATTCCACGTCCCCAAAGCCAACTTCTGTCGCCTGAGTCTGGTCCGTCGAGACCCTCTGCTTTCACTGCCACCCTTCTGGCAGCGCACCCGACCCCATCGTTGTTTCCCGTAGGTGGTGGGCCCAAGGGACGGAGAAGCGGAGGTGTTGCCCACGTTGCTTTTTCGGGCTGTGCCCGGCCGGGCTCTGTGGCAAGCCCGGCCACCAGACGCTCGCTGACGAGTCCTCCTTCTGGGCCTGGCTCCAGAAGGGGACCCCGGGCTTCCTCCGGGCCGGGTATCCTCGCTTCCAATGATGTTCATTCATGAAGTCTTTTTGAACCAATCTTAGTCTGGCCCCTTACCTGAGACCAATTTGCCATGGGAGACCCTACCAGGAACACAAGGTTCCAGACAACACAGCCCCCAGGTTCATCGGGGCACACAAACCTCTCCACCACGATAAGGTGCTGGTTCTCGGAAAGGAGCAGGCAAATCAGTTAAATTATATTTAATATTACTTTCATATTCACCCACTTACCATTAATCCGACAATTGTCCACTTCTCTGTGTACTCCATTGTGTACTTCAACGTGTGTAATCACGATTAATGTTTTCTCTGCTTTTAAAAAACAAAATTCTAATTAACTTCGAATAATAGTTAATTTTTCTTTCTTAATTATTTATCTACTTATTTCCTCCCTCTCTCTATCTATTATTTCTACGATACTTTCTTAAACAAAGGGACAATGTCGGAGAAGGGGAAGGAAGGTATCCCCAAGCCCTACACAGTAAAGGGGGGAAAAAGTAAATTAAAGAAACACTCAGAATAGTAAACATGCTAAGAATACATTAATACATTGGACAATACCAAACTACTTTTATTAATGGTAACATTTCTCTTCTTTCCTCTCTTTTACCCTTGCCCTTTTTTCTTTTTTATATTTATCCATCAATCTTTTTTGTTTCAATTTCTTAATCTCCTTTTTCCCCTTCATACCACTACTCCAATTGCACCACAAACACACCTACAGTTTCCCCAAACACCCCAAATCAAAATCCCCAACCTCTGATTAATACTTCTCTGCTGTTGCTGTTATCTGTCATGTCCTCTAATGTACTAAGTTCTGTTTTATGTCTTGTCCTGCCTCACCTGTTATGTCTCTTTGCACTGAAAAAACTATTTTCTATTCTAATCTAAAATACTATAGACTACAGAGCAAGTGAGACAGCAGGGGAAAAAAGTTTGGACACCCCTGGTGTAGAGGCATAGTCGTCCTCTCCCTTGTGAATGAACTCCACAGAAGGTGTTGGGGAAAAGCCGATGGGTGGCACCACAGATGCTCCTGTTGCGAAGGCCAATATTTTTTGTATTTTGGATGGCCCTTCTTCTTCTATACAAAAAAACTGAAAAACAATTGAAGTGGTAGTTGGTCTAATTAACACGTTTATTGAACATCTCTTGAGTTATTATCATTAGCTGATCATGGCTTTCTTGCAGGAAAAACTATTTTTAAAGTAAAAATATACATAGATCAATCAATTATCAATTACCTTCTGCACCCTGGAGATAGTCTCTCCAGAACATTACAACCATCTCTTCTGCAGTTCTCTTGTTGCTCCCTTCTGGAGAGAGTCGAATGCTGAAGAGATTGTCCATCTGGTCAGCAGTGAGAAGACTTGCCTCATAGCAAAACAGGGGCTTAAAGCTGTCAGGATGTCTCCTGATTTTTTCAAGAACCCCAAGAGTCTTCAGACCTTCACAGAATCTGTACAAAGTACATGGAAACATTTCACTAATTTTGCACAATTTAAATAGGGTTCCTAATTCACTTATGAATTGTCAATTTGTGACTTACTTGTATATACAACTAATACTTTTTAGTTTTAGTGAAGTTAATCCTACAACATGTTGGTCAATAATTCAAATTCTGATTCCTATTCTGATTAACCTGACAAAATAACCAACACTGAATACCTTTGAAATGGACCTTGGACCCTGTGGACAACCTGAAACATCACTATGTCCTGTACCAGCAGCTCCCTGTCCCTGATTGACTGCACAGGCCTTAGACATCCTGCATTAGCCAGGTACTCAAGTAGAGGTGCCTTTGACTCCTCAAGCTCCTCCACCGTGGTACTTTCAGATACCTAGCATCACAAGGAGCAGCAGGTTGGCTTGTTATGGGGGCTACTTGTTATGCTTATAACTTATTAGTTAAAAACCCAGACACTAGAGGACTGCATAATTACATGATACCAAAAGGTCCCTTCACAGTTGATTGAGGTTCAGGGTTTTTTTCCCACAAAGCTACAATGTGACAGAAAACATAGAAATTATAATTGGCTTGTCTGTTGGATTGTGGTGGAATTCAAACTACAACACATGGAAAGTGGGCATTCAGCAAAGGACTCTCAAAATGTAAAACAGCAAGAGAACATTGTAATATTACCTAATTCTAATGGAATATAACATGTAAACTAACTACCAACTGACCTTTTTGACTTTCTCAAGGAGTTCTGGGTCAGCTATGTCTTCTACAGCTGGATTTGCTGAACCTTCAACAAGAAGCGAAAACACTGTTGGTGACAGGAAGTTTGGTGGTGGACCACCATGCACCAAACTCACTGCAATGGCTCTGCCAGCGTTGTAGTACCGGTCCTCTCTTAGAGCTGCAAAACAATCACATAAAAGGAAATGTAATATTGAAAAATGAGTAAAGACTCTTTGCTACATAAAATCATGGATTTGATGTGTTATTAAATACATTGTAGATCAGTTTTCATGTAAAAATCACCATACACTAAAATAGCTCCCATTATTAATAAAAAAAACAACAAGACATTACCAGTACTGCCAAGAGCGAAGTTCTTGCTGTTTTCTTTTCCCTCAAACATGGCGGATCTGGCAATGGTCTCCATCAGCAGCCTCAAGAATTCCCTCCTTGGCCCTCCTAAATCAATCCCTTCCTCATTTCTCCCCATGTCATCCGAGAACTTTACAGAAATCATCAAGTTGGGGTCATAGGATACTCTTTGGAAACCCCGCATGGCTCCTTCCCAGACAGCAGAGCGATTTATTTTGAACCTGCACTGTCGTTTTGTAATAATTTAGCTTGAGAGTTCCAGCAGTATCTCCTGACTCGGGACCTTTTCTGCACTATAAAGACAAAAATATCAAAAACACAGTAAAGTTACACATTTTAGAATAACCCTTTTTTCGTCATTGCAAGCATCCAAATAATCCTCAATGTGTACGTCACAATAATTTAAAGGTCAATTATCAGATGACATCCTTATTAGTTATCCTGATCTCTCACGCTCGCAGTCTGTGTGGGCTACTCACATTGGACACTCCATACTGGCAATAATGGCCTTGTTTAATTCCTCGTCATCTGAGGAGTCGTCAGGAAGAGTGCTAAATATGATGAGTAGTCATCATGGCCGCTAGTCCCATGGTTGCCATCACTCCTTGGAAGGCAGCCTCCATCTTGACTGCTTGTGCCAGGGCCGCCATCCACTCCTTCCACTACTAATCTACTCCTTCTAACAGCAGTGGTAGCTGGGTGGTTGGTGGCGTCATCATTATAATCATCATCGTCAATACCGGTGCCAGGATTGCCTTCACCATCAATATTGCCAGTACAGGGCATTATTTTCTCATTGCTCTTGAGGCTGCCCTGGTGGTGACACAGCTGCTCATGCCTGCAGGGATTTGCAGGATTTCACAACAATCCTCCTCACTGTCCTTAGCAGTTGATCTGTCAGTGGTAGAATGTTCACCTTCCTCCTCTGAGTCAGTCTTTGAAAGAGAAAGAAAGAAAACCAGAAATGATATATCCAAAGCAAAAAAGTAAGACTTTGAAATTAAATAACCTTAAGTAGAAAACAAGTTATTACATAACCGATTAAAATAGGGAGCCTTTGTTCACACTCTTCTCAATTTAAATTGCTCTATTTGAATTTAATATAAACTTTAAATTGCTATCAGCAGGTAACAGTAAACATTTTATTTCCAAAAGGTAATTATACTTAATTTAATTAAGTGGTAAAACAAACAAAAAGCAAACTTACTAAAAGGGTCCTTGATGGTCTTACATACAGGGCTTTGGTTTTAAAAACCTTGTGGATTAGCATCCCATTCAGCTCCTGACCCTCCTGGATCTTAGGGGACACCAACTTATTGCCACAAGACATTACAAGCTGGAGGCTACAAAGAAGATGTAGGATATTACAAACAAGAATTACTTTACGGCTAAGGGCTTAACAATATGATGTAACAGTATGCTTGTGTTAGTGTGTGTCTGTCTGTCAGGTTCTTGCTCCTGCAAGGTGTGTGACTGAATCCTGGACATTTTGAGCCAAATTCAACTTGCATGTGTTTTTATAGATAATGATTGCAATTTGAAACTACGTTTTAAAAGTGCTCTTTAGATAAAGATTATTGTATTATTAACAACGCAAGAAGGAAAAAAAAAGGGTTTACCTGACGTCCTCGGGAATATGTTCACCAAAGCCTTGTCTGATACGATCAATAACAGTCCGGTGGTCCCAGGCCTTCTGGAATTCAAAGGCACTGAGGATATGTTGTAAATAACCCCATGAAGGTATAATTCATTTTTAGTTTAATTTGTACTTATTTGCATAATTGTGAACACGGAATTAGTTTAAGAATTTTATACAGGCCTTATGCCATTCATTTTCCTATAGACTTTTATTTGAAAGGTAAAATGTTAATCATACGTCACTTTGTTAGCGTGTAACTTTTTAGTACAGTGTATGATCTGGTCACGAACGGATGTACGTGTGTAAAATAGAAGGATTTTATAGTTTTAATGGACCCGTATGAGGCCAAACAGTTCTTACGGTGGTGATAGTTTGAAAGTATAAGGAATGTAGTATTGAACAAGAGAAAATAAAACAGTAAATTTGAACCAGCAGTAAAGACTCAAACCAGTTATATACGGGGATCCGTTACAGTAAGAACTTATCCTCCACGGAAAAAGTAAGAACTTATCCTCCACGGAAAAAGTAAGAACTTTATCCTCCCCTGCAAAAGCTTCACCTCTTCAGTAAACCTGCTGCATCGACGACTTCTACGGACGGAAAGGAACACTTTTATGGATGAAAGGGATACGTGCAGCGGTGAATTGAAGACGGTTTGGCGGTAAAGGCAGCAAGAAGACGAACAAAGGATAACAAAAATGGAGGGAAACGATGCTACTCTGCACGGCAAGGATAAAGAGGAGCAGATTGATATCCTTCAAAAGGTAATTCAGGAATACAAGGAAATCATAGAAAGGGAAGCAGAACAAGGTGCTGTTAGTAACGAACTAAAAGATTCATTGCAAATCAAGCAGAAAATTCTCGACGAACTGTTAAGCAATGAAGATGTTGATACAGATTTAGCCAGACGTTCTGATAGAGCGCGAGTTCCCACTGAAAAGATGCTAGCATACCGTGAAGATGAACAGTGCAAACGAGCAAAGAAACTTGTTAGCTTGTATGAACAGTGGAAAGCCCAAGCTCGTCAAACACGCAATGAACTCAAATCTGAGCTAGCTGAAAAATGCCTAACATCCCTTATAGACAACTTGGAAATAAGGAAAATGGATATCATGAATGTGTATGAAGAATTGAGAAAGCACGGCACGCCCGATACTGAGCTAAGGTGTAAAGTTGATGCTTGTGCAGCGGTGACGATTGACATTGTCAAAATCTTGAACGAAAGACTGACTGAAGTAAATGGAGAATATGATGCAGAATATGAAGGGCAGCGTTTGCATGAGCTGCTTAAGCATGACTATGCGCGGTCCATTTATGGCTCCACTGCTTCAATACTGACTGGCAGTCATCGTTCCACGCACTCAAGTGTTGCAGCCAAGCGAGCAGAAGCAGCGGCGGAGTTAGCTGCTAAGGAGGCTGAATATAAGGTGCTAATGGAAGAAAAGAAACAGAAGGAAAAAATTCGTGTTTTAGAAGAAGAACACAGAAGGGAATTAGAAAAGCACAAGGCCGAATTAGAACAATTACGAGCTGAAAAAGACTTGAAAGCTGCCCACGCCAGACTTGAAGCATACAACAGAGAAGTGAAAGAGGAGTCTGATGCCCAGTCTTTTCAGTCATGTCATGATCCTATGCCACACAACTCTATTCCCCCAGCCATAACGCACCCTTACACGGCTGTCACTCCATCTCCTGCCATCGATGTATCCTGCCTAGCCCAAGCCGTTCAGGACAGCATTGCTATTAACAGACTTCCAATGCCAGAGCCCACAGTGTTTAATGGCAATCCAATTGACTTTGTTGAGTGGAAGGCTTCATTCACATCACTTATAGATAGAAAGAACATCCCCACTACCGATAAGCTGCACTACCTCAAGAGATATGTAGGTGGCTCAGCTCACAAATGCATAAAAGGGACTTTCTATCGTAGCGACAGTGAAGCTTACAGTGATGCATGGAACAAGCTCAATCAGAGGTACGGCCAGCCGTTTATCATTCAAAAGGCCTTTAGGGAAAAGTTATCCAACTGGTCAAAAATACAGTCTAAAGATGCTGAAGGACTGAGAGATTTCTCAGATTTCTTAAATGCTTGTCTGCAGGCCATGCCCCATGTAAAAGGCTTAAACATCTTAAACGACTGTGAGGAAAATCAGAAGTTGATGCGGAAACTGCCAGAGTGGATAGCCTCACGATGGAACCGGCAAGTGACAGCACGTCTCACGGAGGGAAAGGATTTCCCTAGCTTCAAGGACTTTGCCAAGTTCATGTCAGTGGAGGCCGAAACTGCCTGCAATCCAGTCACCTCTTTCCTCGCTCTCCATCCAGCAGAATCCTGTCAAGACAAGTGGAGCACAAGGGAAGGCAAAAGAAACAAAGCCAGTGCCTTCAACACACATACAGTGGTGGAAAATAATAAGCATACATCAACAAACGAAAAGGTCAAGCCCCCCTGCATGCTATGTCAGAATGTCAGTCACGAGCTTTGCAAATGTCCAGACTTCATGAAAAGAAAACTGGAATATAGAAGAGCGTACATCAAAGACAACAGACTGTGTTATGGATGTCTAAAACCTGGTCACAGCGCAAAGGAGTGCAGGCACCGCCACACATGTGACTCATGCAAAAGACGACATCCCACATGTCTTCATGATGACAACTACGGAAAAGGTCAAGACAAAGATTCAGCACAACGCAGTACAACGAACCCAACACCTGCTCTGTCCCTCAACGTCACCAGCCAAGGTCAGTCAGAAAACACCTCCATGATAGTGCCGGTGTGGGTGTCTAACGAAAAGAATCCATCCAGAGAAAAACTTGTGTACGCCTTGCTGGATACACAAAGTGACACAACATTCATCGAGCAAGATGTGTGTACAGAGCTGCAGCTGACTACTTGCCCAGTTAAACTGAAACTCACTACCATGATGGGTGAAAATATGGTCTTTAAAAGTGAACGCACATCTGGTCTGCGAGTGAGAGGATTCAATTCCACTGTGCACATCAAACTGCCTCCCGCATACACCAAAGACTGCATACCTGTGAACAAACAACACATACCAACACACGAAACGGCAAAAAGATGGCTACATCTCACGGCAATAGCAGACCAAATACCGCCCCTCCTTAGTTGCGAGGTGGGGCTACTGATAGGCTACAATTGTCCAAGGAGTCTTGTACCGAGACGGGTCATAACAGGAAAGGATGATGAACCCTTCGCCATTCTTACCGACTTAGGGTGGAGTATTGTTGGCTTTTCTGCACCTCACTCTGATTCGCACATGTCAAACAGTCACTGTCACCGAGTAACTGTGAAGGAGCTGCCTGCAGTGACTCCAATGGATGCAATCAGAATTCTGGAGACTGATTTCAGAGACATTCAAAGTGATGACAAAACAGTCTCGCAAGAGGATTTGATGTTTCTTGACAAATTAAAGGAAAACATAAAGACAAACGAACATGGACATTATGAAATGCCCCTCCCCTTCAGAGAGAGACCGTGCTTACCTGATAACAAGCAGCTTGCTGCCGTGAGGCTCAGTCACCTGAAAGGGAAGTTCATTGCAAATGAAAGTTACAAGAACGACTACATTAACTACATGAAAGACATCATTGAAAGGGGTGACGCAGAAGAGGTAAGCGCAGAAGGCACGTCTGGAGAAAAATGGTACATACCTCACCATGGTGTTTATCACCCCAAAAAGCCTGAAAAGCTGAGAGTAGTTTACGACTGCTCGGCAAAGTACAAGGGAAGTAGCCTCAATGAACACCTTCTCCCAGGCCCAGACATGATTAACAGTCTCACAGGTGTTCTCATTCGTTTCCGCCAGCATCACATTGCTATGATGTGTGACATTGAAAAGATGTTCCACCAGTTCCATGTCTCAGAGAAGGACCGTGACTACCTACGCTTCTTATGGTGGAAGAACGGCGATGTAAGCACACCTCCCGAAGAATTCAGGATGAAGGTCCATCTGTTTGGAGCCGTGTCTTCACCAGGATGTGCGAATTATGGACTAAAGCAGCTCGCCAAAGAACACAGTCACACACACCCATTAGGATCACAGTTCATTGCCAGAGACTTTTATGTTGACGATGGCATCACTAGTGTTGAGTCTGTTGAAAGGGCCATTCAGATAGCAAAGGAGGCACGTGAGCTGTGTGCAAAGAGAGGCTTACGCCTTCACAAATTCGTGTCCAATAGCTGTGCTGTTCTCCAGAGCATCCCCTCAACAGAGCACGCTATAGACATTAAAGCAAAGGATCTCAGATTCAATGACGCAGCCTTAGAGAGAGCATTAGGAATATACTGGAGCATCGAGAGTGACTGTTTCACCTTCAAAGTCGCACCAAAGAACCAGCCCGCAACACGGCGCGGCATCCTGTCATCTGTTGCCTCCATATATGACCCGCTAGGCTTCGTAGCTCCGTACCTTCTTAACGGAAAGAAAATTCTCCAGGACATGTGCCATCAAGGAACAGGATGGGATGACCTAATTCCAGAGCAGTTGAAGCCACGGTGGGAGAAATGGCAAGATGACCTTGTTAAGATGGAAAAGATACGCGTAGCTCGCTGCTACCAGCCAGCTGGCTTTGGAAAAGTGATCAAAACAGAGCTACATCACTTCTCAGATGCAAGCACCACAGGCTACGGCCAATGCACATACCTAAGACTGAAGAACGAAAGAGAAGACATTCACTGTGTTCTTCTCATGGGAAAGGCACGCGTCTCGCCACAGAAGGTCACAACTATACCCAGGTTAGAGCTTACCGCAGCAGTTGTCTCAGTCACAGTGAGCAATATGCTCAAAGAAGAATTAGGCTACTGTAATGTAGAAGAGTTCTTTTGGACGGATTCAAAAGTTGTCTTAGGCTACATAAATAATGATGCTCGCCGCTTTCACACCTTTGTAGCAAATAGAGTGCAGAAAATTCGTCATGCCTCAGACCCCAAGCAATGGTTCTATGTACCAACTGACGAAAACCCAGCAGACTATGCATCTCGAGGGAAAACAGTAGATGAGCTACTTTCTTCTGATTGGTTCACTGGCCCTAGCTTTCTGTGGAAAAGGGAGATCGAAATGCCAACAGAGGTGCCTTCAGAGCTGCCTGTCGGTGACCCAGAGGTTAGAAAGGCTCAGACATTTCAGACAAAGACCTCAGAACAAGTTGACCTTGTAGACAGACTGAATAAGTTCTCATGCTGGTCTCGGGCAGTCAAAGCAGTGGCGCGGCTCATACGGCGTGCAAGAAAGGTAAAATCATGTGACCTCTCATCAGTTAGTGAAAGACAGAGTGCAGAGCAGCTCATCATCAAAGACATGCAAAGTCAAACATACGGAGAAGAGATAAAGCTACTAAGCAAAGGACATCAGCTACCAAAACAAAACAAGCTGTATCACCTCGATGTTTTCCTAGATGCAGAGGGTGTGCTCAAGGTGGGAGGTAGGCTCAGCCGCTCATCTTTCCCTAACACATTCAAGCACCCAACAGCCATTCCTCAGGGACATCACGTGACGAGTCTGATCATCGCCCACCATCATGAAAGAGTGAAGTCATTCAAGGCAAAGATGGACTTGTGAGACGGGCCAAAATCTTGTTTGGAGAGAAGGAGCTGAACCACAAAGGAGAGCGCACCATCAGGACCTCTTTGGAGCGCCCTGTCCAGAAATTAGTTCTATTGCTAGAAGCTGTTTAGGCACTATGCAGTTATGAAATGCAATATAGTTTTCTGTGTGGTGTAGCCATATATATTTGAAGGGTTATCCCTATAAGTTGAAATTGTGTGTTTTAAATGTTTCCATTTTGGAAAAACACTAGAATTTGGTGGGAGTGTAAATAACCCCATGAAGGTATAATTCATTTTTAGTTTAATTTGTACTTATTTGCATAATTGTGAACACGGAATTAGTTTAAGAATTTTATACAGGCCTTATGCCATTCATTTTCCTATAGACTTTTATTTTGAAAGGTAAAATGTTAATCATACGTCACTTTGTTAGCGTGTAACTTTTTAGTACAGTGTATGATCTGGTCACGAACGGATGTACGTGTGTAAAATAGAAGGATTTTATAGTTTTAATGGACCCGTATGAGGCCAAACAGTTCTTACGGTGGTGATAGTTTGAAAGTATAAGGAATGTAGTATTGAACAAGAGAAAATAAAACAGTAAATTTGAACCAGCAGTAAAGACTCAAACCAGTTATATACGGGGATCCGTTACATATGTCCATGTTTGTGTAACCGTACTTTTTGGACGTTGTTTGCACACTACATTCAATGATGGATTGGGGAGTAGTATCACGTCCTTATTGAAATGGCCATGCTGCTTTGACCCTAGCTCTGAAATAAGACTGATTATGCATTATAAGTCTACTATTCGACTACATGAAGGCAGACAGTTAAGTCATACTGCTATAATAAAACAATAATGAGAAAACAGTAGGTCAGGGTACTAAAGTATAATCAGTTTCCCCGTTTTAAACCAAAAATTAAGTGCATCTGAGTCACCAGCACAGGTCTCCCACTGTGAAGGTTATAACCATTTTAATGTTATTATTATTATTGTTATTAATAATAATGATAAAACCAACAATGCTCTTCATTTGGGAAGGAAATAACAGTTTCCACATTATTAATTAATGCCACTGAACTAAAATAATATAACTTTATTTAGCACACTAGCTAGCTAACTTCCGCTGACTCTGGAGCTAATAGCCTGGTTCTCCTGGCAGTAAAGTTATCTCACATATCATTTGTATTAACTTCAGTCAAGTTTTGTCTCCAATACGCAAGCAAAAGTTGAAAAATTAAAATGACATCAAACCAAAACACTCAAAATGTTGTGTTTTTTTCGTTTTTGAAGTGAAAACGGATTATAAAGACTCTATAATATAATGTAACGGACTATTGAATAATTACATTGGATGACAGTCTGTTAACAGTGGAAACGGTGTTCATGCTATATATAAAGATAATTTCAAACTCCGGATATTTATAATTACCTTGTTTTCCTCGTGCCAGATGTCTATGTGCCAAAGCAATGTTGTGCTTGATAACGTGGTGCACAATCTCTCCGAAGAGGAGCTGTAGCTGGCCGCTGCTGCCCGCTGCGGGATGGGAAGAGTGATGCTAGCTGCACCATTGTGGTTGCACTTGACAGCGTTCTAATGGTCTCCGCTGAGGCTAATATATATTGTTGAGCAACGCCGCTGCCTCAGTTAGGCTACGTGCGGGCTGTTGAGAAGACATCGGTGTAGCTAACCTACAAAGAATAGTATTTCGCCTGTATTTTGCAATGCGCTGTTTGTTCTCAACCGTTTCCTGTTTAATTGGAACGCCTTCCGTTTCAACTGAAATTCCTCTCACACAACATACTGAAATTAATATATACATTTAAAAAATATATTTTCACGGGTGTGTGAGAGTGCTTCACGTGTGTATGAGAGTGTTTCACGTGTGTATGTGAACGGTATTTCTGAATAATGTCCCTAGGGGCCCCTCATACCCTCATATAAAAATGTCCTCTCGTCGGCCTCTGATGTTTCCTGGTGTTCCACAGTTTAGGAGTGTAGTGGATAAAAGCCGCCTTACCCATCTCATTTTGGGGCACTTTAGGGATATTTAAAAATCATATACTGTAAATGCACAATGTTAATAGAATACTGTTGTAGAAATACATTATTCTTATACATGAATATAAATATATGATGAAATGTACAGCCAAATAGTGTGAAATATGTTAAACTCATATAAGTAATAAAAGTGTGTGTTGTGTAATGTGCCTTTTGTTGGATATTCGCCCCCTGCTGTTAGAGAGAGCGTTTACAGCCAGCATGCTGCAGGGGCTCTGTGACTCACCCCTGAGGAGGAGAGGAGATTTTACAGCCTGGCATTGTAATGTAGGACTGTGTATATGTGGGGGGTGGGGGCTGGTGGAAGGGGGAGACTCACCATCCCTCATTCCTTTTATACCCTCCTCCATTGTTTTTTGGGTTTATTCCTTTCCCTATGAAGGTGAAAATGTATCTTAAAAAAGCACATCTTTACACAGCTAAAATATCCACAAATGAGACTTTGGGAAAGTGAGCTCTGCATATCGATAATAATCATTCTAATAAATCTCCAGGAAGGGTGAGCAATAACCCTGATGATGTCACAGTGACACAGCTTGGGCGCAAAGCCAATAGAAGTGTATGTTATGAACAAGAGAGAGGCATGGAATGCAGAATCAGAAATCCTTTAACAGTCCCACAGCGGGGACATTCAAAATGGGCACTGTTGAAGGCAAGGGTGTGCAAAAGACACAGTCATAGTGCATTATGGGAAGTGTAGATTACAGGTATTTTGTGTTGTAATATAATGAATGGCACATTATATTCACCCCCCTCTCAGGACCTCCTCCTGTCTGTGGCTTGTCTCTCCTGTTGTAGACAGACAGTTCCCGTGGTGACCAGCAGGGAGCTCTGTAGTGACGCGCATCCCGCTCCCAGCCTGCAGGGGAGGGGAAAGTGAGAATGGTCCTTCAGTAAAAGTATTTTAGTACGAACAGGAAAATGTTCTTAAAGTATTAGTAGTAAAAGTCTTTATTTCAGAAGAACTAAGTTCAATATTTTAAAGCAAAATCAGCAAATCTACATTTGAGGAGCTGGAACAGTGAAATATTTCTGAAAACATTTCCTGTTAACACATGGTTTTACTGACTTGGTTGTTTGATGGTTTAATCTATACCAAATAATCATATTTCTAAAGTTTTAGTATTTTAGTAAGTTTTGTGTGTCAAAATATGAATTAATAAAGTAGCTATTAAATAGATCTGTAAAATAAAGTAAAAATGTACAATATCACACTAAAAGTATACATTCCCCTTCTCACTATGAAAGATGGGTTTGTTCATTAACACATTTTTCTGCCAAAATTAAAATGTGTCTGATAATTGAAAGTGAAATTACACTTTGCATGGCTGACTTAATTCAATTTAAGCAGTTGATGCATATGGGCCTGAATCTCCTTTTTTTTAGGTTTGCCTGACGCTTGAATGGAACTGGATTAATTGAATGTCACTGCTGCATGTATGACTCACACAGCTACAGACTCAGGAGATACGTCTAGGTTCATCCCAATGAATTACTTTTAGTTATTGTTATCACATTGCCATTTGCTTCTAAAATATATCAATTACACCGTCTTCAGTGAATAAGGCTGCCAGTTCTTGTGGACCACATTGCACACAAAACAGATTTCAAATATGGGTATTAGGTTAGTTGAAACCAATTTTATTAAGTTGAATCTAATAGTTAGAAATCTATTGACATAATACATTTAATTAAAGTCAAAGTTTTAGTTTGTCAGTGAGCTACAGCTCATACAGAACTTGTGGTTGGTATACCAGTTTGCATCAATAATACCCAAACTACAACCACATCTGTATATCAGTATCCTTTGAGTCATAGTATTAAAAGAATGCATGTGACGTGTTTGAAACAATAACTGAAGTTCAGGAGTTGTTTCTGGAGGACTTCATCACATCTGAACAAACTTCATTGTGTACAATATAAACCTGGCATGTAATATATGACAACAATTCCATATTATAAAAGTTAACCCCATCATCTGATCTATACTACACATGTACAAATAATCAGAATATACTGTACACACTAACACACTCCAGGCTTGATGCAAAATGGGTCACGAGCAAACTGCAATGCCTCAATTGGAATGCTGAAGCCTTGGAATCTGTCAGTAAAGTTTTCAGTCAATTTTGTCATGAAGTCTCTCATGACTGTTTGCCCTGGGTGATGTGGTCATAAATGCACGGAGTTGTGGGAAATGCAGCAGTTTTGTTGCCATTAGGTCTGTTTTGAAGATCGTTAGCTTTGTCTTGAAGGCACAAAGTCTTTCAACCAAATCAGCGATAGACTTTTCGCGGCCCTGCAGTTCGCAATTCAAAGTGTTCAAGTGTCCAAAAATGTCACACAGAAAGTAAACATCTGCCATAAACTGTTCACCCAACATGCGAGGTTGAAGCTTGTTTGTGTTTAAACGTGCCAAGGAAAGACACAATCTCTTGGCCGAGTTCACAGAAACGGTCCAGGACCTTTCCTTTGCTGAGCCATCGGACATCGTTGTGGACGAGTAAGTCCGTGTGTTCACTAAACGTGTCAGCAAGCAGCTGGCGGAACAGACAGTGTTGTAGGCTGGAGGTTGAGCGAATGAAATTCACAATTTTCATGACAGTGTCCATGGCAGAGTTGTGGACTCGAGTCAGACTCGAGTCATGAATGTGATGACTTGAGACTTGACTTGGACTTTAACATCAGTGACTTGCATTTGGACTTGGACTTGCCCCTTTTGACTCGAAAAGACTTGCTACTTTCCCCAAACCTAATGATTAAAAAGTATGTTGACATGGACTGCGCTATCTCTCTTTGCATCTGTGTGCATAACGTGTGTGGCACGATAACCAATCAAATTAGATCCACGTTGTTTTGATCTGACAGCATCCAACCAATTAAAGTACTGGACAACCAATGAGGCGGAACAAACTATAAGGCGCCAAGTAGGCAACAATGATACCACGGGTAGTTTCGTTTGGATTTAAAAACTTTGAGATGGTCAAAAAAAAAAAAAACTGCAGTCTGTAAAACATGCGGGACGAAGATAACAGACGGAGACGCGACAACTTCGTTCGACATTTGAAGTTGCAAAAAGAACGGTAAGTTTTGAATGAAAGCCAGCACTAGCTGATTGGCTAATTGCTAGCTAGCTACATATCAATATCAATCAAGACTGTAAACGTCACCTTGGCTTATGAACACGCTAAACGGTATCTCCTGTGGGTTCATTAATGGATAAGTTCACTATTTTGCACTTTGAGCCCCCTTTCTGGGTCGTCTTGGATGAAATAGAAATGTTGACGATTGGTCCAGTCTCCAGCTTTTGGCTAATTTGGAATCACCCCCTGCTTCAGAATGGTTGGCTACAGGCATTGTCAGGGTTTGGGGAAATAGGGCCCAAGTGCAGCAAAAAGGGAGGCAGGTATGGCTACAAACAAAAGGCGAGCTTTATTCCAAAGATGTTTTACAAAAATACAAAGTTAGGAAAAATCCAGGACATGAAAAACACTTGACTTGAACACATGAAGACGATAGGTAAAGTCCAGGGCATGAAAAACACTTGACTTGAACACATGAAGACGATAACAAACTGACAGAGAACACAAGGGAAAGCAGGACTAAATACAGAGACACTAATCACAACACAAGCCACAGCTGGGGAGGGGAGGCAGAAACATGAGGGCAACAGGTGACAACAATCAGGGGCGGGGCAGACGCTGACCATGGCGGGAAAACACACAAAGACAGAAAGTAACAGGGCCTGCAATGAGAAACAAGGTAAATACAAAATAAAACAGGAAATGGAAAACGAGACACAACATGAAACACAGGGGCTTGACTAGACATGACATGACGTGAATACATGAACACCTCACTTGGTATGACATAAATAGTTGATTAAACATGAAATGACAGACATAATAAATAAACATAACAGATTTGACGAGACATAACAGGCATTCATAACATTGTCCTTAAAACAACCCTAAACATTTGTTTTCAAAGATGAGCAACTCACCGAGTGGTAAGTGGTGTTCGTAGTTGTTTAAAAAACATATATCGGCGAAATATTTGGTTTCCATCCGTGTTATTTGCTATTGTGGAACTAGCTATGTTTTCAGATACCTCACTGAGTAGGCTATTAACTTCCGCTTGATATTTGGAATACAAAATGGCAAATTAAACACGACAGAAACTGTATTTCGCTAAGACACTGGTTTTGGAGCATCACCACTAACCAGTGACCACTCGGTGAGTTGCACATCTTTGAAAAGGAACATTTAAGGTTGATTTAGGGACAGCTTTATGAATGCCCGCACATGAAGCATGGGGGACCAATCGTTAAAATGTCGGCGTCAAACACACCATTTCATCCTAGACAAACCAGAAATGGGGCTCAAAGTGCAAAATAGTGAACTTATCCATACTCGTATTGTAAAAGGATAGTTTAGGATTTTTTGAAGCGAGATTGTATGTACTTAGCAGCTAGTCAGTGGATCATACACAGTAGACTGCTGCCAGCAGCAAAACTAAAGCAAGCCTAATCAAATCAAGGTCAGTTTAATGTACTTTATGTTATAAATATGTCTACCATTTGAGGTTGCTGCCAGACGATTTTTTCCGATAGGAAAACTAAGTATATGTCACTCTCTCCAGCACACCAGATTCCATTGACAAAAATGGCTATTTTACTTTGCAGCACAAAGGAGTTGCTAGTCCTCTGCTGCCTCGTTGAGGTCGTTTATGTAATTTAAGTAAATCACAACAAAGCTGAACTATCAACGAAGACATAAAATAGCACAATTAAACTTAATCATTGAGCCAGCAGTAGACCAGCAATTTCTGTGTGATGCAGGTAAAACTGCGGTTTTTGCCAATGGAATCAGGTGTGCTGGAGAGAGTGAATTAACAAGCATACTTCAGTTTCCTGTCAGAAAGGGCTGCTTGATGGCAAGGTAAAGCAGGAAAGATATAACTTAATATAGTAAGTGTACACTGAAAATGTATTTTATCAATGTAATGTTAAAACAAACACAATCTTACGGTATACAATACAATTCATAATAATACAAAAATAGATATTAACACAATGTTAGCATTGATATATGAGGAGATAGTTTCAAATGCAATTCATGTGTGGCTATAAGGGACTTTCTGACATCTGTTTTAGATGCTTACCTGTTACAGACTTTAAGAATACCAGATGAGTAGAAGCTCCATAGATGAACCACAACAGCCTTCAATCTCACAATTCTTGGACAGTCGTGTAGCGCATTACAGCATGAGTCATCCACAGCAGAAGGCTATCACCAACGCAATACTGTCCGACTTGATTATTGATTGCAACCTTCCCCTGTCTATTGTGGAACACAAGAGTTTTCGGCACTTTCTGACAGTAATTGACAGTAAGTACAGCCCAGTGTGTCGCAGAATGTTGACATCAAAACAGAGAGCCTCGCTGGGGAGAGACGTTCAAGATTAAAAACTCAATTGAGCAACACTGAGCATGTTTCAGTCACTGTGGACATTTGGTCTGACCGAAAGATGAGGGGATTCCTTGGTGTCACTGTCCACTGGATAGAGAAAGAGACAGCTAAAGAGAGGATACAGCTAAATACAAATCTCTTGGCCTGCAATCGCTTCAAAGGCTCACACACAGCTGAACGAATCTGTGACCAATTTGAGTCAATATGCGATGAATACAACATCAAAGATAAATTGGACTACATTATTAGTGACAATGCTGCTAACATGCGAAAGGCATTCACTGTGTGCTTCCCCAGTGAACAAGAGGATGATGACGGAGATCATCTTGA
The DNA here is from genome assembly GCF_036324505.1 of Eleginops maclovinus. NCBI lineage: Eukaryota > Metazoa > Chordata > Actinopteri > Perciformes > Eleginopidae > Eleginops > Eleginops maclovinus. The sequence goes on from NC_086354.1 coordinate 729,584, forward strand.
TGACCCTGATTTGATAGTGAATTTGGGGAACAGAAAGGCATCCCTGCTGCAGTCAACACAAGATGGAACTCAACACTGAGGCAAGTAAAGGCAGTTCTCCATTGTGATCATATAAAGCTCTGTGCCATTCTAGAAAACGCTGGGCATAAGGAGTTGTCATTCACACCACGAGAGTGGAATCTGTTGAAGGAGTTGGTGGACATCTTGAAGCCGTTTGGAGAAGCAACTGATTTGACACGGGGAGAGAAGGTCGTCACAATCAGTGCAGTTGTTCCATCCATCTTGTCCCTCAATCATCACCTTGAGAAGCTGAAGCCTCAAGTTTGTTTCCTGAACAGCCTGGTCGGAAGTCTCCAGGCATCCCTAAACAAAAGATTTCTTGGGGTCTTCATTAACGTGAAAATGGCCGGGACTCAAGATGGGATCACTGCCCCCTTTTCAGACCCAGTCTACCTCAAAGCAGCCGTCTTGGATCCAGCCTTTTCTCTGCTGTGGGTGGAGCACCATGTACTGGTCAATCGTGACATCAAGGCACAACAAGTTAAAGGTAAATATTATTGACTTCAATGCAACTTTTTTTCTCGTAGTCTGATCTTATTGACAGCATCAATAATTGCATTTTTCAGTCTAACACTGTATCACCAACACCAATGGTAATAAGGGCTCTTTTGGTTCTGCTGTTAAATGTTTTTCCAGAATTGATCCTGCAAGATGCTGCAGAGACTGAGCAACCTGTGCCTCTGGTTGATGAAGAAGAGCAAGAGGACCTTGGACAAGGAGGAGGGCTGTTTGCTGCATACCATAAGAGGCAGAAGAAGGATGTTGGGACCACTCCAGCACTACAGCTAAGTCACTACCTAGACACGCCCTTTTGTTCTGGGCACTGAACATGAAGTCTCTTCCTTCACTCTTCCGAGTGGCCACCAGTCTTACATCATACTTCACATATAGTCCCCTTCCACACACACACACACACACACACACACACACACACACACACACACACACACACACACACACACACACACACACACACACACACACACACACACACACACACACACACACACACACACACACACACACACACACACACACACACACACACACACACACACACACACACACACACACACACACACACACACACACACACACACACACACACACACACACACACACACACACACACACACACACACACACACACACACACACACACACACACACACACACACACACACACACACACACACACACACACACACACACACACACACACACACACAGTTTTGGGACTGAGGATATGTTGTATAAAGTGGTACCATGTTTGAAAAGGTTAAGGTTACACTTAGGTTTTGAAATGAGTTAAAAAGACTGAAAATGTTTTTTATAAAGTGGTAACACATTTGGAAAAGTTACATTCAACTGTTTTTGTGATCCTCCAAATACCTGTTTGAGGGTGAAGACATGTTTTTTAGTTCAAGGCTAGATTTAAGTTTTAAGGTGAAGAGTGTTTGGCAAAAATGAGGATCTTTTGAGACAGTTATAGTGCAATAAGCAATGGAAATACAATGTCAGCACTTTCTGTGGAAATTACATTTGCCTTTGTTTATTTCAAATGTGTTTGAACAATGTTCTTGGTTTGATAAATATATACAGATCTTAAAAGCATACATGATTTGTGTAAATATTATTTCTCCGTTGTTAACAGGACTTGAAACTAAAACGGTAAGACTTGGGACTTGTCTTGAGATTTGTCGGTTTTGACTTGGGACTTGACTTGGGACTTGAAAGCAAAGATTTGAGACTAACTTGTGACTTGCAAAACAATTACTTGGTCCCACATCTGGTCCATGGTGTTTTTCAAATCACCACTGAGCTTTGCACACAACACAGATTGATGAATAATACAGTGTAAATACTGCATGTGTGGGGCTATGGCAGATAGACGCGCCACCAGCCCCTGCACTCTGCCGGTCATAGCTAGAGCACCATCAGTGACCAACAGGCACACTTTTTAAATCCAGTTGACGTTCGTTAAAAAACGAGACTATCGTTTGAAAAATAACCTCACCTGTAGTGTGTCCCTCCAAAGGAATAAGCCCCAGAAGTTCTTCCCTAAAGCGATCTCCATCAAAAAACCTCACATAGATGCATAGCTGGGCCATGTCAGTACAGTCAGTTGATTCGTCCACAGCGGTTGATATAAACTCCGCTTTTCGAAGGTTTTCCAAAAGCTTCCCTGACACATCCTTTGCAAGTAGTTCCACTCTGCGAAGTGTTGTTGTGTCTGAGAGAGGTACGTTTTTAATGGCTGAAGTGACGCTGTCTTTTACTTTTTGGTCAATAACCACTTCATCAATGACAGCAAGCATGCACTCTTTAACGGTCTCCGCGTCGGTAAAGGGCCTCTTCTGTCTGGCTTGTGTCCAGGCTACTCGCAGGGATGCTATCGTAGCTCTGTCTTGTTCCGTGCAAAAGTGACTAAAAGCCACTTGACTCCGTTCAAACGATGCTAGCAGTCCCTATACTTTCCTTCTCCGTTCCTCTGAGCCCGCGGGAAAACTGGCAGAAAACGAGCCTTGATTTGAGTTATAGTGTCGCTTTACGTTGTATTCTTTCATCACAGATATACATTCGTTGCACAATAAACACACCGGTTTATTACTTGTTGCGGCTGGCAAAGTAATAAATATTTGTCAGTTCATTCATTCTGGAATTGGTGATTCTCCGAATCAACTTTACGTTTCTTTGGCTTGGAGAGAGACATCTTGAAACTGTTGTTAGTTCAAGTACTGTCTCTGTGGCCCAGGGACGCTGGAAGTAGGGGTGCTGAGGGTGCTGCAGCACCCCCTGATGAAGGACTATTGCAACACTGACATAATAAATTAATATTTTTTATTTTCAACTTTTTACTTTTCAATATAAAAACATTAATTATCTACTTTTACATAATCGTGATATTTTTGTTTCCTGTGTCATTAAAAAAAAATGTTATGTTCACAAATATGGCTTGTGAGGTGGTTAGCTTTAGGCACCAACAACCAGTCCCGAAGGATCAGTGGCGGTATCGTGGTAGCTACAGGAACTGTGTACTATGAGTCAGAAAATAATTTCCGATTTTTTCAAAGATAGAAATGGCCATAAAGCCAAACAACAAAAGTCATCCTGCAACCATGAGGAAAGTGTCCAGGAGAGCCCGTTGTCTTATCACTCTAGCACTGGCTGCAGCCCTGGGGAAGATGAACAACAGCTAATGCTGACTGTAGCCAGCAATAGTGCAGATAATGCTTATGTTACCACCTCCCCTGACTCTGAGGATGCTTTAGGAACAAGTGGGTATGTACCTGACGCATATTGTTTGGGTGAGGAGCCTTTTCAGCCAACAAACTTTACATTCCCAGCCAGACGCTTTGGCAATGAAAAATTCTCTCGGCCGTTTAAGTCCGGGTGGTTTACACGGTGGTCATGGCTCCACTACGATACAGAAAAGGACACAGCTCTGTGCTTCCTATGCTGCTCTGCCGTCAAGAAGCACCTTGTCAATTTAGACAGAATGAGTGTTGGGAGTTTTGTCAGAGGAGGATTTTGCAATTGGCGAAAGACAAGTGAGAAATTTAGCGAACATGAGAAATCACACTTTCATCTCGAAGCCGTACACAAACAAGCAGCATTAAAGAGAACACCAATCAGTGCAATGCTTTCACATGCTATCGCTAAAGACCAGATGACAGCGCAGACCGTTTTGGAGCTGGCCTTCAGATCTCTGAGGTTCCTAGCATGCAAGGGGCTACCTATGAGAGGATGGAACCATCGTAGTGGTGTGTTTTGGCACCTGATGCTTGAGAGAACGTATTCCCAACCTGCTGCACGCGAGTGGCTACTCAGATGGGACAACTGGATGGGAGACAACATCCAAAACGAAATTCTGGAACGATTAGCTCATGCTGTTCAGCACAAGATGGTAGCAGACCTACAGCTCCCCATACTATGGCTTGATTGCAGACGGAACAACAGATACAGTGGTATGCAAAAGTTTGGGCACCCCTTAGGAAAACCACTGCATCAGTTTGTCACTTGCTGAGCTTTTGAAGCAGCAACTTCATTTTAACATATGTTATACCTTATGGTAACAGAAACATCTCAGTAGTGAAATAACTTTTATTGGTCAAACAGAAACATGTTTATGTGCATTCAAACAAAAATAGGCATGTGCATAAATTTGGGCACCCCTAAGAAATAATTCCATTAATATTTAGTATTGCCTCCTTTTGCTGCAATAACGGCCTGTAGACGCCTCCTGTAGCCACAGACAAGTCCCTTAAGCCTGGCAGGTGGTATTTTGGCCCATTCTTCCACACAAAACGTCTCCAGTTCAGTCAGGTTTCTTGGCCTCCGTGCATGGACAGCCTTCTTCAAATAAATCCATACATTTTCAATGATGTTAAGGTCTGGGGACTGGGATGGCCATTCCAGAACATTGTACCTGTGCTTCTGCATGAATTCCTTGGTGGATTTTGATCGGTGCTTAGGATCATTGTCCTGCTGAAAAATCCAACCCCGGCGTAGCTTCAACTTTGTGACTGACTCTAGAACATTCTTGTCAAGAATCTCCTGGTACTGTAAGGAATTCATGTGGCCCTCAACTTTAACAAGTTTTCCAGTACCTGTGCTAGCCACACAGCCCCATAACATGATAGATCCTCCACCAAATTTTACAGTGGGCAACAAGTTCTTTTCATTGAATGCAGTGTGTTTTTTTCGCCATGCATACCTGTTCATGTTATGACCAAATAACTCAATCTTGGTCTCATCTGACCACAGTATTTTGTTCCAAAATGCTTCTGGCTTGTCCAGATGTGCTTTTGCATACCTCATGCGACTCTTCTTGTGATTAACACTCAGGAAAGGCTTTTTGCACATCACCCTTCCAATGAGCTCTTCCTGGTGCAAAGTACGCTGGATTGTGGAACGGTGAACAACTACACCATCAGCAGCCAGATGTTGTTGTAGTTCTCTGGAGGTGGTCTGTGGCTTCTCTGTGACCATTTTCACCATCCTTCGCCTGTGCCTTTCCCCTATTTTTGTCGGCCTACCACATCTTTCCTTCACACGGACTGTTCCTGTGGCCTTCCATTTCACAACTACGTTTCTGACTGTGGAGACAGACAGTTTAAACCTGTCAGATAATTTTTTGTACCCTTCTCCTAATTTATAATGTTGGATTATCTTAGCTTTCAGGTCAGTGGAGAGTTGTTTTGAGGTCCCCATCTTGCCACTCCCTAAGAAAGAACCTAGGCCAGGCACAGCCAGCTATTACCTATGTTAAATAGCCTTTTTCATGATTGGTTCCACCTGTCTTTGTAATTGAAGGTCTAATGAGCTAATCAAAGCAATTTTGTGCAGCAACCTGTCAGCTATAAATCCGTACAGGTGTTGAAATGAATGCTATTTATAAGGGTGCCCAAACTTTTGCACATCCCATTTTTTGCATTTTATTTTATTATAATAAAACTATGTAATGCTACCCTAAGAATTTTGGTCTGGAAAACACTAAAACGTCTACATCTTTGTAGGAAAACAAATGTTGTTGCTGTGATCTTCTATTATAAAGGAAAAGCAAATTGTCATGAAATCTCAGAGGGGTGCCCAAACTTTTGCATACCACTGTGTAACATCACGTGAACAATTTTCGTGTCATTTGTTCTACAAAGACCAACATTTCGCCCAGAAGTGCCAGTTTTTGGGATTCTACAACGCATCTGACACTACTTCGGAAACTCTATTCCTGTGCATAAAAGATGTGTTTTTGCGTTTAAACATACCTCTGGAGAAGTTGCAGGGATACTGTTTTGATGGGGCCAACAACTTGTCTGGGCAATTTTCCGGGGTCCAGGCGAGACTCGGAGGGGTATGTCCAGGATCCTTGTTCATACACTGTTGCAATCACTCCCTTGACCTGGTGCTGCAAGAGGTCGTGCGAGAGGTGCCGCTCATGGCTGACACACTCCAGTTTGTACAAAGCATATCTACTGTCATCAGAGAATCCACCAAGCGGAAGACCATTTTTGAGTCTTTTTTCGGCGATGAAGTGAGCTGCAACCTTCTTGGGTTGTGTCCAACAAGATGGTGTGTCAGAGCCAATGCCATATCCAGGGTTATACGTTCTTTTAGCGCAGTTCTCCAGACACTCCAAACGCTCCATCAAGACGGCAGCATTCGTGGTGAAACGAGGTCAAAGATCACTGGGCTTCTGAAACAAGCGCAAAAAGGCAAAACAAGCCTTCTTTGCTCCGAGTCATTCTTTACTCCGTGCGAAGCTGTGGCCAAAGTGCTTCAAGCTGAGTACTCAACCGTCGCTGGAGTGCTAGAATGTATACGGACCCTGAGAGAGCGCGTACAGGCCTTACGCACCGATAATGCTGTGGAGGAAATGCTGAGAAAAACCAGCGCATCAACAGCTGTACACAACCTCAGGATGCCTGATACCAACAGCCGGGTTACCAAGACACCGTCCAGATTTCGCAGCACAACAGAGGCTGAGGATATTGTTCCAGCAAAAGGAGTGGCGTCTTGGAGAAGAGATTTTTTCGAAGCGCTTGACCTCGTGAACTGTGAACTAGAACGCCGGTTTGATCAGAGTGGCATGGCAACCGCAGCACTTAGGGAGGCCACATTGCTTGCTGCCACAAAAGGCTCAGTAGGCACAGAGGCAGACCTTTGCTCTCTCAAGTTGCCAGAAAATATAGATGTGCCTGGTCTCCATATGCAACTACGGATGCTGGGGGGGCTAATGCAACAGGAGAACTTTTCAAGTCTTAACGACCTTGCGATGTACATGTCTAACCTACATGTCCAAACAAGAACACTTTTTAAAGATGTGGAAGCTCTCCTCCATCTCTGTCTTTCTCTGCCCGTTTCTGTGGCTTCATCAGAGAGGTCGTTCTCGGCACTCCGCCGCCTAAAGACTTCGCTTCGTAACACAATCAGTCAGTGTCCGAACTACGGGGGGACTCGGGGGATCCGAGACCCCCTGAAACTGACACGAGACCCCCCGAAAACATGATTTGGGAAATGTTGGGGGGTCTCTAAAATAGTGTTTTCGAGATCCGCGCTCTGAGTCAAGCGCAAGAGCAAGCGCACCCAGGCCCGTCGCGTTCAGGTAGGCATGGTAGGCAATTGCCTAGGGCCCCCGAGTAGGAGGAGGCCCCCCAAAGACGACAGGTTAAGATTTTTTTTTTTTTTTTTTTTTTTTTTTTTTCAAAATTCAAAGAAAAGTCTGATACAAATGCAACATGAATCAAACAACATGCATACCAATAAGACAGGTCATGTATTCAACAGCAATGACGATTTTAAATAGCTTCATAATAATAAGCAGTCATCTGTATATGAAGGGCTCTGCTGCGACTGCGAGGGCAGCAACAGCGCCTCCCTAGAGCATGCGATGTCCGAAAAGCGCAACGACACATTGTAGTCGAAATACCCCAGCTCGAGGGGGCCCCCCTTTCCCATGCATTAGCGCGACAGCGTCAAGTGCAAGTGAAAAGTGAAAAATTAAAATGAAGCGAAATTATCTCTCCGGCAATCAAAAAAAGAAGAAGAAAAGGGAAAAGGAGCAGAAAAGAAAACAAGACACCGGTAAGTAGAATATACACAATCAACATGAAAATTGTGCCAGGCAGGGTATACCATATTTTGCTAGAGTAGCGAGGTTGTAACGACGACTAGCTAGGAACCAGTGGTTTGGCATGCTAGCATGCTAACCAAACTTAAACTGCTACCTTTGACTTCACTATAAGTTCATAACGTTATCAGCTGGCCAAATTGATCAACGATTAATTCCTCTTAATATCCTAAATAAACTTCACATATGTTTTCAGTCGTTAGAGCCTTGAGACAACCAGTGAAATAGTTATTCCTGTAGTAGCTAGCTATTTAATAGGAGATTAACATGGGAGTTTACAATAATTTTGCTAGAATACCATTGGGTTGATTTACTTACTTTATTTACATTTTAACGGTTAACATCCCGGCGCAGATCAGCCACATGAAGAAAACAGCCACTTTAGTGTCAATTAATCCTTTTCTAAACCTATTCTGCCGTTTGTTGTTGTTGGTCTCCATGATAGCTGTAAATACCACTGGACCACCGTTAAAAACTGTACCGATAGCTTTGAGCTTTTTCTATGGGACACAGACAGTACACAGACACACACAGACACACCACGGGTGCGGGGATGGCGCTGTTGCCACTCACAGAATTGATTTCAGGAAAACAGCTCGTCTTAGTGACTGTATTTCTGTTTTCAAACCAGTGAAAACGGGATTATTGTAAGATTTTATTATTATTATTTTTTTTACTTTTTTTTGGTGAAGCAGTGCTTCACCTGTAGTCGTATAGAAACCGCCACTAAACCGCCTAGTAGGAACTGTGTGTAATGCTTTTAATATCTATTTCACCACAATTATCAGACTGTAAAATGATAGGATTTCAAAAGCATTTGAAAAATAACCAAGCTAATCATACAGTACTTATTCTTTCTCCAAGGGGCATTGCTGAAATTTCTTCATCCCGCTCTACCAAGTGTTGTCTCTGGTGCTACTGAAGGTAACGTTCTTTTCTACCTATTATTAGTGCCTTCTATCAACACACTTGATGTTATCAAAATGACTTTACATTTTTCTAATTCAAGTCATAGTTGTGTGTATTCATTCCACTTGCCCACAGAGTCTTCTGGACATTTCAAATATGTGGGACATTCACTAATGTTAATGAATAACTGAGTTGTTGAGATCAATGCATGCAAAATGTGCAATATAAATAAAAAGAATATTATTTATGTATTTATTTATTTTTGCACCAGGGCCATCAACATCGTCTTCGTCACATGTTTATGAGGAGGAGCAAGTGGAAGACAACATTGCGGCGTCCACACCACTTCCCAGCAGTGGTTCAACAGAAGGTGCATTAAGCCGCACAATTTCAACTTATCACCTATCATAGTGACCCAAAGTTATAGCAGCATGTGCTGTGAAAGTGTATTAAAATGACCATTTGCTATAAAGCGTTACACAAGTAGATCACCATACCTTAAGCATTTAGTTGTCGTACTTCACACATGAAACTGTGCCATGAATTAATTTGTAATTACATATTTTTCAGCAGTGCCATCAACTCCATCACGACTTGAGGAGGAGCAAGTGGAAGCATCCACACCACTTCCCAGCAGTGGTTCAACAGAAGGTGCATTAAGCCGCACAATTTCAACTTATCACCTAACACCCATGTGCTATGAAAGTGTATTAAAATGACCCTTTCTTTTTAAAGCATTATACAAGTAGATCACCATTCCCTAGTTGCTGTACTTACCACATGGCAATTGTGCTATAAATTAATTTGCAACTATATGTTTTCAACAGTGCCATCAACTCCATCTCCACTTCATGAGGAGGACAAAGAGGAAGATGACATTGACATGGCAGAGACCACCCCACCATCCAGAACTGGGGTACCTGTAGGTATTGCAAGCACCACATTAAGTGATGACCCAGGATGTTGGCCCAGTGTCCTAACAAGCAGTATGCGCTGTGAAATAGTCAAAAAAGGACCTGTGCAAATCATGGACATTGAATTCCCGCAAAACTTAGACAATCCTCCTCGAAGATTCACCAAGGACAGTTACAAAAGAACCATGAAAAATGGTGAGAATATACATCGATCGTGGCTGGTGTATTCCATCCACACAGATGGAGTGTTCTGTTTCCCTTGTACTGTTTTCGGGAAGCGTGAGCGTGACAATGCCTTAACGACCTGTGGCTACGGTGGATGGAAGAACCTTTCCTATCGCCTAAAAAAACACGAGTGCACAAAGGTGCACTGTGACAATGTGAAAAAGTGGCACGACCTTCAGAGGAGACTGCAAACCAGTACACTGATTGATCAAAGACAGATGGAGTTGATGCAACTTGAAGTTGAACACTGGAAAGGCGTGATTCGGAGAGTGATTGCCATAGTTTCCCATCTGGCAGAACGCAACCAGGCTTTGAGAGGAACTACCAGTACCGTGTATGATCGCCACAATGGGAATTTTCTGGCTCAAGTGGAACTCCTAGCACAGTTTGATCCGGTAATGAATGAACACATCAGACGAATACAATGCAAAGAGACAAAGGTGCATTACCTGAGTGGAGTCATTCAGAACGAAATCATTCAGCTGGTCGGAGACAAAATCCTACAGGAGATTGCAAGAAGAGTGCACAAAGCAAAATACTTCTCCGTGATCATGGATTGCACTCCTGACATCAGCCACAAGGAACAACTTTCTGTTGTTCTCAGGATTGTCAACTGTGAAACACCTGTTTCTATTGCTGAGCATTTTTGGGGATTTGTACATGTTGAAGACACAACTGGTAAAGGGCTCAGTGAAATCCTGCTTGACCAGTTGGAGAAGCACAACCTCAGCATTTCAGATTGCCGTGGGCAGTCATACGACAATGGCAGCAATATGATGGGCCACAAACAGGGTGTGCAGGCAAGAATTTTAGAGCTGAACAACAAGGCGCTATGCATCCCATGCAGCAGTCACACACTAAATCTGGTTGTGTCAGATGCTGCCAAGTCTTCAGTGTTGTCCATGTCTTTTTTTGGTATGCTGCAACGACTGTACAACCTTTTCAGTTCCTCTGTGCACCGCTGGGCAATTTTGAAGCAGCATGTGAAGCAGCTCACCCTTAAGCCACTTTCAGGGACGAGATGGGAGGCCCGAATTGACAGTGTGAAGGTAGTGCGGTACCATCTACCTGAAATACTAGACGGACTGTCAGCACTGGAGACATATGCTACAGAGAAGGGGGACTCAGAGACCATGTCCTCAGCAAAAAGCTTACATGGTGAGCTTAAAACATGGTCCTTTCTTCTGTGCACAATAACCTGGTACAACGTTTTGTATCAGGTTAACCATATGAGCAAGCTCCTCCAGAGCCCGGATGTTTCAATGCAAACACTGAAAAAAGAAACCGAGGGAGTGACAGAGTACCTAGAAGATTTCAGGGAAAATGGACTCGCATCAAGCCAAACGGATGCAATGGAGATTGCAGAAGATCTGGAAATTGAGAGGAAATTGCCTGAGAAAAGGCAACGTAAAAAGAAAAGGCAGTTCCTTTACGAGAGTACAGATGAAACCCAATCGACCCCAGAAGAGGCCTTCAGAAGGGACTTCTTCCTGCCTTTGGTTGACACTGCCATCACCAGCCTAAAAGACAGATTTTCCAGACTGGAGGGGGTGTATGCCCTGTACGACTTCCTGTTCAGCATTGATATCATGAGGGCCACAATCAAGACTGGGAAATTGCATGAGAGATGCAGGAAAGTGGAACAAACCCTCCATGATATTGATGCAGACGACTTGGCATTGGAGATCAACTCTGCTGTCCACACCTTTCCAGATGAAGTATCCAGGTGCCCATTTAAAATGCTGGACTACATATACAGTGAGAAGCTGTTGGACCTGTACAGCAATTTAAGCATTGCACTGCGCCTACTTCTGACCCTTCCTGTCTCGGTTGCCTCCGGAGAGAGGAGCTTTTCATCTCTGAAGCGCATAAAGAATTACATGAGGTCAACTATGAGCCAAGAGAGGCTCTCTGGACTGGCACTCATGTCAATTGAGAGTGACGTCCGCAGGTCTTTGGACTTGGAGGGGATTGTGTCTGCATTTGCTGAGGCCAAGGGCCGCAAGCAGCAGTTTCAGTAGGAAATAAAAAAAAAAATAAAGGCTACTTTTCAGTGTATGTTTGACCTCTTTTGTGATTAAAACGCACAGAATTGCGGAAATTTTTTTTTTAAAGGCCCCCAACAACTTCTTTGCCTAGGGCCCCCAAAATCCTAGAAACGGGCCTGAGCGCACCCCCCGAGAGAAAAATGGGACCCCCCGAAAATCTCGGCATAGTTCGAACACTGCAATCAGTCAGAGGAGACTAACGCACCTGGCCCTGCTGCACATGCACCAGGATATCCTGGACACGCTAGACATCCATGCCCTCATGACGGAATTCATCAGCACCACCCCAGAGCGCAAGACAACCTTTGGAGTTCTACCATCAGGTAGGCAATGCTTTTTATTAAGTTTCCTTAGGCCAGGTTTGGTCTTGGTTACAATTTGCTTAGCTGGTAATGTGGTTGTGCTGCTCGATTCGTTGTGTTTTTAGTTTCCCGTCTCATTTGTTATCAGGCTATTTTAAGAAATGTAGTTGGCGTGTCTTGTTTTACTTTGTAGTTCTGTGAATGAGCGCAAGAGGAGGATGGCTGTTCATGCTGCAGTTGCTGTTGTGTGTGTGTGAATGAGTGAGAAAGAGACGAGTATATATCGCGTATAACGACAGACCTGGATTTGCCTGTTGGTAAAACAGTAATCAGTTAAGTCGCTTGTACTGTTCTTAAAGCTAACAGCCAGCTAAACTCATCTCTTCAACAAATCCCCCAAGGAAGAGGCAGGTCTTGTAGTTAGCGAGGTTTATTGAAAAGAAGGTAAAACTGAAATAAATACAAATACAGCAGGTAAGTGTAAATAATATCTAAACATCAGGTAAGTACCAAATAATAAGGTAAGTATTACAAATATCTATACAGATAGATAGCACAAATAAGTAACTGAATGCTATACTTAGCTTAGCTTCCATGCTAATAAGGTCAATGGTAAATCCCACACAGGAATTGCTAACATTAGCTGAGTCACACATCATTTCCAGTCCAATAGCTGCATTACTGTGTCCACATGAATTCACTTCGCCTAAACTATGAACTTACTCATTAACTCCTTCTTTCTACAGGTTAATCAACACAAATGTACTTACTGGCAATGCCACACCAAAATGGAACGGTAATGTTCAGAGGAGCTGAGCTGACATGTGCCCTTCTCGTTGAACAACTGAAAAATGACTATTCCGAGAACAGGAAGTGACATCATACCCCAATCTGAGAAATTACTGTGTCAAAATAAAAGTCACTATCAAAAATATATTCCCCGTGACATCACATCGCTCAATAAATGCACTTATTAGGAATAAAGTCTGTGTGTGTCTCAGTAAATGTATACAGTAGGCTATACTACACGCTGGCCATCTGATGTACACAAAACTATTGTAATGTTATGATGACACGACGTGTCGTGAAAAGATAGAGCTAATTTAAGTAGCCTATTGTAAGTTGTAGCATAATATTGAATCTAGCTCATTTTTTGCTCCATTGCGCTGCGTTTGGTGTGACGTCATCGTCACCGGGTGACGTCACTCAGCACCCCCAACTCTGAATGACTTCTAGCGTCACTGCTGTGGCCCGCGAACCTTCCAGACGCATTTGATGAGGCCCGTTATTTTGCATGCTGCGCTCTGAGCCGCAGGCAAAACAAGCTGAGTTTTGCCTGCGGCTCAGAGCGCAGCAGGCAAAACAACGGGCCTCATTCAAATGAATGGAGAAACCTGCGTTTTTGCCGCATCGCCGGATTTAGTGTGATTCAGACATTAGTTGTATTTATGCTATTACACATATGCCATTTCGATTTGCAGGCAACTTCTTGTGGGCCAGAAAAAAGTTCAGACGTGCCGGATTTGGCCCGCGGGCCGCTAGTTGAATAGGCCTGGTCTACTTCTTATCCAAGTCTAGGCTACGGAGCATTTCCTGTGTGCGTCACATGACACGCATTGATCTGTTGCGCTGCTCCAGCAGCCTGCTATCAAATGAGCTAACTCGGAAAGGATCCAGAAACTTTACTTTTTTTGTTGAACCATTTATTGAAAATAAAGTCGACCATGGCCAGGTAAATAAGATTAGGCTGTTCCTTTAGCCACCAGAAATGTTCCCAAGAGTCCTCACTACCATCTCTGACAGAGTGACGGCCGTGCGATTCCCTGTACAGAAACCCTGAATACACCAGGTCAGGTTCTTTGTTTCAGCGGTGGTCGGACAATCGCCCATTTCCATATGAACTGATGCCTCAACAGATGGATGACGGATTCGAGCTAGGCCAAGGGTGGAGTTGAGTTGTTATGGGATAGAGACTAAACAATATAATTTGATTTTTTTTTTTATTATGAAAAAATTATATTTCTAATAATTTGTGGTTGTGTGTGTGTGTGTGTGTGTGTGTGTGTGTGTGTGTGTGTGTGTGTGTGTGTGTGTGTGTGTGTGTGTGTGTGTGTGTGTGTGTGTGTGTGTTTGGCACTCACACATCATGGTTTAAATTCTCCTGCTGTTTGTTAAATGTTGACCATCTGTCTGACCCTCTTGCACTACTGACCTACTGTGTGTGTGTGTGTGTGTGTGTGTGTGTGTGTGTGTGTGTGTGTGTGTGTGTGTCTGTCTCTCTCTGCGTGTACGTGCGTGCGTGCGTGTGTCCAATGCACCCTTGGCCTAGATCACATTAGCACAGACATCATTAACTCCTGAATGACCACAGCACATGGTGAAGGATGAGAAAGAGGAGGAGGAGTGTGTGAGAGAGAATAAAGGGAGGGTAAGAAGCAGAGAAATATGTGGAGGAGGGGAGAAAATTAAGATATGGATACACCCTGCAATGATGAGTTAGCATTAATCTGTGAGTTTTCTATGAATTTGTTGTTAAATCCGTTCGGCTTCATGATGGATTTTATAAGGCTCGATGATTTAAAAATGTGCAACTTAAAAGGCTTTATCTGGTTTGACTGTAACAGATAACAGACACTTCCAAAAGCAGCTAGATAACTGTCACTGTCTTTACTGGCCCCTGGGAGTCAACTCATTTAGCCACAATCCTAAATGACAAATACATCTGTACATTAAATGTTATAGAATGGGACAACCTGGAAATTACATGAGGGGTCAGGTGGCTTTGTATCGGCAATCCAGCTGCAGACCAACGGTTTTATAATGTGAAGAATCCCTTGAAGGGCCTTCAACCTGCATTCTGTCACAGGGCCACCAGGGAGCAACTACTCTGGTTGCAGAAAGAAGTCCCTTGTATAAAAGTCTATGAGAAAATCACCTTACTACTGATTTGATTCATTACATTACTAAACATTTTTCCAGTTTTTTTAGAGTGTTCTTTTACTGCCAAAAGCTGCCTGCTGCAGCAGAGGAGCAGAGAACCAGACACAGCTGCACCTGATAATGCTCCTACAGCCGTGAGGCTCTCACATGGGAGCTAAGTGTCATTAAAATCATTGTACTTAATATTGTAATCGATTACAGCCATTCATTCTACTCTCACCTCTGCTAATGAAAGATCATCATTCACTCTGCACCAGAGCTTCTGTCGGGTCACATGGCCACAGGTCAATTTAGGCTTCTGAACCAATGACCCACAATGTCGCCTGTCTGGTAGGTACATTCCCCACGCCTCATGCTGGAATGTGTATTTTTCAATTTGTTCCTCTTTACCTGACACAGGCTGAGTCAGAGGAGCTGCGCAGAGGAGCTCACGGGTGTCCTCACAGACATCTTTAACACCTCCCTGAGCCAGGCTGTTGTTCCCACGTGCTTCAAGGAAACCACCATCATTCCTGTGCCAAAGAAGTCATCTCCAGCTTGCTTCAACGACTACCGCCCCGTCACACTGACCACGACCATCATGAAGTGCTTCGAAAAACTGGTCATGAAGCAGATCAAATCCACTCTTCCTCCCTCCCTGGACCCGTTTCAGTTTGCCTACCGAGCTAAACGGTCCACAGAGGATGCAATCACCTCCGCTATACACCCAGCCCTCACACACCTGGACACTAAGAACTCCTACGTCAGAACACTATTCATAGACTTTAGCTCAGCATTCAACGCCATCATCCCCCAGCAGCTTGTGTGTAAACTTACAGACCTGGGCCTTAGCCCCTCTCTCTGCAACTGGTTGCTGGACTTCCTCACAGAGAGACCACAAGCTGTCTGGGTCAACAACAACACATCGAACACACTAATACTGAGCACAGGGGCCCCCCAAGGCTGTGTACTCAGCCCCCTTCTCTTCACCCTGCTGACCCATGACTGCAAACCCAACTACAGCTTCAACCACATCGTGAAGTTCGCTGACGACACTACCACTACTAACTACAGGAAGGAAGTGAACCAGCTGGCCCGTTGCTGCCAAAATAACAATCTCCTCCTCAATGTGGGGAAAACAAAGGAGATTGTTGTTGACTTCAGGAGAACCCACTCCCAACCCCCCCTCCCTCTGACCATCAATGGTGCTGCTGTGGAGCAGTTGAGCAGCACCAAATTCCTGGGTGTGACCATCACAGATGACCTCACCTGGAACAACAACACCACTGCACTGGCAAAGAAGGCCCAGCAACGCCTCTACTTCATCAGGAAGCTCAAGCGAGCAGGAGCCCCCCCCCCCCCCTCATGCTCTCATTCTACCGAGGCGCCACTGAGAGCATCCTCAGCAGCTGTATCACGCTGTGGTTTGGAATCTGCACCGCCTCCAACCGCAAGAGCCTGCAGCGCATCGTGAACTCTGCCCAGAGGATCATCGGGGTCTCACTCCCTACACTACAGAACATCTACAACACCCGACTCACTCGCAAAGCACTCGGCATTGCGGGGGACCCCACCCACCCCTCCAGCAGCCTCTTCAGCCTCCTGCCTTCAGGGAGAAGGTTCCGAAGCCTCCGCTCGAGCTCCACCAGGCTGAGGAACAGCTTCTTCCACCAGGCGGTCAGGATGCTGAACTCTCTCCCTCCCTCCTTCTCTCCTCTCACTCTCTCCCTCCATCTCTCGCTCTCTCTCTATCCTCTGTCCCTCCCTCAATCCTCTGTCTCTCTCTCCTACCTCTCTCCCTCCCTCTCTCCTCTCACTCTCTCCCTCCCTCCCTATCTCGCTCTCTCTCTATCCTCCGTCCCTCCCTCAATCCTCTCGCTCTCCGTTTCTCCATCCCTCCCTCTCTCTCCCCCTCTCTCATCTCCCTTTACCCCCGCTCCCATCTCTCCCCTGACCTCTCCGCCCTCCGTCCCACCCACCTTTCCCCACAGCCTCAATGGAAATGTACCAGGACATTAATCCCCCTCCCTCACACACCCGTCCCTCATCCAGCACCAGTCACTTTCTATTCTCCGCTGCTACTGAAAATGTACTTTGCACAAAGTATTTTTTTGCACTAAAGATCTACTTGCACTACCGTCAAACTGTGTTGATTGTGTCTAATATATGTATATATTACTTAGTTTTTTTTGTATACCCCTTTTTACTCCCCCTTTTTTTTCTAGGCTCTTATCTTTTTATGTTATATGTTCATGTTTGCACTGTGGGACTGCAAGAAATGGTATTTCAATTTTCTGTATGTATAACACATGTGGAAACTTTGACAATAAAGTGGACTTTGACTTTGAATCCCTAAAGCCTCCCAGTCTGTGTGTGAGAGGGTGGGCACACCCTGCTCCGTTAATGGATCCTTTGTTAGTACTTATCTAGCTTTATGTTTTATAGGTATATATTCATATAGTTATATACAGTATGTATATATTTAGATATCGGTATACATTTATGTATATAGGTATATATGTATCTTATACATGTATAATCCATAGATTTTCTATTCGATTCAAGTCAGGTGATTGGCTGGGCCATTCAGCTTTATTTTCTTTCTCTGAAACAAATTGAGAGTTTTCTTAGCTGTGTGTTTGGGGTTATTGTCTTGCTGAAATGTCCACCCTTGTTTCATCTTCATCATCCTGGTAGATTTTTGTCAAGAATGTCTCTGTACATTTTTCCATTCATCCTTCCTTCAAGTATAAGAAGTTTGCCAGTGCCGTATGCTGAAAAACAGCCCCACACCCTGATGTTCCCTCCTCCAAACTTCACTGTTGGTTTGGTGTTTCTTGGGTGATGTGCAGTGCCATTTGACCTTCAAACATGGTGTGTATTATGGTATCCAAAGAGTTCGATTTTGGACTCATCTGTCCAGACTATATTCTCCCAGTATTTCACAGGCTTGTCTAAATGTTGTGCAGCAAGCTTTAAACAAGCGTTTTCTGTCGCTGCCCCCTCCCTCTGGAACTCACTCCCCAAAAACATCCGTGACTGCCCCGACCTCACCCTGTTTAAATCCCAGATCAAAACTCACCTTTTCAAAACTGCTTTTAAACTGTAAACGAATATTGTGTTTTAAAAGTGTGTTGTTTTAATTATGTTTTTATGAATTTTATCTCTGTAAAGTGTCTTTGAGTTTTTACAAAAGCGCTGTGTAAATAAAATGTATTATTATTATTAACATGCTTTTCTTCAGCAATGGAGTCTTGCGTGGTGAGCGTGCGTACAGGCCGTGGTGGTTGAGTGCATTACTTATAGTTTTCTTTGAAACAATTGTACCTGCTAATTCCAGGTCTTTCTGAAGGTCTCCACAGTAGGTCCTTGGCTCTTGGACAACTCTTCTGATAATTGTTTTCAATCCTCTGTCAGAAATCTTGCGAGGAGCACCTGGTCGTGGCTGGTTTATGGTGAAATGATGTTCTTTTCACTTCCTGATTAAGGCCCCAATAGTGCTGGAACATTCAGGAGTTTAAAAATCCTTCTGTAATGCCATCAGTATGTTTTGCAACAATAAGGTTGTGAAGGTCTTGAGAGAGCTCTTTGCTTTTACCCATCATGATATCTTTCTTGTGTAATGAGAGACCTTTTTATATATATATATATATATATATATATATATATATACAGTATCTCACAAAAGTGAGTACACCCCTCACACTCACACAGCCCCCAACCATGACACTCCCACCATCATGCTTGACTGTAGGCAAGACACACTTGTCTTTGTACTCCTTACCTGGTTGCTGTCACACACGCTCGACACCATCTGAACCAAATAAGTTTATCTTGGTCTCATCAGACCACAGGACATGGTTCCAGTAATCCATGATCTTGGTCTGCTTGTATTCAGCAAACTGTTTGCAGGCTTTCTTGTACATCTTCTTTAGAAGAGGCTTCTTTCTTGGACGACAGCAATGCAGAACAAATTTGCTACAGTGTGCGGCGTATGGTCTGAGCACTGACAGACTGACCCCCCACCCCTTTAACCTCTGCAGCAATGCTGGCAGCAGTCATACATCTATTTTCAAGAGACAACCTCTGGATATGACGCTGAGCACGTGCACTCAACTTCTTTGGTGGACCATGGCGAGGCCTGTTCTGAGTGGAACCTGTCCTGTTAAACTGCTGTATGGTCTTGGCCACCGTGATGCAGCTCAGTTTCAGGGTGTTGTCAATCTTCTTATAAACTTCCAGTGACCAGTATGAGAGAGTGTGAGAGCGATAACACCACATTTAACACACCTGCTCCCCATTCATACCTGAGACCTTGTAACACATCAGGGAAAATGGCTAATTGGGCACCATATCGCCATTTTCACTTACGGGTGTACTCACTTTTGCTGCCAGCGGTTTGGACATTAATGGCTGTGTGTTGAGTTATTTTGAGGGCACAGCAAACTTACACTGTTACAAAGGCTGTACACTGACTACTTTACATTGTATCAGAGTGTCATATCTTCAGTGTTGTCCCATGAAAAGATATAATAAACACATTTACAAAAATGTGAGGGGTGTACTCACTTTTGTGAGATACTGTATGTATATATCTTTATTTATATAGGTGCTGGCTCAGAAATAACGGTAAATACTATTTTGGAGTATGTGACGTTCTGAGTCCAATGAGTTTGTTCAGATGACTGCAGTATGGATGGATATGATCATTAGTTGTCATGACAATATTTGAATGTGTCTTCATTACGTCAATTCCAAAGTCTCAGTACGAATATTCAAAGTTTGATTTCATCTAACTCAGATGTGTTGAGTTGGACCTGGTGCAAAGGTTATCACTGTTTTCATAAAGCACTGAAGCATGCTGGGTAAATTCAGAAACTCTATTTTCAGTGGGAAGAATCTTAGAGTATCTAACACATATAAAATCTAAATTCTGCCATAGTATGTCTAGCAAAAAGAGAATGAATCTGTGTGTGTGTGTGTGTGTGTGTGTGTGTGTGTGTGTGTGTGTGTGTGTGTGTGTGTGTGTGTGTGTGTGTGTGTGTGTGTCCCTCCATTCCTGGGGTGCAGTGGAGCATCCTGGGAGCTGATAGGAGCTGAAGTGTAATTGTGTCAGAGCACAGAGCCAGAAAAGCCGGAGAGACAGACGGATAGATAGAGACAGGAAGAGAGCGAGAGTTCCCCATCATCCTGAACTGCACTAAATGTCATCCACCAGACATTTACATTTTCTAATTCAGCGCTGTACACACAGAACGTTTCTGTATGACTCACCAGCTCCCACCTGCTTTACATGTTTCATCATGATGCTGCACCTGGTGCTGCATACACTCATAACATGCTCTCATTACCACTCATACATGTGTCTGATTAAAGGAGTAATCAAATAAAAGGTGCTAGTGTTATTCTGAAATAGACACTGTGTGATTCTTGCTTCACACCCACATAAATTCACACATGAAAGCAGCCCACCACAAGCAAGCATCATCTGTTAGCCACCAGCAGCTACAGGAAGTCTGAGAGTAAATAAGTTGATCATGGGCCTCTCAGCAGGGGTAAAAAGGACGGGGCAAGCCCTGATGTTTACCTCAGCCCAATCGGCAACTTACTTAAAAAAGTCAAGCCAATGCGAAAAATACTCAATATCTACATCTACAGTAGCCTCTATTTATTTATAAATATATTTCACGAGCAGGGACCACACCACAATGATGGGATGTTTGTGGTTTTATTGAAATAAGTAAAAATAAATTATATAGACAAGATAAATATGAATGTGGACAGGCAGATGATGGGGGGGATGTAGGGATAAGGGAAGGGGGGATGAAGGGATGTAGGGATGTAGGGATGCTGTTTTCCAAGCATAGCTCTGTCTCGCTCATTGCAGTGTGCCGAGAAAAATTATGTATCATGTAAGTGCAGCTTTATAGCCAGCACTACAGGGGTTGCAAATACACTGCCCGGCCAAAAACCGGTCACAAGCCTGTGGGGGCAGTGCTATGATCTGGGGTTGCTGCAGTTGTTCTGGTCTAGGTTCAGCAACGTTATGTGCTCAAAGAATGAGGTCAGCTGACTACCTGAATATACTGAATGACCAGGTTATTCCATCAATGGATTTTTTCTTTTCTGATGGAACGGGCATGTTCCAAGATGACAATGCCAGGATCCATCGGGCTCAAATTGTGGTTCAGGGAGCATGAGACATCCTTTTCACACATGGATTCAACAGACACTGGAATGGTTGCCATACATGTAGAGATAACGTTTTAAGAAACATTTGGAGTGATCTTTTCCGGGGCTGTATACTATACTTCAAATGAATGTTGATGTAAGAGATGAACAGCAGCTATCTTCACATCATTGATTCATATTTTCATAAATCCAAACGAGACCTCTGCTCGACGAGCGCAGCTTTTCTAACTGCATGCGCATGTCCTGATTTTTAATAACACACACAAACACACATGCTTGCTAATAGGGTCATTACATAATCCCATCAGCCCGCATCGATCACCCATGTCTGCCAAAATTTGAAATCCTTGATGGAGAGAGGGAGGGGGGAGAGGGTCAGAGATAAAAACACTCACATTTTACCCTTTATTTCTTTCAGTGATACTAAATACAAATATAGCCTTACTATTTATTTTAACACAAGACACGAAGAGAGAAATTGATAAAGAAATACACAGAATGCACTGATGTCGTTTGTTTTTTAATCTTAGCAGCAGATTTGAAACATCTGTAATTATGTCACCTAAAATTGTCTTTCATGGTGACTATCATAACAAAAATGATTTTATTATTAGTGTATTATAGAAGACAACAGAATAATGTGACTTTAGAAAAGAAGGAACCAAGATATTTAGGATCAGAAATTATTTTATTGATATGAAAATCTGCCTTTCATGAAGCATATTCAGGCAGCAGCCTACACACCAACACTGAAACACCGGAGCACATACTACAGTTTAAAGAAGAGAAATCAAATCTGAGCTGACGGAAAATGCTCCGTTTTAGTTTAACACACACAGTTAAGCTCACACACTATTTTATGAACATAAAGTATAGGTTCACCTGCTGAATGAATGTAATATGTTACTCCCAAAATCTGATGGTCTGTTATACCCTGTGTCCAATCAGAGACACAGAAGATGAGCAGAGTGGAGCTTTTCCTGGAGCACATGTAGACATGACGGTTGTGTGACTGCTCTGTCATGATGACATGTCAGCGTGACATGGCGGCCTCAGTGGCAGAGAGGATGAAGCTGCTCCATCATGGCTTTGTGCTCTACACTGACTGTTCTCTGCCTGTATTTCAATAATTCAGACCTCAGCAGTTAACTTCATCATTACAGTGTCATCATAACTGATAAAATTGATAACTAAATCTACTTAACTATTATCCACGTTTCGCAAAAAAATGAATCTCCCTACAATCTCACAGACCTCACCTTCAGTCTCCTGGAGTTTTTGGATCCCCTCCCTGGATATCACTGCTACTGATTTTCACATACTGTATCAAACATGAACACAGTCTCCGTGAGGTCACTGTATGTCTCTGCAGAGCCGTTGTGAGTGTGGATGTATAGAGAGAACAGGACACAGCGTTAGAGGCAGGGCCCCGTTCATTCCTTTGTTTAATGTTGCTCAGTGGCGCATGAAGCCAAAACGGACTGACTGTAGGTACAGGAATACCTGGATCATTCAGATCATTACTTTTAGGACCTCATGATTTAAACATTGAGCATTAAAGGGATTTTACTTGGAAATGTATTAGGATAAAAATGAAGAAATTACGATGATTGTTTTCTAATGTCAGTCAATATATTTTTGGGCCCAATGACCTCACAGACCATCACGGAAAGAATAGGACCGCCGTTGACCGCTGCGAACATTTGCTTCAACGGCCGCCACCTTGGGGCTTGATCTGAGATCAGTGAAACTACTGGAGAGGAAAATAAACTGTATTTGGCTTTTAGCGTATTTTATAACTTTAAGGACCTTATAACTTATAAAGGTCCCCTATTATGCAAAATGCACTTTTTGCTGTCTTGTATACATAAATATGTGTCCCAGATGTGAAAGGAGACTCACAAAGTGTAAGAAAATACAACCCTCTCTCTTTTCCTCCTTACCCACATCTCTAAAAACGGGGGTAACAAACGAGCTGATCCAGATTTGCTTTCCTTATGACGTAATAACCGAAATGTGGGCTGGCTTTACATTGAACTCATGGCAACGTCCCGCCCACGTGACACGTCCCAACCTATTGTCCCCAATATACAGTCGAGAGCTGAATCCCCTCTGTTTTGGAAGTAATATGGTCTGTGTTTACATTTGCAACATCGCTAACACTCAGAGCTAACCCTGTACTGGAGACTATGTGTAATATCAAAGGTCCTCTCCTTGTGATAAACTGAGAGAGAGAAACGTTTGAGCTCCATACTGTTTCAGAGATAATGCTGGATGTAGTTTGGAACATAATATGGCGTTTAATCACGGCAGCGTTTAGCTGAGTTTCTCCCGGTAGAAAACTCTCTTCAGAGGAGAGATCATGACGCTCCAAAGGGGCGGGGCCAGCAGCAGCTCCAAAGGGGCGTGGCCAGCAGCAGCTCTAAAGGGGCGTGGCCAGCAGCAGCTCCAAAGGGGCGTGGCCAGCAGCAGCTAGTTCATTTAAAGCTACAGTCACAGAATCAGCACTTCAGGAACAGGGCTGAGATAGAGGGGGCTGAGACATGCTACAATGGGGGATCTGTTTGGTATTTTGAGCAAAACACTTCACAGACATGTTGTGTATAGATATGGCACTATAATATATTGTTCAAATGTAGCATAATAGGAGACCTTTCAATAAGGACTATAAAAGTTTCGTATGGGGTATTGATTTAGCTAAAAACAAACGACCCAATGATCCACAGACAAGTATTCCAAGCAGTTTTTGGTACTTCATAGGTTTCAGTTCTCAGCCTGAGTGTGACACCACTAACACAGAGCTTTTATTTCTGTACCCAAAGGACTCCCCTGATTGGACCACAGGCTCCATCATGATCGTGTCCCCATATTGAGTGATACAATACAATTGTTGATCTGACTTTGAATAATCTAAAATGACCAATTGCACTCAAAGTAAGTTTATTTATAATTATAATATAATTCCTGGGACAAAAAACCGAACAGTAGTCACAATATCAGCTTCACTTCCGAAGGTAAAATGCTGGAACAAGTTATTTTACCCTGATTCACGATGTAAATATCCAGATCCAACTTTTGCTTGAAGGTCCATGTTGAAAGTCTCGGCTTCAGCAGCTATATTTTTTGTGCAGACTTATGAGTAGAGCAGAAGTTCATGCTTTCACCACGCAGTGATAGAGAGCTTTAGCAGGTACGGTAACCTCACAGTGCAGCTAAAATCAAAGATTGATCGCCTGGTACAGACTGCTATGAAAATGACGGGGGGTTAAAAAAGCATCCATTTATGAGCAGTCAATCAGCAAAAAGACACAAAAGATTACATCTGATCCCCCCTCACCATCCAAACATATGTTACCTTCTAGTAGGGGATTCAGGGATCCTCACAGTAGGCTTAACTGGTACAAACACTCATTCCTGCCGATGTCCAATCAGTTTCTCACAATCAAATGCAATGTATAGTTTAAATCAGGGATGTCCAAACTTTTTTCACCGACGGCCACATACAGAAAAATATACAAATGGCTGGGCCCCTCAATAGAGGTGACATATAATGCCTCATAAGTTAAGTTATAAGTTAGCAAAATCAATCAAATGTAGGAAAATGCTTTAAGAAAAAAAACAGCCTACATCCAAGCTCTCCGGAGGGTTTCATTTATTTCAGATTGATTATAATAAGGGGAAATATGAAGGGTCTATTTCCAGCTTGTTATGCAAATAAGTTATTGTTCTTTTTTATCACCTCAGATTTGTTAGAAAATTATTTCAACTTGAATTGACTGAATGCATTTGAAAAGTGGGCTTATTAACACATGAACACTATATAATATATGTTTACATATATATTTAAGAAGTATAATATAAGACAAGCACAAGTTTCAGTTGCATTTGGTCCCTGGGCCGTAGTTTGGACACCCCTGGTTTAAATGTTGTCCATGCAGTCTGGAAGGAACACTTTGAAGAGGTCCTAAACAGACTCCCCCCAGACAACCCCCTAGTCATCGATGTACTGAAAGGAGACATCAACGCCACCACTGATATCCTCCATGGGCTACTAAATGACATCTAGGAAAAAGAGGAGATTCCCAATGATTGGAAAGAGGGGTTAATTGTCACTGGAGAGGCATCATGCTCCTCTCAGTCCCCAGCAAAATCCTCTGCCGAATTATCCTAGACAGAATGCAAGAACCACTAGACAAGATTTTCAGGAGAGAACAAGCAGGTTTCCAGAAAAACCACTCCTGTACAGATCACATTGCATCACTCAGGATAATTGTCAAAAGAGGACAGAGGCTGCATATCTTCAACACTTTGCCACGAGTCTCTGAACTTCTCGGGGTTCAAGCAGCAGACCAGAGAAAGTTACCTTCTGTTGCTTTGGCCTGTGCGCACTTGTGTGTTTTTCTTTTCTTTTATCTGAGCCTGCAGCTCTGCATTGCAAGCAAGCAGCTCTCAATCGCGAAACTGTGTCTGCAGCCCTTTTAACCAATACTGAAACAGGCTTACTGAGTTACTATTCTACTGAACAATTATTCCTCTGGTGTCGGAATGTCTCCCGATGTGTGTGTGTGTTTGTGAATTCTTAAAAACAAAACACCACATCATTTCGGGTTAAAATGTGTTGTAACTGCGTTACTGAGAATTGCAACGGGTATTACTGTATATTACACACATTTCAGAAGTAATGCGTTATATTACTGCGTTACAGCAAAAAGTAATACATTACTGTAACTCCGTTACTTTTGTAACGCGTTACACCCAACACTGGTCATCACTATTCATAAACTTTGTCGACTTCAAAAAGGCTTTCGACAGTCTAGACAGAAACATTCTGTAGAAGCTGCTCTTACATTATGGAATACCCATAAAACTGGTCAACATCTTCAAATGCATGTATGATGGACTCACAGGTCAAGTCATCTCAAATGGTAAGCTCTCGGATACCCTCCTTATAAAAACAGGAGTACGCCAAGGCTGCCTACTGTCACTGGAGCAACTGGAAGATCTCGATTTTGCTGATGACCTGACTCTGATTTCAGGAACAAAACACACATTCAACGCAAGACCACCAGATTGCACAAACACAGTCAACAGATAGGCCTCAGGATAAACGTTGAGAAGACCAAGGTCATGAGCAGTGGCGGTGCGTCAATAGTGGGCGCTTGGGCGCCGCCCACCCTGACTTTTTGAGTTAAAAAAAGTTATATATACAACATAATTGAAATAAGAAATGTACCGTGTTTATGGGTTAAATGTGTATGGGAGACCACTGTCAAGAACCGCTAAAATGTGTCCGGACATAATATATTGCCATTCGCCTTTTCTGAGAATAGGCAGGTCGGCTACCGTCCGTGGGCGCCGATAACATGGGAGTCTATAGGAGAGCTTATACTTTTCTCAGTCATTTTAACAAGGATAGCTTTTCATTGGGGGATGAAACTTAGATCTGCCAATGGCATTGTTTCTTAGTTCAATGTGACATTCTTAGATACGCGATTGGACTATTTCGGCGAATCAGCATCGTTATCATTCCCTAACCACAAGCGTAAAGAGCAGCACCGTAGCTAGCTGAAACTTAGATTGAGTGAATATGGCGACATCGATGGCTGAGAACTCCGTGCAAGCTCTACTTAAAACACCGTTTCATCGACTATCAGATGTCGAAAAGAAGAAATTGAAAGACTTGGGACCCGAGCGTCCGGATTTAAACATTCAACAGACGACCACTGATCGCGGGAGAACCTACACTCGGACTTTCTCCTCAAACTTGTATGCTAAGCGGAATTGGTTAGCTGGTTGTACAGTGAGCAATGCCTTTTTTTGTTTCCCTTGTCTGTTATTTCAAAGTCCTGGGACTGAAACACTTTGGACTACAACCGGGATGAAGGATCTAAAGCACTTCACACAAAAATGTAAGAAGCACGAATGTGGCCGCAGCCACCTAACCAACTGTCTTAAGCTAAACCTCTAAAAAAGTGCTATTTAAACCGTGCCGCCCAACTGCGCCCCCCCCAAAAAAATGTTCACCAGCCGCCACTGGTCATGAGGCTCAACACCAAAACCCACCTACCTATCACAATCGAGGAGCAACCTCTGGAAGATGTGGTCGAGTTTGTATACTTGGGAAGCAACATCAGCACAGATGGAGGAGCTGATAAAAATGTCGGGCTGCGCATCAGCAAAGCAAGACATGCCTTTAGAACACTCCGACCTGTATGGCTCTCTCCCCAGTTCTCCAGAAACACCAAAATCAGAATCTTCAATACAAACGTAAAATCTGTCCTTCTCTATGGCTGTGAATCCTGGAAAACCACCAAATCAGTCATTGATAAACTACAAGTGTTTATTAAAAACTGTCTCAGATACATACTGAGGATCTGGTGGCAAAACAAGATGTCAAATGTAGACCTGTGGAGACACATGAACCAGGAGCAAATCCACATCGAAATCAAATCCAGAAAGTGGGGATGGATCGGTCATATACTTAGGAAGGATCCGAGGAATATAGCAAGACAAGCTCTGGACTATAATCCCCAAGGCAAGAGGAAACCAGGGAGACCTAAATCCAACTGGAGGCGGTCCACGCTTGATGAACTGATCAAGACGAGGACATCCTGGCAAGAAGCAAAGACCATCGCATCACCATTCTTATAGTGTACCATGTAGTATTCATGCTTTTTTATCTTTTGAGGAGATCCCAAAACAAATTTCCTTACAAGGAAAATTAAGTGTAGCATATCACATTTAGTGATAGGTGCACATTTCCCGCAGTCCTTCAGTCTTTTCGCCATCTGTCACCAGCAATAACACTGCAGGATTTACTTGAGGGAACCTCACTGCTGTTAGTCCCACACAACACCTGGCAGACTCCTCTCTGATGGTGCGATATAGGTAATATATATTGTATATTATATATAATGTAGTGGCCAGTGGAGGCCTGCAGTTATTTTTCTGTTAATGGGGGGGGGGGGGATCACATGGTGAAATGAGACTGCAGCATATGGCACTTTAACTTAGTTTCCTATAGTATGTTTTCATTTGGCCATGCGCTTTATGTTCTTCTCTCTGTTTCTTTATGTCTATGGTGGCATTTAAGTGCATTTGAATTGATTCGAGAGAGAAAAAGAAAAAAGAGGGAGGGAGGGAGGGGAGAGGAGGGTGAGGGGGGATGGGAGAGTGTTGCCATGACAACTGCCATAATAATCATCCTAATGATTGATGTGCTGCACTCCATTTCTCCCGTTTGGACTCTCACTGTTTTCTCTTTTCCCCTTCAGGCTGTCTGTCTGTCTGTCTGTCTGTCCATCACACACACACACACACACACACACACACACACACACACACACACACACACACACACACACACACACACACACACACACACACACACACACACACACACACACACACTCCTATGTTCATTAACCTCTTAGCAACAAAGATTGTAATATTTAATTACAGATTTCTTCAAAGAGACAGCGTAAAGTGTACAGAGATAAATAAGTGGAAATGTAGAATTAGTGTAACGAGAAGAGAAGAGAAGGAAAGACAAAAGAAAAGAAAGGGTAAATGAAAGGAAAAAAGGTTGAAGAAGAGGAGAGGAGATAATAAAATACACAATAAAATGAAGAACATGTTATAAAACACAAAAAAGATGAAAATAAAAATAAATGAAGAAATAAAACAGAGAAAATGAGAGGTTAAAAATGAAGGGGAAAGAGGAGAGGAGATAGGAAAGGAGAAGAGAAAATGAGAGAAAGTAATCGAAGAAGAGAAGAGAAGACTATTTAATATGAAGGGATGTGGCCTGTTCAGGAGCCTGAATCAATCTCTCTGTGTCATTGCATTAGACCATTCAGGCGTGTGTGTCTGTGTGTGTGTGTGTGTGTGTGTGTGTGTGTGTGTGTGTGTGTGTGTGTGTGTGTGTGTGTGTGTGTGTGTGTGTGTGTGTGTGTGTGTGTGTGTGTGTGTGTGTGCGCGCAATGTCATAATAGATAGCCATGAAATATACTACCGTAAAAATTGCTCTATAAATGTTCACATGGATTACTCTGCTGGCCAGATGGGTCAGTAACTTTAGCCTTGTGATTTTTGGACAAACTGGAATAAACAACTGTGTGTGTGTGTGTGTGTGTTTGTGTGTGTGTGTGTGTGTGTGTGCGTGCGTGCGTGTGTGTGAGTGAGAGAGTGTGCGTGTGCGTGTGTGTGTGTGTATACCTGCTCTGTTTCTCTCACTTACTGGAGCAGGTTGTACATTTTATCAGCACTGACATTGTTCTAAAAGCTTGGACTGGATAATATCCGACACATGGCAGTGATGGCATCGTTTTCATCATAACAGGGCTAATCCATTTCATTCATTTGCAATTTTAATGGGACACTTTTTAAAATTCTGTATCTCTTTTAATATTATTAAGAAAGTTCAAATGAGTGTATCAAAGAATATTCAAATATTTAATTTTTCAGGCCAATAGGAGAGCTAATGTAATAATTATTTTCTTCCTCTTTTAAAACATCAGCCTACTATTCTCATATTATTGTTCATTAAATTAAATTAAATTCCTCCACCGCAAGGTTCTACGTTTTTATTTTCTTCAAATCTTTCAAAGTCTATAATATCTCTTCTATTCTTTACAAAAGCGGGTCCCGTAGAAATAAATAGTTGCTGGACTAGAATTTGTTTGCTAGTAAGAATTACATTTTCTTTATGGAAGAAATAAGCTAACATCAGGTGAAATTCACCTATTTGCTTTCTATAGGTTAGAGGAGAACATTGAATCCACTTTGTATCTGGGGCCAGCAATGAATTAGCTTTGCTTAGCATAACAACTGGAGACTGAGGGAAAGAGCTAGCCCGGTTCTGTCCAAAGTTAGACATGCTAGGTACAGTTGTTACTGTGAATCAGGAAACCAGCAAAAACGCACCATGGTAACTGTAAGAAATTTTCTTTTATTTGAAGCCCAGGAGTCGATGTAAAAGAAAACGAAGTGAAGCTCCTCTTATAAGTTTTAAAAGGAGTATTTAATAAAAGGATGCAGCAGTAGGTTTTACAAAAGTTTCACAGCTGTGGCTCAATAGCCCGGTACACGCGTCCACAGGCCGCTGACTGAGTGGAGCTCATCAGTAGTTACTGTCTGGCGATCCGGAACAAAAGAGAGCTCGATTTCAATACAAACATGTTTTATAGAACCATCCCTTTCCGGCCATAAAATAAACAACTTCAAAATAAGACGAGCTCCGGTCTCGTGCTCTCATTGGTTGGTAGCGGGGGCTGGATCCTGTTGGCCGCTTGTCACATGGGGTTCTCCGGATTCTTCTATTGGCTGACGTCGTCGGGGGCGGGTCCACCCATGAAGTCACCGTCGCCTTCTTGTTAGCAGACTCTTGAAGCTCTCACCTACAATATTCTATTATGCAATCCTTCTGAGGTTTATCAGTTATTAAACAGGCAATAGTATCATTGCAGCATCAATGAGTGAGAGGTAGAGGCGGTGTGTTTAGTATGTAATGTAAGAAATGTTCATTTATTCGAAGCCCAGGAGTCGGTTTAAAAGAAAGAACGCAAACCTCCTGTTAAGTTTTACTTTGTGATGCGCCCTTACTCCATGTATTATGGTACGTAATATGTGACGTCACCACACGGCGCACGTAAGTTCTGTCTGTTCAATCACCTGTGATGATCCGTGTGTGAGACACGAGGGATGTATTTGAAACTAGTGTTGATATTCCTAAAATAAATATGCCTGGATGAAGGCTAAAGAGAGAGGGAATGACTCTTTGCTTAATCTCCACTAACGTGAGTGAAGGAAGACTGCGCCTCCATGCTCAACAGGTTATGGGCCCAGGGAAAGTTGGATATAAGATAGGTTTTTCAGAAGAAGTTTAACGTGAAGTATTACACGGAACTTCTACAAACTATATGGACCAACATGGAGTTAAGTGAAGAAGTGTCGGAAGAAGTTTAACGCGACGTATAACAATGACAATGTAAAGATGAAAGGCATCATGGTAGATGCAGGAGCAACATCCCACATTGTGAACGATATCCAAAAGTTTGACAGTTTTGATGACTCATTCCAGTCTGAGACCCATTCAGTGGAGTTGGCTGATGGGACCAAATGCAACGGAATAGCACAACAGAGAGGAACAGCAATTGTATATCTACTAGACGACACCGGAAGGCAGCACAGAGCACAGCTACGGGATACACTGTACATACCTTCATACCCACATGACATCTTTTCAGTGGCAAGAGCAACAAACGGAGGAGCGAGGATCACTTTCGAGAAAGGAGACAGTCGCATGATTACCAAGGACGGTAGCAGGTTTGACATCCACGAGAATGGAAATCTGTATTACTTGCCAACTGTTATGGAAAATATTGACAAATGTAAAGGGTGTCATGACATGCAAACTTGGCATGAAATTTTGGGACATTGCAATTATGAAGATGTACAAAAGTCACAAGGTGTGGTGAAAGGCATGGAAATAAGGGGAAGTACAGTTAAACCTACTCAGTTATGTGAAGTGTGTACAAAAGGAAAATTCACACAGACAAGAAATAGGGAACCAGATAGAAAGTCTGAGAAACCCTTAGAACTAGTCCATACTGATTTAACTGGCCCCATGTCTACACCGAGTGCAGAAGGACACAGATATGCACAGTCTTTTACAGACGATTATTCAGGCACCGTGATGGTGTATTTTCTAAAGACAAAAAGCAATACAGTGCAAGCCACAGAAAGGTTCTTAGCCGACATAGCACCTTATGGAGAAGTCAAGTGTATTCGTTCAGACAACGGCACTGAGTTTACAAGCCGTGACTTCCAAGCACTGTTAACTAAAAATAGGATTAGACATGAGATGTCTGCACCTTATTCACCCCACCAAAACGGGACAGCAGAGAGAAGTTGGCGAACTCTCTATGATAGGAGTCGATGCTTACTGATAGAAAGCGAGTTACCAGGCAAACTATGGAACTACGCTATGCAGACAGCAGCTTATGTGAGAAACAGGTGCTACAGCAGGCGAACAAAGGAAACGCCATACGAGCTTTTCACAGGAAAAGAACCAAACGTATCCAAGTTGCAGAAATTTGGATCGACATGTTTTGCTTACAAGCAAGAAAAGGGAAAGCTAGACTCTAGATGCGAGCAAGGTGTTTTCATTGGCTACGATAAAAACAGCCCAGCTTATCTAATGTATTACCCAGACGAAGAGAGAATCCAAAAGCACAGGTTGGTGAAATTCACAACCATGATGGCAAAAGAGAAACAAACAAATGAATCACACATAGAATATGGTGATGGGGATATACACCCCACGGTCAATGACAAAGATGTAAATGTTGTTGATGAAAATGTGGAGAATGTATCAGGCCAGACATGTGAACCTGAGACTTTACCTGAAAAGACTGAACGCACACAGCAGGGTAAAGCCACAGAGACTGTGACCAAAAGATACCCACAGAGAAACAAAAAGAGACCAGCTCATCTGCAGGATTTTGAGACTGAGGATACAAATGACAAAATACAGACATGCACAGATTTTTGCTACAGAGCAGTCTGTGGCATTCCCCAAACTTACCATGACGCCATAGTGTCCACAAACTCAAGAGAGTGGAAGGATGCCATGGACGAGGAGATGCGCTCTCTGGAGGAGAATGAGACCTTCAACCTCACCCATTTGCCACCAGGTAAACAGGCAGTGGGGGGGAAATGGGTCTACGCACTCAAAAGCAACATCAATGGATCAGACAAACACAAAGCAAGATTTGTAGCAAAAGGCTACAGTCAAAAACAGGGAACTGACTACGACAAGACATTTTCACCCACAGCTGATATGACAAGTATCAGAGTGGTCATGCAAAAAGCAGCACAGGAGGGCCTAATCTTACACCAGATGGACGTTAAAGACAGCCTATTTGCATGCACCAATTGACTGTGAAATCTATATGGAGCAACCAGAAGGCTATGAGAAAAAGCCAAAAACAGGTGAAAAACTTGTATGTAAGTTACAGAAGTCTCTTTATGGACTTAAGCAGTCAGGTAGAAACTGGAATGCTATGTTACATACATGTCTAAGTGAGAACGATTTCATACAGAACCCTGCTGATCACTATACAAGAGAGAAACATAACGAAAAAGTAATCTTGATAGTGTGGGTCGACGATCTGATCTTAGCAGCAAGTAATGAAAATGTACTGGAATGAGTAAAGAGTATGTTGACTGAAAAGTTCAAATGAAAGACTTGGGAAAGATGAAACATTTCCTAGGGATAGATTTTTGCCAACAGAAGGTGAAGTTAAAATGACTCAGAAGAAATTCATAGGCAAAATACTAGAACGATTTGAAATGCAGGATTGCAAGCCCAGAGAGACCCCATGTGAGTCAAAACTTGACTACACAGAAAATGCTGAAAAAATGAAAGAGCCAAGAAAGTACAGAGAGGCAGTGGGAAGTTTAATTTACTTGTCCATGTGCACTAGACCAGATTTAAGTTTTGTGGTCAGCAGACTTTCTCAGCACTTTGCTGAACCTACAGAGGAACACTGGAGCACAGTTAACATGTGTTCAGATATCTCAAAGGCACAGCAGAACAGGAGTTATGCTTCAAGAGAAATGACACAGAGGTACTAGGTCTAAGAGTGTATACGGATGCTGACTGGGCATCAGATGCATCAGACAGACGTAGTATGACAGGTTATTGTGTCAGCCTGAGAGAAGGAAGCTCTCTGATCTCATGGAAAACAAAGAAACAACCAACAGTGGCACTATCTACCTGTGAGGCAGAATACATGTCCTTAGCGTCAGCTATACAGGAATGTATCTATTTAGATCAGCTACTTAGAGGTATAGACAAATATCAGTATGCACATACTGAGGTGTATGAGGATAATCAAGGCACTATAGCCCTAGCCAAAAACCCAGTAAACAGGCAAAGGTGCAAGCACATTGATATCAAGTATCACTTCATAAGGGAAACTGTAAATAGTGGAAAAGTAACTCTAAATTACTGCCCTACTGAGCAAATGATTGCTGATGTGATGCCCAAGCCAGCTACCAAGCTAAAGCTAAAGAGGTTTGCTCAGAATATGTTTGCCACTTAAAAGTGCAAAGTGTGTTATGTGTTGTTAAGGTAAAACAGAAGCCTTATTTTGTATTGTTTTCAAGTAACCCATTGTGTAAAGGGCGAGTGGGGGTGTTAAGTTTTACTTTGTGATGCGCCCTTACTCCATGTGTTATGGTACATAATATGTGACGTCACCACACGGCGCACGTAAGTTCTGTCTGTTCAATCACCTGATGATCCGTGCGTGAGACACGAGGGATGTAGTTGAAACTAGTGTTGATATTCCTAAAATAAATATGCCTGGTTGAAGGCTAAAGAGAGAAGGAATGACTCTTTTCCGTCAGGGTCGCGGAGGTAACAGCTCCAGCAGAGAGCCCCAAACTTTCCTTTCCCTGGCCACATCAACCAGCTCTGACTGGGGGATTCCAAGGCGCTCCCAGGCCAGTGAAGAAATATAATCCCTCCACCTGGTCCTAGGTCTACCCCTCGGTCTCTTCCCAGCTGAACGTGCCTGGAACACCTCCCTAGGGAGGCGCCCAGGTGGCATCCTCACTAGGTGCCCGAACCACCTCAACTGGCTCCTTTCAACGCGAAGGAGCAGCGGTTCTACTCCGAGTCCCTCCCGGATGACTGAACTTCTCACCTTATCCCTAAGGGAGATGCCAGCCACCCTGCGGAGAAATCCCATTTCGGCCGCTTGTATCCGCGATCTCGTTCTTTCGGTCATGACCCATCCTTCATGACCATAGGTGAGGGTAGGAACGAAGATGGCCCGGTAGACAGAGAGCTTTGCCTTCTGGCTCAGCTCTCTTTTCGTCACAATGGTGCAGCAAAGCGACTGCAGTACCGCTCCCGCTGCTCCGATTCTCCAGCCCATCTCACGCTCCATTGTTCCCTCACTCGAGAACAAGACCCCGAGATACTTGAACTCCTTCACTTGGGGTAAGGCTTCATTCCCTACCTGGAGTGGACAATCCATCGGTTTCCTGCTGAGAACCATGGCCTCAGATTTGGAGGTGCTGATCCTCATCCCAGCCGCTTCACACTCGGCCGCGAACCGATCCAGTGAGTGCTGAAGGTCACAGACCGATGAAGCCCTTAGGACCACATCATCTGCAAAAAGCAGTGGTGCAATCCTTAGCCCACCGAACTGCAAACCCCCTCCCCCACGACTACGCCTCGAAATCCTGTCCATGAATATCACAAACAGGATTGGTGACAAAGCGCAGCCCTGGCGGAGGCCAACCCTCACCGGAAAACGGTCCGACGTGCTGCCGAGGACCCGGACACAGCTCTCGCTTTGGGAGTACAGAGATTGGATGGCCCTGAGCAAAGACCCCCTCACCCCATACTCCCGCAGCACCTCCCACAGTATCTCCCTGGGAACCCGGTCATACGCCTTCTCCAAATCCACAAAGCACATGTAGACCGGATGAGCGTACTCCCAGGCCCCCTCCAGGATCCTTGCGAGAGTGAAAAGCTGGTCCGTCGTTCCACGACCAGGACGAAAACCGCATTGTTCCTCTTCAATCTGAGGTTCGACAATCGGCCGGACCCTCCTTTCCAGCACCTTAGAGTAAACTTTCCCGGGGAGGCTGAGTAATGTGATGCCTCTGTAATTGGCACACACCCTCTGATCCCCCTTTTTAAAGAGAGGAACCACCACCCCGGTCTGCCACTCCTTCGGTACTGTTTCCGACTTCCACGCAATGTTGACGAGACGTGTCAACCATGACAGTCCCTCAACACCCAGAGCCTTCAGCATTTCTGGGCGGATCTCATCCACCCCCGGGGCTTTGCCACTGTGGAGCTGTTTAACTACCTCAGTGACTTCCCCCCGTGAGATTGGAATTGATCCCCCTTCATACTCCAGCTCTGCCTCTAACATAGAGTGCGGAGTTGTCGGATTCAGGAGTTCCTCAAAGTGTTCCTTCCACCGCCCATACACACTATCAGTTGAGGTCAACAACGCCCCATCCTTACTGTACACAGCTTGGATGGTACCCTGCTTCCCCCTCCTGAGGTGCTGGACGGTTTTCCAGAACAACTTTGGTGCCGACCGAAAGTCCTTCTCCATGGCTTCTCCGAACTTCTCCCACACCCGCTGCTTTGTGTCGGCCACGGCTGAGGCTGCTGCCGTTCGGGCCTGTCGATACCTTGCAACTGCATCAGGAGTACCCAGGGATAACATATCCCGGAAGGCCTCCTTCTTCAGTCGGACGGCTTCCCTAACCACCGGTGTCCACCACGAGGTTTGAGGGTTACCGCCCCTTGAGGCACCTAAGACCTTGAGACCACAGCTCCCCGCCGCAGCTTCGGCAATAGAAGCTTTGAACACCTCCCACTCTGGTTCAATGTCCCCAGCCTCCACAGGGATGCCTGAAAAGCTCCGCCGGAGGTGTGAGTTGAAGGCTTCCTGGACATGGGACTCCTCCAGACGTTCCCAGTTCACCCGCACTACACGTTTGGGCTTACCAGGTCTGTCCAGAGGCTTCCCCCGCCACTCGACCCAACTCACCACCAGATGGTGATCAGTTGACAACTCCGCCCCTCTCTTCACCCGAGTGTCCAAAACATGCGGCCGATGATCCGATGATACGATTACAAAATCGATCATGGACCTTCTGCCTATTGTGCTCTGGTACCACGTACACTTATGAGCATCCTTATGTTCGAACATGGTGTTTGTTATGGCCAATCCATGACTAGCACAGAAGTCCAGTAACAAACCACCACTCCGGTTCAGATCAGGGGGGCCGTTCCTCCCAATCACGCCCCTCCAAGTGTCTCCATCATTGCCCACGTGTGCGTTGAAGTCTCCCAGCAAGACTAAGGAGTCCCCTTCAGGAGCCCCATACAGGACTTCTTTCAGGGTCTCCAAGA
Organism: Eleginops maclovinus; assembly: GCF_036324505.1. NCBI lineage: Eukaryota > Metazoa > Chordata > Actinopteri > Perciformes > Eleginopidae > Eleginops > Eleginops maclovinus. The sequence goes on from NC_086354.1 coordinate 766,738, forward strand.
AGGCCGAATACTCTGAACTGCTGTTTGGTGCATAAGCACACACCACAGTCAGAGTTTTCCCCCCCATGACCCGCAGGCGTAGGGAGGCGACCCTCTCGTCCACTGGGGTAAACTCCAACAAAGCGGCACTCAACCGGGGGCTTGTGAGTATCCCCACACCCGCTCGGCGCCTCACACCTTGGGCAACTCCGGAGAAGAATAGAGTCCAACCCTTATCCAGAAGTAAGGTTCCAGAGCCGACGCTGTGCGTAGAAGTGAGCCCCACCAGATCCAACTGGTAACGCTCCACCTCCCGCACAAGCTCCGGCTCCTTCCCCCCCAGAGAGGTGACATTCCACGTCCCCAAAGCCAACTTCTGTCGCCTGAGTCTGGTCCGTCGAGACCCTCTGCTTTCACTGCCACCCTTCTGGCAGCGCACCCGACCCCATCGTTGTTTCCCGTAGGTGGTGGGCCCGCGGGACGGAGAAGCGGAGGTGTTGCCCACGTTGCTTTTTCGGGCTGTGCCCGGCCGGGCTCCGTGGCAAGCCCGGCCACCAGACGCTCGCTGACGAGTCCTCCTTCTGGGCCTGGCTCCAGAAGGGGACCCCGGGCTTCCTCCAGGCCGGGTAGCCTCGCTTCCACTGATGTTCATTCATGAAGTCTTTTTGAACCAATCTTAGTCTGGCCCCTTACCTGAGACCAATTTGCCATGGGAGACCCTACCAGGAACACAAGGTTCCAGACAACACAGCCCCCAGGTTCATCGGGGCACACAAACCTCTCCACCACGATAAGGTGCTGGTTCTCGGAAAGGCTATACGTTGATGATGAACATATTTGGTCATAATTTGTTTATTATGTAGCATTAGGATTTTACTCATGATTAATATAGATTACATTCAATTAAACTTTATTGTCATTGCACAACAACTTTTGCCAACCCGAAAGTGCATGAGGTTACAATAAATTCACATAGCAAACAATGTTGAAGTACATAAATGTATGAATGAATATATGCAACTGCAGAAGGACAAGACTCACAGTGAAGTGACTTGGGCTGCTACACCATTAATATGAATGTGTTCTGGTTCTGATTACTTTCTCCAGCTGAAGGGCAACCTGTCAAAACGGAGTAACCCTCATCGTCACATTGTTGTCTATGCAAACTGACAGGCTGTCAGCAACACTATCTCTTCCTCTACTTAACTTCATCTCTTTCACACACACACACACACACACACACACACACACACACACACACACACACACACACACACACACACACACACACACACACACACACACACACACACACACACACACACACACGCGCACACACACACACACACACACACACACCTACTTTCTCTTTTATTTTCATGGCTAACTGTCACTCAATTACTTAAGTCCTGCTTCGTGTGGCGATCCCACAGATTTAAATGGTTACACATTTCTCTGCAGTTTTTTGAGTTTAATTTTTAAAAATTGTTCAGACAATTCTCTTTATCAACACACAGCTAATCATAAACGCACCAACCACAACACATGAAACACATCTCCAATGAACTCATGTGCCAACACTTGGTGCATTATTACATAATAACACTGACAACAGGAATCATAAGATGCATCGCTCTTGTCTTTACAATGTCTTTTATTTATGTTTTTCACGAAGCACAAACCAAAAATGTATTTGCATTAGAAGGTCACTTCTGTGTTCAACACAACCTCATAGATAAACGAAAGCATTGGTATAGTTTGGTAATGTGTCACATAACAACATGTATTACCTTTTGCGAGTGCACGTTGTTAAACTCAAGTGTGTGCACTCATTTCTATTCACAATTCACAATTGAAATTGCAAGTCATGCAACATGCCCCAAAAAATATATTTTCACCTACACAACAGTTACAACAGCTGTTTATTCCATGATCCTCACATGCGTTCAGAAATTAATTTCTGTATTAGTGCATTAAAAGCCATTTTGTCAATAAGGGCGCCCAACAACTGTTGGAACAAAAGTGGTGCCATTATGGGACACTTTCCAAAATAAGAAAGGATGTAATAGCATTAAAGCAGAATGTGAAGTTATATTTGTGTTGCTTGTCTTTCATCACAGCGTTTCCTGTCAGGCTCTCAGGAGACGCTCACAGTTATTTCCTCAGACTGTCATTCTGGGCTCCTCAGCTCTGTGACAGGGGGACAGTAGTTCTTGGCTGTTTGACAGATGATTCAGTAAATATGTCAGGAGGTGCTTTGGATCTGTTTTCACTGTACAGAATTGATTTTGTGGCAACAAAACATGTAACGCAAGCCTCCAGAAACTGTAGATTAAACTGGACTAACAAAACACTTTAGGTAGTGACCGACTCTAGCAAACACTCTTTAGCTAGTTTCATATGCCCCTTTTCCATCAATCCGGATCCAGTTCAAGATCCGATCTTGTAGCACTCCTTGTGTTTCCACTGCTCAGAGGCCGAGCGGAGCCTTAGTGGAGCTGCGTCCTTGCGTCATCGTTAACGTGCCCTCTTATGACCCAATTGACGTTTTATGTCGCTGATCTTCTCTCCAACGCCGCTCATAACAACATCAATAGAGGAATGCGTCGGGTCTATGCTCGTGTAGTTTTTAATCATAGGAAGCCAAATCAAATTAAAGAACTACTTCTCAAACCTTATACTTCTCTCCAGAGTGCCTAGGTTCATTGTTTATTAATGTGGGTCAGCGACATTTGCCGCCCGCTGCAGTGGTGCTCATCCACCGGCGTTTAGTCTACTGTTAACTCACGGCAGCGGCCACCGGAAAGTATTCACTGTCTGCTGTCACACGAGCAGCTGATGCTTACCGCCCCTCCCCATAAGTGAATGTGTTTCAGTCTGAATTGACGCTGTTTGGCATCACAACGCTGTTATCAAAGTGTCTCTGGCTAAGTATCTATTAGACAGGTGATGTTAGCATAGCAACCGAAGCTACTCTGACCATCTTCACTACTCTGTTATCCTATTGTGGCATAAGCCGTTTTCTACAGGCATATTTTATCGGCGTAGTTTTCGTTATGATTTTACTTCTGGTGGCAACCTGTGTAGCCCATGTATTGATTCCATCCGATAGCTGCAATAAAACAGGAGAAAGTCTGCCTGCTCTTCCCAATGATCAATAACAGTGAACGGATGGTGATTAAAGTACGGTAAAATAAACAGCATCACACTGAGCCTGTTTAGTGTCGCCTGACTTTATAAAATGTGTGTTTTATAAGTGTGTGGTCGCGTTGTAGTTACTTTGCTCAGCGATACTGCTTGTTAAACTTCTACTCGCTGTACTAGCCATGAACTGTTATTGTTCAGGTTAATCTTACGCTTAGGGGGGCAAGATTTAGCAAGCGTGACGTATTTTGTTCTTCGATCTTGCCGGGCAGCCAATTGAGGTCAGCAAAAATCCGGTTTTCGGCGCATGAAGCCGAAAAAACAGATCTTTATCAGCTCCAGCTCCGGATCCGGGTTGGTGGTTGATTGGCATGTCTTCACCATGAGCCTGAGTCTTCATCATGAGGCTTCGTCTTCATCATGTCTTCATCATGGAGCCTGAGTCTTCATCATGGCCTGAGTCTTCATCATGAGCCTGAGTCTTCATCATGCCTTCATCATGAGCCTGAATCTTCATCATGAGCCTGAGTCTTCATCATGGCCTGAGTCTTCATCAGGAGCCAAGTCTTCCATGCTGTAGAGGACTCCCTGTCTCCTTACAGTGCCTCAGACATTGTGTCCCCGTAGCTACCATGATATAATTCCGCTTTCTTAATTCAACTTATGTTTAAATAAAAATGTATTTATTTTATTTGAAAATGGTGCACCTGTCACAAAACCAAATGACCCAATTCGCCTTATTCACCTGGCGGCCATTTTGAAACTCGAACGAGGCTGAGGGGTACACAAACCCGGAAGTTTGACTCCGACGCATACGATCTATGGAAGATTCAGCAGCACCAGCAATGGAAACTCCAGTGTGGACCACCAACCTTTCTTGTTTGCCAGAATTAACAATTCAAAATGTGGAGCAGTGGGCCAGTACCGACTGCAACATCCCCCGGGCGGTGTTAATTAAAGGATACAGTAACTGGATCGAAGGTTTTATCCACGACATTGAAGGTAAGAATGGATGCTAATTTACCTCAGTTTCTGCTAGCGTGTAGCAGCTAGGGGTAGTAAGCTTAGCTGTGATATGGAGTTGTTGACTGTACTATGTTTGATTTTATTTAAAACTTAACATGTATTTAATCGACAGTTAATAGGAGCCCAACACACATATTTGTGAGGGCTAGGTCTTTTCCCTCGGTGCGGAAAAATGAGTCACCGTACAACATACAGGTATCATAGTGCTAAGTGGGCAAACTGCTCAGTTCGCAGAGCAGTGCCACAGTTTAAACCAGCTTGCTAAATGTTCATTATGAGTTTTATCAACGATGTACCTTTCCCTGTCTGACTGAAAATAACATGTTGATTTTATCTCATTAACATGTTATCTCTAGTTGATGTAATATCACATAAGCCTCATTGATATCTACTCAAATACAGTATTATCTTGTTTCAAATTAGCAAAGCCAGACAGCGTTAGGTGCATGTTGCTATTACTTGTTGACAATGATAGTATAATGACAGTATAACTATCAGGTAAGTGATAAGGTAAGCTAAGTATTAACATTCATAAGATAAGAGTTGCTCAGTTCTTGGAGCAGTGTATCCAGGGTTGAGGAAGGTTCACTGCACACTCAGTGTATGTCTGTGTGTGTGGAGCAGTCGGTACTGGCCCACTGCTCCACATTTTGAATTGTTAATTCTGGCAAACAAGAAAGGTTGGTGGTCCACACTGGAGTTTCCATTGCTGGTGCTGCTGAATCTTCCATAGATCGTATGCGTCGGAGTCAAACTTCCGGGTTTGTGTACCCCTCAGCCTCGTTCGAGTTTCAAAATGGCCGCCAGGTGAATAAGGCGAATAGTGATTGATGATTATAATGTGTCATGATCCTTGTTTTGTGTCTGTTTCCTGCTTTATTTTGAAATGTTTTCCCCTCTTGTTTCATGTTTAGCTTCTCTCCCTATCTGTGTTTCCCTCTTGTGCCTGATTATGTCATTGTGTTCACCTGTTGCCCCAGTGTTTCTCCTCCCCTCTCCAGCTGTGTCTTGTCTTGTGATTACCCTTGTGTGTTAAGCCTCTGTTGCCCTTTTGTCTCTTGTTTGGTTGTCGTCATTTCCCACCTGGTCTATATTCCCTGGTTAGTGTAGGTTACGTTTTTCTTTGGTTGAAAGTTCAGCTTTGAATTGATTAAAGCTCGCCTTTTGTTTGGACCCCTACCTGCCTCCCCTTGTTTTACTGCACTTGGGTCCTATTTCCCCAAACCCGTGATACAACAACCGAACCAGAATGGACCCAGCAGTTTTTTCTATGCACCAAGAGTTGTATGTATGTCGTACTCTGGAGTGCATTTTTGGGGATTGGAGGAGAGCTTCCTCTTACAGGGCCAAGGAGGGTGCCCTAATAGAGACACGTTTGGAGGTGGCCAACAAGCCTTGGCTAAAAAGCTTGTTGCCAAAATGGCTGAGACTTTTTTCATGCAGCCCAAAGGGACATCCTCCAGCCACCAATCCCTACTTAGGATCGCGCCTGGTCTTTGGAGGTCCACGGAGCCTGCAACAGCCTGCTAAGGGACGCAAGGCCCGGCTACCAGCCCGTGCTCCTGCAGCCAAGCCTCCTGCAGCCAAGCCTCCTACAGCCAAGCCTTGCCTGTCCTGTCGACTCCAGCCTCGCCTGTCCTGTCGACTCTAGCTTCAACTGTCCAGTGAACTCCAGCCTCGACTCCAGTCTCCGGCCTCCGGAGTTCCCTCGCCATGGTCTACGCCTCTGTCTACGCCTCTGTCTACGCCTCTGTCTACGCCTCTGTCTACGCCTCTGTCTACTCCCCACGTTTTCCCTACCACAGGCCCTGTCCATGTTCTGCCTCCTCCTTTACCTTGTCCCAGGGCCGTCCGCCTGAGGGCAAGTCCATGTTATCTGCCTGTTCCTGTCGTCCATCTGTCTGCTCCTGTTCCTGGTGTCCCTGTATTCCCTGGTTAGTGTAGGTTAAGATTTTCTTTGGTTGAAAGTTCAGCTTTGAATTGAATAAAGCTTGCCTTTTGTTTGGACCCCTACCTGCCTGCACTTGGGTCCTATTTCCGCAACCCTGACATTATGTGGTTGCAGGACATTTTCAGACAGCCAGACAGCGCAGTCTTTAGATGTTCCATCATCTCTCTCTGGGATAAAAATATTGTGTTTTCCCAGTTCCGTCTCATCATTGGCTACAGCATGTGAAAGTTATATTTTTCGTTGAGATTTAATTGAAGTTCAACATAGTTTAAAACAGACAACCATATGAACACTATGAAAGCATAGAGAGCTGGCGATTTGACACCTGACCTCAACACCAAGTGCTGTGCTAATTCAGTCTGGTGTGGACGTGCTGGATTTTAGGCTCTGCTAAACGTACAGATCTGCTCTGTAAATAAGGAAGATGCTCGGCACGCTGCTTTATGCTGGGTAACAGTTACGAATCCTGCAAATTCTCTCCATTTGCTGTCGTACAGACCTCCAGCTGTTTGGGTTAGATGCATTGAATACTCTTCCGGAAATTGATGGGTGCTTTTGAATCATGAGGACTTCACATTCATATCCTGTCAAATGCTGATGTACAATTAGAAGCAGAGCCACTCATATACAAGTTTACTGAGTGTTTGAACTACTAATAAACAGAGGAATCGATTAAGATAAATATAAGAACATTAAATGACTGTGCACATGTAAATAAGCTGAGTGAAGCTGAGATGAATATCAGTTACTGCTTAACAGACACAGACGGAGTCAAAGTGTTGTCTAAAGGCAGTGATACTGCACTGCAGGGTAAAAATACGTCTCCCGGCTGAGTTTATAATCTATAATAAATAGAGAATGTGCCAATTCCTCTTTAAAACACCCTTATAATATGCCATTTACAACTTTGCTACCTCTGAAGGGAAAAACTTCTCCTGTTGAGACACATGTAGAGATATATCGTTTATGATCACCAAAAGCAATTTAAACTATCCTTTAGCCAATGTTATCTTTTATGAAATAATCATTCTGTATGGATGCCTGCTGTACATCCATCCATCTTACACAACTTATCCGGAATCGGCAGGCGGGGCTGGCAGTACATACTCTGGAATAATGCTAAATGATCTTTTGCCAAGTGACCAGAAAGACTCCCGTCCTGTTTGTATCCTGCTCTACCAGAGACTGAGGACTGGAAGAGATGATGGCAGGGCTTTTTTTTTGTATTTGTCTCTTTGACTTTTGGAATCATAGTTTTGCCATACTATAATTAAAAAATAAAGTCACACTTTTGACACACTATTCCCAATTGTTTTCATAATATTTTCGACATACTATACCATGACCTGCAAACTACAGGTATCCACCTCCCCACCAACTCAGCAGGTCGCAAATCCAGGGAGATGGCTCAAAACAAGTTAACAACATAATAGCTTTTTAAATAACTTTTAATATAAAAGTAATCGTTAGTGCAGCTTTATTAAACCCCAAAGTAAAAGTCTCTTTCAACAGTAATCTAGTTGCATTATTCTTTATACTGCAAAGTTTAAAAAATATATATTTGCAAAACATATTGACAATGCAAAACACTTTTTTTCTCTCAAAACATCATAAATAATAATATGAATAATGACAATAGGGAAAAAATATATATAGATACGAATAAATGCCCTTCTACCGTCAAAGTCAGGTCACATTTAGTCATCATTTTATTGTTATTGAAACAATAATTTCAATATGGAAATATTGTTAATAGATGATTTTACTAAAGCAAAGGCCATTGGGGAAATACCAGAAATTCTCGTTTTATACTGAGTGGCAGGATGGGGGTGTTGTCAGTGTTTGATTGACAGCTGCTGGCAGGCAGAGCACCAGCAGGGTACAGAGTGTTAGTAAGGTGATGTTCAGAACTGCGTTTCTGAGAAAATTTACAAAAAACACGGAAGAACCTCAATGACTTGGCAATTAAAGAGAAATGTGTTCACAGTTTGGAAAAATGTAAAAGTCTCCGACTGGCTGTTGTGCGTCTCACTGCGGGACTTATGGAGGCTTCACCAGATTGTGTTGGTGCTGTTGTTCGTTAATTGACCTACTTTTTACCCGTCCTTGATTCAGAACTGCAGAGAGTTGAAAGGGTTCTTTAGCCAGGAGAGCTGAAAACTAAAATGTGAATTGAAGTGTGTGTGTCAGTGTGTGTTTGTCCACGCACACTATGAAATAATGATGAGTTTGGGTGTAAAATAGTGACAGCATGGAAAAAATACTCCTGAATGATGCATCAACCCTCTGCTAAAAATGTGCAAATGAATTCAGCGGACTTGACATTCATCGAATATGAGACTGTCAGATCAGAGGATTTGTGTGTGTGTGTGTGTGTGTGTGTGTGTGTGTGTATATGAATGAGAGCATGAGAGCGAGAGAGAGCGAGAGACAGCGAGAGAGAGAGAGAGAGAGAGAGATTTGCACAGGGTGTCATAAAAGTTAATAATACATTTTGATGTTTGTTTAGATCTTTTTTGAATATGACTTCTCCTTTTCTCTTCATGTAAAGCGTCATACCTGTTGTCCCAAAGATAATTGTGAAACATATAAATATATTGACACGGCGCTGTCAATTAAATTACATTACATATCACTCATTAGTTACTTTATCCAAAGCGACTTAAACACACTTGATGCTGTGGACAATCCCCACAACACTGTCAAGTAATGAATGAGGCCATACTGTCGTCAGCACAATAATCTTATGGACCACATTTAATATGTTTGATATCATTGTTTTATGCCTTTTATTTAAAAAAATGTGTTGGAGTAAGTCTGTCACATACGATAAGCTAAGATATTATGGGCTTCTCATCTTCAGCACTGAAGAAACTGAAATGTTGACTTTAATTACATGTATTATGTCAACAGATCTCACATGCCTGTATTAAGTTAGTAGAAAGCAATACTGTTAACTAACCTAATACAGTTATTTGAAAAGTGTTGGCAGACGGTACCGCAGCATCCGGACCAAGACCACCAGACTCAGAGACAGTTTTATACCACAGGCTATAAGACTGCTGAACTCCTGAGCTGTGTGAATGTCTACTCACATCTGTTTATAGTACACACATACATATTTATATATATATATTATACACATCTGCCATACATATGTGTTTATAGTACACATATCTATATATTATACATATCTGCCATATACATCTGCTATACGTAATATATGCATCTGTCCATACCTCCTCATTCCACAGTGTAAAGTATTTAAATACTTTCAATGTATTCCACATATGTATATATTTCACATCCTCAAATCTTTATTGTTGTTATTGTAAATATTCTTCTCTCTTTTTGCACTATTTTATTTATCTTATTTGCACCATGTATGTTGAGTTGTTGGAGGAGCATGGGACATAAGATTTTCATTGCCAACATACGTACGCTGTATCTGCTGTGCATATAACCAATAAAACATTGAAACCTTGAAAATACATTTAATTAAAGTCAACGTTTCAGCTTTTTCAGTGAGGAAGAAGCACTCTATTGGCTATAAATGTGTTGTATTTAATTATTATTTTGTTTCTAAATTGATTACTTTCTCTACAATTCTGGTTAATAATTCTATATGAACTAATCTCCTAAATATAAATATCTGCATAATAATGCAGCATCTGTAGGCAGTGGGGGAGGTTTGGTGGTCCCTGTAGTTTGCAGTACGAGAATGATAGGGCTTTTTATTAGCTAAAACATAGGATGAAAACTGAGTGTCATTTTTTTTGCTTTATGCTCTAAAAGTGAAGCACCAAAACAAGAAATATCTTAGTATATATAATATTTGAACAAAGGTTAATTCGATGTCTAGGGATGGATATTTCCAACACTGAAACCCACACCAGACAATGGATCTTGATAAATAGCACTACAGTAAAGAGGAAGATGTATTTCAGATTAATATCAGATTATTAAGGTGCACTTTGTCTTCAAAATCATTAATACCGAGACCCTGGCTCCAGTTGTTGAGTTTCAGATTACACATCTACTGTAGTACAGTAGCCTACTGTAGACCAATTAGGATTGGTTGCAGAGGCCCCGGCCGTGGCACAACTGGCTGGGGCACCTGCACCGTCCGCCGGCGACCCAGGATCGATTCCCGACCCGTGGTCCTTTCCGGATCCCACCCCGACTCTCTCTCCCACTTTCCTGTCACACTCCACTGTCCTATCCGATTAAAGGCAAAAAGCCCCCCCCCCCCCCCCAAAAAAAAAGGATTGGTTGCAGTACACATCTAACTTCTTCAGTTAGATGTGTACTGCACCCCCCCCCCCCCCCCCCCCCCACCCCCATTGCTTATAATTAAGCAATGAACTGATTTGTATCTTCTAAAAGGGAACTCTTCCAGTCAGTAACTGTAACAATAAAAGGTGTAGATGCAGAACCACAGGGCAGGGCTGCACTGGAACATAGCATTCACACTTTACATTTATATTTTATTTAATTATCCATTCATTGCATATATATAACATCCTGCTTTATATTTTGTCAACTTCAATAGTGTTTACTTGTCTGACAGTATATAGATTATAAATCTTCATAGTCTACTGTTTATGTATCTTTTTCTCTAATGCCAGTTTACTTTTATTTGTATTTCTTCTTTGAGATGTTTATACTTCAGAATTGTTTATTTCTTCTTTTAATTTCTAATTATGTTTTATGCTGCTGCAACACAAACATTTCCCAGTTTGGGGTTAATAAAGTAATTCTTATCTTATTTTATGGTGTTCAGATCAAAGCAGGGCTGTATGACCCCAAAGGGGATTTGGCCCCAGCCCCAGCTGATCTGCTCAGGTCGTGACAGCACCTTCATCAGGTGAGAGGAGAAACAAGAGCCTCAGTCATTGAACATATCAACTTGCTTGTCTCTGAGGTTTTATATTATAGAAACATATAAAAAATTGAGATTCAGAACGAGACACATAGATCAGAGGAACATCAGCGTCACAGATCAGCTGACGTGTGAACTGTTCAGATCACCAGATCCTTGCATTGCAGGAGCATCGCAGAGATCCAGCAGCTGCAGCCAATGAAAGGATTCCTGGAAAAAGCGTTGAGATAAGATAAGATGTACTTTGTTGATTCCAAATTTGGGAATTTTTTTTCTCCGTTGCATGTAACTGTACGGTTGTTTATTGCACATACCCAGGAGGACCAAAGTTGTCCAAAATGTTGGATGTTCGCAACATGGTGGGCTCCGGAAGGAGGACCTGTTCCCTACACATAGATATAAAGGGCTCATGCTAAGCTAACTTGCATTGTTGGAGGAGCCTGGGACTTAATCTTTACATAGCTACTACACTGTAACAACAATAAAGTCTTTTAATCTTTGAATCTAAATTATCAAAGCGCTCCTGAAAAGGAGGAGATTGCTGCTTCTTCACTTGAACAGGGTCCCGAAAATGTTGATGTATTCTTGTTTTGAACAGTTCTGGGATGCATATTTCCACAGCAGCAGGAGAGAGAGGACAGGACATCATGGGAGAAAGACGTGGGGAATGTGGGGGAGTTTGAAAGTAGAGGATGTGTGGTGGACAGTTAGAGAATGGTAACGAAGGGGGGGGGGGGGGGGGGGGGGGTGCAGAGCGTGACAGCTGTTACTGGACACCTGTTACACACACACCTTTTCATGCTTAAATTGAATTAACCTTATAGAAAATAATAACCCAACATAAAATAACCATAAAAAGGCCCATGTAAACTGTATGTGTTGTTAAACTGTAAACTATAATGGGCAAGGAATACGTGTGTGTGTGTGTGTTTGTGCTCCTTTTGGTGCGCCAATCCCCCCACCACCTATCTTCAATATATACCCAGTGCCCAAAGCTGCTTTCAAAATAAAAGCATAAAAAACGACATGAATTAACTTGAATAATAACACTAAATAATAATAAATGTGGGGTAGTTACTAAAAAGTAATTAGTTACTTATTACTAGTTACTTCTGTAAATTGTAACACGATTACTTTACTAGTTATTGCATTTGAAAAGTAACTTCACTACTTTTTTAAACCTGGGCGATTCAATAGTCGACAGGCGAAGCATGTCTTCTAAAATGAACCCTGCAACCAGCCTGTTAATGTCTTTCTGTGTTACCTGCTTCTGCGCTCCAACACTTGAAAAAAGCTTTGCCTGACTCCTTCAGATGACCGGAGAGCAGGATCTTTCGCCACAAGTTTTGTTTTGCCGTGACAAATGGTTGGACAGGTTGCTCATTGAGTTGGCAGCAGTTGAAAGACACCTGTCGCCTTGGGCATAGAGTGCATTTTCACTCGAATATTTTTGTTATTTTTGAAAGTAATGAGAATATAGCCACTGGCCGGAACCCCCTATCTCCGTCAGTCTCCCTCTCCAGTTCCCTATTTCCGTCGCACCAGCAGCTACGTCACTCAAATCGATCGCTATGGCAACGCGCCAAGGCAAGCAGCACACACACAGGCAGCACGCAACAGTTAAACAGATCAGAACTTTACACATAGGTAAACACGGCTTGGGTAACGCAGGAAATTGCGTTCCTATATACTCTATTGGCTATAAATGTGTTGTATTTAATTATTATTTTGTTTCTAAATTGATTACTTTCTCTACAATTCTGGTTAATAATTCTATATGAACTAATCTCCTAAATATAAATATCTGCATAATAATGCAGCATCTGTAGGCAGTGGGGGAGGTTTGGTGGTCCCTGTAGTTTGCAGTACGAGAATGATAGGGCTTTTTATTAGCTAAAACATAGGATGAAAACTGAGTGTCATTTTTTTTGCTTTATGCTCTAAAAGTGAAGCACCAAAACAAGAAATATCTTAGTATATATAATATTTGAACGAAGGTTAATTCGATGTCTAGGGATGGATATTTCCAACACTGAAACCCACACCAGACAATGGATCTTGATAAATAGCACTACAGTAAAGAGGAAGATGTATTTCAGATTAATATCAGATTATTAAGGTGCACTTTGTCTTCAAAATCATTAATACCGAGACCCTGGCTCCAGTTGTTGAGTTTCAGATTACACATCTACTGTAGTACAGTAGCCTACTGTAGACCAATTAGGATTGGTTGCAGAGGCCCCGGCCGTGGCACAACTGGCTGGGGCACCTGCACCGTCCGCCGGCGACCCAGGATCGATTCCCGACCCGTGGTCCTTTCCGGATCCCACCCCGACTCTCTCTCCCACTTTCCTGTCACACTCCACTGTCCTATCCGATTAAAGGCAAAAAGCCCCCCCCCCCCCAAAAAAAAAGGATTGGTTGCAGTACACATCTAACTTCTTCAGTTAGATGTGTACTGCACCCCCCCCCCCCCCCCCCCCACCCCCATTGCTTATAATTAAGCAATGAACTGATTTGTATCTTCTAAAAGGGAACTCTTCCAGTCAGTAACTGTAACAATAAAAGGTGTAGATGCAGAACCACAGGGCAGGGCTGCACTGGAACATAGCATTCACACTTTACATTTATATTTTATTTAATTATCCATTCATTGCATATATATAACATCCTGCTTTATATTTTGTCAACTTCAATAGTGTTTACTTGTCTGACAGTATATAGATTATAAATCTTCATAGTCTACTGTTTATGTATCTTTTTCTCTAATGCCAGTTTACTTTTATTTGTATTTCTTCTTTGAGATGTTTATACTTCAGAATTGTTTATTTCTTCTTTTAATTTCTAATTATGTTTTATGCTGCTGCAACACAAACATTTCCCAGTTTGGGGTTAATAAAGTAATTCTTATCTTATTTTATGGTGTTCAGATCAAAGCAGGGCTGTATGACCCCAAAGGGGATTTGGCCCCAGCCCCAGCTGATCTGCTCAGGTCGTGACAGCACCTTCATCAGGTGAGAGGAGAAACAAGAGCCTCAGTCATTGAACATATCAACTTGCTTGTCTCTGAGGTTTTATATTATAGAAACATATAAAAAATTGAGATTCAGAACGAGACACATAGATCAGAGGAACATCAGCGTCACAGATCAGCTGACGTGTGAACTGTTCAGATCACCAGATCCTTGCATTGCAGGAGCATCGCAGAGATCCAGCAGCTGCAGCCAATGAAAGGATTCCTGGAAAAAGCGTTGAGATAAGATAAGATGTACTTTGTTGATTCCAAATTTGGGAATTTTTTTTCTCCGTTGCATGTAACTGTACGGTTGTTTATTGCACATACCCAGGAGGACCAAAGTTGTCCAAAATGTTGGATGTTCGCAACATGGTGGGCTCCGGAAGGAGGACCTGTTCCCTACACATAGATATAAAGGGCTCATGCTAAGCTAACTTGCATTGTTGGAGGAGCCTGGGACTTAATCTTTACATAGCTACTACACTGTAACAACAATAAAGTCTTTTAATCTTTGAATCTAAATTATCAAAGCGCTCCTGAAAAGGAGGAGATTGCTGCTTCTTCACTTGAACAGGGTCCCGAAAATGTTGATGTATTCTTGTTTTGAACAGTTCTGGGATGCATATTTCCACAGCAGCAGGAGAGAGAGGACAGGACATCATGGGAGAAAGACGTGGGGAATGTGGGGGAGTTTGAAAGTAGAGGATGTGTGGTGGACAGTTAGAGAATGGTAACGAAGGGGGGGGGGGGGGGGGGTGCAGAGCGTGACAGCTGTTACTGGACACCTGTTACACACACACCTTTTCATGCTTAAATTGAATTAACCTTATAGAAAATAATAACCCAACATAAAATAACCATAAAAAGGCCCATGTAAACTGTATGTGTTGTTAAACTGTAAACTATAATGGGCAAGGAATACGTGTGTGTGTGTGTGTGTTTGTGCTCCTTTTGGTGCGCCAATCCCCCCACCACCTATCTTCAATATATACCCAGTGCCCAAAGCTGCTTTCAAAATAAAAGCATAAAAAACGACATGAATTAACTTGAATAATAACACTAAATAATAATAAATGTGGGGTAGTTACTAAAAAGTAATTAGTTACTTATTACTAGTTACTTCTGTAAATTGTAACACGATTACTTTACTAGTTATTGCATTTGAAAAGTAACTTCACTACTTTTTTAAACCTGGGCGATTCAATAGTCGACAGGCGAAGCATGTCTTCTAAAATGAACCCTGCAACCAGCCTGTTAATGTCTTTCTGTGTTACCTGCTTCTGCGCTCCAACACTTGAAAAAAGCTTTGCCTGACTCCTTCAGATGACCGGAGAGCAGGATCTTTCGCCACAAGTTTTGTTTTGCCGTGACAAATGGTTGGACAGGTTGCTCATTGAGTTGGCAGCAGTTGAAAGACACCTGTCGCCTTGGGCATAGAGTGCATTTTCACTCGAATATTTTTGTTATTTTTGAAAGTAATGAGAATATAGCCACTGGCCGGAACCCCCTATCTCCGTCAGTCTCCCTCTCCAGTTCCCTATTTCCGTCGCACCAGCAGCTACGTCACTCAAATCGATCGCTATGGCAACGCGCCAAGGCAAGCAGCACACACACAGGCAGCACGCAACAGTTAAACAGATCAGAACTTTACACATAGGTAAACACGGCTTGGGTAACGCAGGAAATTGCGTTCCTATAGTCTAGTAAAGTAGTGTAGTTACCGATATTTTGAGTGTAATGCCCTACTTTACCCAAAAAAGTAATGTCGTTACTGTAAATCCGTTACTTTGTAACTCGTTACCCCCAACACTCCAAATGTACTATCGACAAAAACAGCAACAAAATAAATGTTTAACTATTAAATAAATATAAATCAATGTGTAGCTTCAACACCTGCCATCTTGTTTAAAATATTTTTTTTATTCCTTTTTTCCTTTGAAGCTTTACGGAGCCCCTCTGGTGACATCAGTGAGATTTAAAAAAAAATTGTGGCCACGAAATATGACTGGCAACTGTAGGAAATGTTCTTTTATTCGAAGTCCAAGAGTAGATTTAAAAGAAAACGAAGTGAAGCTCCTCATATAAGTTAAAAAGGAGTATTTAATAAAAGGATGCAGTAGTAGGTTTTACAAAGGTTTCACAGCTGTGGCTCAATAGCCCGGTACACGCGTCCACAGGCCACTGACCACTGAGTGGAGCTCATCAGTAGTTACTGTCTGGCGGTCCGGAACAAAAGAGAGCTCGATTTCACAATACAAACATGTTTTATAGAACCATCCCTTTCCGGCCATACAATAAACAACTTCAAAATAAGACGCGCTCCGGTCTCGTCCTCTCATTGGTTAGTAGCGGGGTGATTCTCTGAATTCGGTGCACATTGGGTTCTCTGGTTTATGAAAAATATATCAAACAAAATTGTGTTTCTGAACATTGCATCTGATGAAGGACTATTTGAACCTCTGAGAAAATACGTTTTCCCACCTTAGGCATTAAATCCCAAACATTATTAGGAATTTCTTTGTCACTTATGTTGTTTTAAATTCAACCCCATAACAGGACAATTTGATTCCTGTATGATTATAATTCTAAAACATATTCAAACCAATTCTTCCAGTGCCTTGGTAATCACCTGTCCCTTGTGTAAAATAACTTATTGGAAGTATATTTTATTTGATTCTAAATAATAATAATTTGACTGTCAAGTAGGATATGGCAACTTAACGTACGAGCGGTCTTCATAAATCATGAAAATATACTTTAACATAAACATTAGATTAGGCTTTCGTATATTTTCTACTTGTCCTCTAAATGTTGCATACAGTTCAACACACATGTATCTAATATTTGTTATTATTATCAAAACATTTATGAAAATGTGTCAAATAACAGGGTTGAACACAGTGTAACAGGCTTGAACACACTGTAACAGGGTTGAACACACTGTAACAGGGTTGAATGAATGACAACATTTAATCAACTTGAAATTGACTTAAATTCATTTATTAAAACAAACATGAGGAAAGAAGCATATCATAAGGTATGTAAAATAACATCACATTTAGATTGAACGGATCTGTCCTATGAGAAGAAAAATGAAGAACAGCAGCATAGGCTGAATGCTGTATACAAAATCTATCTCACTGGAATTGGTTTAACAATGTAACAATTGACATCACAACAGTTACACTCTAACTATAAACGTTAACATTAAAATCATTTCATATGTTCTTCACAGGCTTTAATACAATTAATCTCTCATCTGTAGTATCAGCAGTAAAAAAGTACATTGCTGTCTCTTCTAAAATCGGAAAATTGAGCGTTCACTAAACACTGAACTAATAAGTTTGATGAGTGAATGTGGATGGTCTCTTTTCTTATCTGATCTGTTGCTCCTGCTTTTATGGTTCTTTCATCCATTAGTTAGACAGTCTGTCCCAGATCTCATTCTGAATTTGCATGTGACGTGAATCACGTCCTGTCACAGGCTGAGGAGGCGGGATGAGTTCAAGCACATCATCAAATGGATACCATAGTACATCCTCTTGTAGAGGCCAAAAGAACCTGTTTTTGGTTATTCCAGCATGGTGCATGCCTTTGACTTGAACGTCGATTTCATTTGTGGCAAGGATTATTCCTGGATACAATGTTTTATCATAAGTGAGCAGACACCACTTCCCTATTACCTCTGGGTTATCCCAATTGATTTCTTTCTGCCCTTGTGACACAGTAGCTGGCGACACGGTAGCTGGGACTTTCCTGACAAAGCTGAAATGCTTTGTATTCCAGCATTCACATACAAGCTTTCCATAGGTGGAGCACATGCAGCTGACATCTCGCGATGTTATCTCCCCTCGAGCAAGAGTGATGACCTGATGGATGTGCATGGTTCCTGGAACTGGTGGAATGGTGGACGGCATCCTTTGCAGTGCCTGCTCAACAGCTTCATCCTTGATAAAAAACAATTTGATCGAAGTGTCCGCCCCCAGAGAGGGCCTTGAAGAGCTCATAAGCATTGTTGATGTCCCGGCCATGGCTGATGAGGTTGTCTGCTGATCTCTTTAAGGCAGCACCAACACCATCTGGTGCTCCTTTGCCATGACTGGACTCGAAAAAATTCCAGGTCCCTCTCAGTCCTCTCTTTTCAAGCTCTGTACTGAAGAGAAAAAAGTTTCTTTTTTGCTTGTACTGCGTACAGGGCCCATCACTAAAAAAGTGCACAACAGACACCTCTGGGTGTGTGGTCTGCACATAGTCCAGTGCAGGTTTCAGATGTTCCCATATAGCAGCTGGACTCTTGTGCTTGGATGGTGAGATGGAGGTAAAGCAGGTTGGTTCTTGGGTTCCACCAACATAGATGACCCCTGTGTGAAGTGTGGCCTGTTGGTGGGATGATCCAAAGTGTACTGACTGAATTTCAGTGCTGTACTTACAAGAAAGGTTCTCAGAGATGTATCTCTTTTCCATCGCTCATGCTCTTTCCTGAGGTATTCTTCCCTTCTCTGTGAATCTGCATTTCTTCTCGCCCTGTACTCTCTTTGCCTCTCTGCACTTGATTTAGCCATCTGATATGAAAATAATGAACATGAAATAACATTTAGAGAAAAGGGGCTGGCTGACCTTCAACCCTGTAACAATGATTCAACCCCGTAACAGTGTTTTTTGTTACAGGGTTGAATGTTACAGGGTTGAACATTTTAGCTTAAAGTAGCCATAAGTCCACATTAGCTAGGGTATGGAGCACCATATGGCATGAGGAAAACATGAAATTAATATATTTTTCCAAGAAAATTGTTTGCTTTTTCTCAAACAGTAGTAAATATCATTTATGCCTGTAACAGTGTTGAAAGGTTGAGCTTTACGATGTCAATCTGACAATAAAAACAATGAAATATAGGTAAGAAGGTATGCTCACACTTACCTCTCTTTACAGTTTGAGGAGGGGAAATGTTGAGTGATGTCACTTCCTGGGTGCTGAGAAAGTTGGACTGAACCATTATTTTTAAAAAGGGGGGGATTGGTATGCTGTTATGGGGTTGAACAAAACTGGGGGACGTGATTAAATAGTGCTATTTTATAAATAATTCATGTATTTTTTTCACATTTCTTTTATTTAGGTTAAAGTAGACAGGAAAATGATTATATTAGCAGAAAAAACTTGTGGTTACTGACTATTTTTATTTGTTGGTTTTTAAAGTGGTACACAGCAATGGAGTGCGCTCTTTTTCACGCATTGATACGCCAACCGCCTCTCTTTCAACCGAAATCCACTCATATTTAAACTTTGTCATTCAAATTATTAGCAGCTACTCCACAACACCACCTACATGGAAGTTAACCGGAAGTTCTACTCTCTGATTGGTTGAAATTGCCTTACAATTTCAACTTACATCGCCACTTATTGCTTTGGCATGTGTACTACAGGTATATAACATCACGTGGTGGTGGAACGCACAGTTGCGTGTGTACGTGGTATTCTTTTTAAACCACTCGTGTGTACGTGTGTACGGAGAATTAATTTAAATAAAACTCCCGTGAAAAAAACTACCGGGTCCGCGTGGACAAGGCCTGAAAACCGTGTTGTAAAACTTGCAAGGACACGCACAAATAAGTCACCAATCCATTCATGTTATGGCGCTATCTTCATTTAGAAATTTGTTCATATGATCAAATGAATTGAATTGAGGTTTGCCAACCCGGCCTAACTTCTACCTGTCATACTTGCGACATTGCAGAATTTCAGATCACTGGACCTGATGGGGAAACAACCAGCATCTTCCTGATGGATCGAGATAATCTAATTTTATTTGATTTCAATTTGGGTTTGAGTCATCAAGACATACTTACAAGCATAGCGTTACATGGTTTTGTTTTAAGCAAGAGACTTCTCAAAACTCTTAGTTGTTTTCTTCGCCAATATTCTGAGCTACAGGAAGTAATAGACTTCATTGCGGATCAATTAAGAGGGCCTGGGAGACTTCATGGTTACAGGTGGATGTATGTAAAGTGTCTGGAACATGGCGTTCAAGTTAGAAAAGAGGACGTGCGATTGATTCTGGCAGAGCTTGACCCTGAGAGTTGTATCGCCCGTCGGAGAAGGCGACTGAACAGGAGGCAGTATTTTTCCCAAGGACCAAACTATATTTGGCATATAGACTCCTATGATAAACTGAAACCTTATGGCATTTGTAATAATGGATGCATCAATGGGTTTTCTAGGAGAATTATCTGGTTGATAGCGGCCCTAACAAGCAGTGATCCACGTGTAATGGGAGGCTACTTGACAGAAGTTATTGAAAAAGTTGGGGGTGGCCCAAGAATTGCCCGCACAGACTTGGGAACAGAGAATGTGGTTGTCAGGGATATCCAAACATTTCTGCATCGCAATTGTGAGGACAACAGATCAGGGGAGCGAAGCTATATAGCAGGAGCAAGCACAGTTAACCAAAGGATTGAAAGTTGGTGGGGTTTCATGCGAAGAGAAGGTGTTGAATACTGGATCCAGCTACTGGGAGAGTTCAAAGACGAAGGCTTGTTTGCTGGGGATTTCCTTGATAAAGCACTTTGGCAAGTTTGTTTCATGAACATCATTCAGGTGTGTTGCATAATAGTTGTGAACATTGTGGACGTGTCATAAATGGGGCAATGCATTTGCAAGAAATCACATTTGTCCAGCAGTGGCTCAGTCAGTAGGGGCTTGGACTGGGAAGAATCAGGTTTAGAGTTTCCAAACAGTAGATCAGAAGCACTTCACTTATACATGTCATTAAGGGATATTCTATGTCCCCAATTGTTAGAGTAGGGCCTCTCTCTCCAACCCCCCCCCCCCCACCCCCACAGGAATTGCAAGCTCCACCAGCCTCTCCTTCGCTCCACCAGCCGCTCCTTCTCTCCACCAGCCGCTCCTTCGCTCCACCAGCCACTCCTTCGCTCCATTGCTCCACCAGCCGCTCCACCAGCCTCTCCATCTCTCCACCAGGGGCTCCATCGCACCAGCCTTGCCATCACCTACTTAACCTATTTGCACTTGAGTTTATTACACTTTTTTGTGATTGCTTCAGCACTATCGTTGAAACTATAAGCTATTTTTCCATAACTCTACACACTAACCTCAAAACCTTACACCAAACCAGCCAAACATCATACATCTCTTGCAAAAGCAAACTGTGTAATCTTGCTTTGCCTTCTTATTTTTGCTGTTGGCATTTTTCTCATATGGAAGCAACGTGAATCTCAATCAGTGATAGAGTGTCAATATCTTGCCATACATTGAGTTAACATTTATGTCTATCCGGCAGCATATTTGTATTAAAATGAATTACAGCTAAAGTTTCTTTCTACAGAAATACATGGACATTGGGCCTCAATTGATCTTTATGCTGTTCCTATAAAAATGACAACAATCCGTCAGTGTCTCATAACCTTCGAATGATCTTGTGGTGAATCATTTCTATACATTAGGTGTTTATTCAATGTCTTTATGTCTATTTTTAACATATTCAATCAAATTCATTTATAAACATATAACACTGCTGTCAAATCTTGGTAGATTTATTGTCAATGGCTTCACGGATCTACATCAACAATAAAATGTGGTCATCCTTTTGTTTAAGTTTTGGTTTTATTCATATTTATGTTTGTAAGGATCTGAGCTGCATCAGTGTGACATAACAATGTGACCAAATATCTGTTTAAAGTATACCAGCAACTATAGTGTCAGTCTGCAATGAAATGGGATAAATACACACAACATGATACTTTTAGTCTGTGTATATGATTTACATGAGGGCAGAATACTAAAATTATAAAATATCCGAATGAATTTGTTGTTGAATAAGATGTTCCCAATATCAAAACAAAGTGCTGTTTGTTTTTTTAAGTTACTTTTTGGGGCTTTTTGCCTTTAATCGGATAGTAGAGTGACAGGAAAGTGGGAGGGAGAGTCGGGGGGGGATCCGGAAAGGACCACGGGTCGCGAATCGAACCCGGGTCGCGGGCGTATGGTGCAGGTGCCCCAGCCAGTTGCGCCACGGCCGGGGCCACAAACTGCTATTTTAATAGTGGTGGGCAGATTATAAAGCAGATCCAAACTTAACTACATGCCTACTTATAAACATTTCAGTAAGAGTCTGTTATTGGTGCTTTAAACAGTGATGCAGACAAACCTTCACTAACCAATTTTCATACTGTATGCACATTAAGTGGATGAGAACTGAAAGTTAACCTATTACACGTCAAACTTTCCATGCGAGAGTCAGAGTAATGCAACATGTAGATAAAACTGTAAAAATGTCATAACTGACAAGCATTTTCCAACCCCTCATAATAATGGAAATTAGGTACACCACAAAAATAAGGGCACTGGTCTGTTGTGTGGGTCCCTATAAATTGGCAGATCACAATTCACTCAGCTTTTTCCTATACTGGCTGATCATCCAAATTAAAGTAGCAGTTGTGTGCATGTGCTCTTGAGTCCGTCTTAAGTTGCTGGAGGGATTTAGATGATGTCCATACCCAGGCTGAGCTTCTCAGAATAAGATCAACGTCATTAGGTCTGGGTAGTTTTGATGGTTGACAGGTAGCATCAGATAGCACCCACATGTATGAGTTCGACACTGGAACGTAGAGGTCTCTATGAACTGAACTGTGATGTGTTGTCCCAACAGGATGTCTGCCCCTGTGCAGAACCGGAGGAAAGCCTTCAACATGGTGTTGTCAGATTCACCGATGTACCTCCTCAAACATCTTGCCACAGTGTTTTGAGGGGCTGTCATCTGTTCTGGGAATTTCAGAAGTTCTTTAAGACGCTTTGGAGTTGGGATTCGTTCTTCCATGATCTCCACAAGTTTCTGTGGTAGTATGTGCCAAGTATCTGCCAAGGTTTTCATGATGGGCTTCCAGCATTCAATGACAAACATTGGTGTCTGGATTAGGGTCTTGTGACCTAACTGTGACACTAGTCCAGCAATGTTCTCTTCAGTGGCAAGCTGGTGGCAGTCATGTGCATCTAACACATCCAGTAGGTCATCTTCCTCAACAGATTGAAATGAATTTAACGCAAGCTCAAGAATTTTCCTCTCTTCTTTTGAGACATACTGCAAGAAGCTCACTGTCACACTGCTGTAACCGGTTCCATACAGGATTTCTTCCAAGAACGGAATTGGGAGAAGCAGTGGAAAATATCCAACAGTTGTCCAGCCTGCCACAAGGATCCCAGCTATTGCTTACCATTCCGCAACTTGGTATTCATGCCTAAAATAGGGCGTCTTTACATTGGTATCTAATGTGCATTTGCTATAAAATTCTTCCCAGAATTCTGACAGGCAGTCGCACAGTACACCTGAGCCTGCACCTACTTCCAACTGACCATTAGGAAGTTTCCTTCTGATGTGCACATCTTTGTTCATCACATCTGGGTCAATAAAGGCTGCTAGGAGGTCAGCAAGGCAGTTACCCCTACGCACCACAATAGTGACCGTTGGCTTTGATTCCTCCCAAGGCAAAGTATCACCCAAATCAACAGAGTCACTTAATGACGCGCCAACAGTCACTTCACCATCGGTGTAGGTGTAACGCTGCAATTCTGCATCATGGGCTACAGGCAAAGCATCTCTTAGACCTGTACCTTGGTCTTCACTCTCTGTTGTCATTTCTGAAGTTCCTTGGTCTTGGCTTATTTCTCCCACATGTATTCCTCTTCCTTCTTCATCATTTTTATCACTGGCCACCTCCAACAGTAGTTCTGAATGTGGATTTAAAAGGTTCATCACATTTGGGTCCGGCCAAGATAAGTCAATTGTGACTGCTGGTTGTGATGCCTGACCTTGTTTAACATCCTGTGAAATGTCTCCTATGACCTCTGAGGTTGTCACTTGAGAAGTATCAGTAAAGCTGGTTGTGTCTTGATCACTTTTTTTGGTGCAGAGGTACAATCGGAGTATTCTTAATTTGTTTTTTTCATACAGATCATCAACTGTACAATCTGGGTCAATCTCGTTTTGTGCGAAGTCACAGATCCTTCGGCCATGGTCTGTCAGCTTCAGAGACTTGCAGACACCATTTGGGAAAAAAAGGGACTCAGCTTTTTCTTGAATGTCTCCGAGTTTTGCCTGCCTGTCCACACAGACATGACGGGTCCCACCCCCTCTTACAGTTCGCACCTGTTTGAAAGTATTGTCGTCTTCGCTGAAATTCATCCACCCAATTTCTAATCTCTTTATCTTTTTCTTTGCATTTTTATTTCCTTTTAATGTATCCCAAGAATGCTGTCTTTTAACTGCCTTGCTTCCTGGAGCACAGCACTTTGCTCTTATTCTATCTAGTAGGCCTCGTCTAGATGCTACTGAATCTCCACAATGACTGTTGCTGCAGAAAGCTACAGTTGCCAGTCTGTCGCTGTACTGTGGGATGTACTGTGCTAGATCTTTTTCAGACATCAGTGAAATTATTGATGAATCAATCTGCAAAATATAAACAAAATTAACGTGTTAAGGATCATATGTAAATTGACATTTTTACCTAATTGAGAAACCAACATGTTTGCTTTCTATTCAAGAAAGTTACAGGACAAGCCAAATGAATGAATAAAGGAAAATATGTATGCACTGTTTCTGTGTGTGTGGGTGTGTGTATGTTGTATGTATGTATGTATGTATGTATGTATGTATGTATGTATGTATGTATGTATGTATGTATGTATGGATGTATGTATGGATGTATGTATGTATGTATGTATGTATGGATGGATGGATGGATGGATGGATGTATGGATGGATGGATGGATGGATGGATGGATGGATGGATGGATGTACCTATATATGCATACAAATAAAATCCTCAAACTGAAAATATTCTTTACACCAGACTACGGCACAAGGTATGAGAATGTACTAGTCTTTCACTGTATATGCTGACGTAGATTCTTCATTGTGCATTAATATTTTATGAAGAATACCTTGTCATTTTTTTAGTTTGTTTAAGATTTCCTCTTCAATTCCACGGTCTTGCAGAAACTGCAGCAACGGGTCCTCCTGTCTCTCCATGATAAATTAGGTACCTGTAAAGGCACAAATGTCATTAAACT
The DNA here is from genome assembly GCF_036324505.1 of Eleginops maclovinus. Lineage (NCBI taxonomy): Eukaryota > Metazoa > Chordata > Actinopteri > Perciformes > Eleginopidae > Eleginops > Eleginops maclovinus. Next base: position 791,816 of record NC_086354.1, read on the forward strand.
AAAATAGAAGAAAAAACAGTTGTCCACGTAGGCTATAGCAGATATAGATCTGCACAATGTAACAGTTTAGAATTTGTTCACAACCACAGTTTTAAATTGACACATTACAGCTTGATGCTATAGGTTTTCCGAAGCGTTTTGGTTGCTATGATACGAATATGTTTGTGTTACCATTTTGTTCTGTTTTTGCGGGTATTATATTATATATTACTACGATGCTCATCTCGTATATTCCTTTCTATTACTATTATTGTATATTATATCTATGTATATATATAATATGTATATATAATATATATATTATTGCGGATTTTGTGTTTTGCGTACTGCATGTAATGCATGTAATGCAAAATGTCGACAATAACCATGCAGTTTTTTAAAAATATGACTGGTCAAACTCGCTAGCAAACTAGCTAGCTGACCTAGTCTTTAATGTAGCTTTTCTGCCATTCACGAGTTTTTGACACAACCAATCCAATGGATTGGAGTAGCTAGTATGACTTATTTGTGCTTGTCCTTGCTAGTTTTACAGCACGGTTTTCAGTCTACTACCTTTTACTTGCTTTCATGGGTTGAACTTGACGCAAAATAGCTTACAGTAGAGTTTCGCTCACATCCTTTTGCGAAAGCGTCAACTACAGGCTGCAAGCTGTGCAATATGAATAGCCGTTCAATGTAGGATGCACGCACCATGCTATGGTTGCTCTCACACTTTTGATTTATTGATGCTTGTATCCACAGAACATGAGCAATAAACGATTCACTTTTCATTCGTCTTGTCTGTTTCGAAGTTGGTTGCAATGTAGTCACTACGGTGGTAAAAAAGCAACAACAACAAAAAGCCTAGCTTGTAGCCTAAGCCCACTAACGTTAATTTACTCGTTCACGGGACGGAAATGTTAAAGAGTTTATTTGGTTTGTCTAAACGAAATCACATTAAGGTGTTGCAACCAGTAGCAGTTTGGGGCATGGGCGAAGCGGGCAGCTGCCCGGGGCGGCATTTCATGGGGGGCGGCACGAGACAGCACTTAAAAAAAAAAAAGTCATCTAGGCCGTGAAGCAGTTTCTATCTATCATATCACTGTGTGGGGAATTGGCAAATTGGCGCCCCCTGCATCTGCAAGTGCCCCTGCTTGCTGAGAAGGTGCCGTGAAACTGTGTGAGAAGGGGAAAGGGGTGGCCACGCTTTATTAATTCGAGGCCACGAATTTAAAAAAATCTCACCGATGTCACCAGAGGGGCTCTTTAGGCTAAGTATTTCCTGTGAGGATTTTCTTTTTGGAACCGTTGATAACTGAAAGATGAAGTGTTGGTGATCTGACTTATAATACGTCCCAGACACGAGTCACAGTCTCTCAGTTATAAGTAAAGAAAATATCTGGGAAAATATCTGTCCGTCTTTCCGTCTATATGTTTCAAGATTTGATGGAGCAGGGTGTACTTTTGTTAGAGATGTGTGTGTTGTCTGTGTTCTTTTTTATAGTGTGTCAGGATGGATCCCTTGTCTTTTTAGCTGCAAACTAAATCTACCTACGGGTACAAATAAATAACCTGAACCTGAACAAGTTAAATTGACGTTCTGATGTCTGCAGACAATAATACATGGACAAAACTCCAGGGCCCGGGTCTTATGCTTGCAGGAACTCTAAAACAGAACCCGTGGTATATCTGCAGTATATAGATCTATGGATGTGGTTGGTAGGTTGATTGGCAGCTGGACATGATTCTGACCTCTCTCACAGGTATGTGTTTTGGTGCTTTACTGTAGCACTCAGTACATAGCATTACTTTCTCTCCTGGCTTCTCTGTGCTCTGTTAACAAAACCCATCCAAAAAGTCCCTTTGTATTGTACGTGTATGTCCATGTAATAGCTTTTTTTTACACAACCTAAAAGTGCTTTTAATTATTTTTTCAATGATCTCTATGATTTCATCTGTATCAACGCAAAGGGTTCTCTGAAGGGTTGGAACATGAATTGCTGCTATGTTGTTTGCAAGCATTTGTAAAAGAGATTAGAATGATTCATAATGTTGGTCATATGTAAGTTTACAATGATAATCTAAGTATTTTCCAAAGATGCTAATTGATTGTATATCCTTTTAAAACCAATTGAGTTAATGATGGTGTGAAGCTCATTTCAGCACCGCTCTGAAAATGTGACTACTGATTGAACAAAAGGATGTAAAAAACTGGATATGAAATGTTATCACAGAAGGTATAGAAATTGTACAATAGTTTATAATACTTGTGTTTTTCTAGCGAGCATTTTGCTTAAGAACCCTCCCCCCCCCCCTTTACACTGGAAGCTATAATACCTAAAGGGCTGACTGCTGTTAGCAGGAGTGGATTTCTGGGCTATGAATCCATAATGTAATCCCCAACATGAAGAGACACACATCATTCAAATGCTACAGTACATTACTATTTCAGCCCATCAGACACTGGGAGTCTCATGCATGGAAATCTAAGGACTGTATGAGGTAGAGAGAAGAAAAGAGATAAAGAGAAAGTGTGTGTGTGTGTGTGTGTGTGTGTGTGTGTGTGTGTGTGTGTGTGTGTGTGTGTGTGTGTGTGTGTGTGTGTGTGTGTGTGTGTGTTTGCTGTGCATGGGTGTTAAATACGTATATATGTATGCTAATGCATGTTGACATGCATATGGTGTAGCATGGTATGTGTATGCTTATGTGTTTCTAGGTGTGTGTGTGTGTGTGTGTGTGTGTGTGCGCACGCGTGCGTGCATGTGTGTATATGTAGGGTATTTAAGTGTATATGTGTGTTTGATTGCTTTAGTGCATATGTGCATGGTTTAGTGTGTGTAAACCACGTGTGTGTGGAGTTTTATGGAGAGGAACTGTGTGTGGGGGAGGAGAATGTGCAAGTGAATTATGTCTTTTTCAGAGGGGAGGGGTGCATATATGTATGTGTGTATGTGGGGGATGGGTGGAACGCCCACTGTATGTATGTTCACCAAGTACGTGTGGGCTGGATTGTGGCGTGTGTGTGTGTGTGTGTGTGTGTGTGTGTGTGTGTGTGTGTGTGTGTGTGTGTGTGTGTGTGTGTGTGTGTGTGTGTGCAAGGGTATGTTTCCAAAATGCATGTGTGTGTGGATCCTATGCATGTGTAGTTGTGTTACTCCTGTATAGGGTATAATTGTGTGTTTGTCTGCAGGTACTTGTGTGTGAGTGGATTTTCAGATTGGATATGCATGTGTGAGCATCTGTTGAAGTGTGCTGCATTTGTGTGTGTGTGTGTGTGTGTGTGTGTGTGTGTGTGTGTGTGTGTGTGTGTGTGTGTGTGTGTGTGTGTGTGTGTGTGTGTGTGTGTGTGTGTGTGTATGTGTGTGTGTGTGGTGTGTGTGTGTGTGTGTGTGTGTGTGTGTGTGTGTGTTTGTGTGTGTGTGTGTGTGTGTGTGTGTGTGTGTGTGTGTGTGTGTGTGTGTGTGTGTGTGTGTGTGTGTGTGTGTGTGTGTGTGTGTGTGTGTGTGTGTGTGTGTGTGCATGCGTGCGTGCGTTTGTGTGTGTGTGAGAGAGAGAGACAGAGAGGGAGGGTGAGAGAGATCCTCTTTGTTTATGTGCATCTGTGTATTTATTTCCCGATAATGGAAATGTGTTGTTCTGTCAATGAAGATCATCTGGACAGGCAGAAAACAACATGCATTGTACTTTGGTTATTCAGTAGTGTCTGCTTCTCAAACACACACAATCTGTTTCATTGTTTCATCTGAAAAAAATATTTTTGATATGAATTTTGTTAAAAATCACCTACTGAATATGTCTATGAATATATATGATTGTGTGCACAGCGTGATAAAAAAAACATGTGCTTGGAGCGCTTCTTAAAGGCAATATTGACAGTAAAGGTTTGGATATGTGCCAAAACAAATATTACATACATGTAGTCTGACCTTTTCAAAGGCGGGTTTGTTCTGAACAGCACTGCTGGAGGGTTGAGCGTAAACCCCGTAGTCATAGCAGGCTGGGAGACACGGTATTGATAAAAGACTACATAAAGATACAAACATACATTTTCAGACAGACTTTCCTGTCAGATGTTAGTGTTAAAATTGATTGTTCACATGACGGGATTTAATGTGACACAAATAAAGCTGAACAAGTTTACGATTTCAAAGTGTTCTCTTAATGTTCGAATGAGGTGACTTTCAATGATCATCTCGGGTATCTCCGAGTTACCAAGGAGGAAGTCCCACCTCAGGGTGCACTCCAGTTGAGATTTCTAACTGGGTCCTCGGATACTTCCACTTCCCAGTAGAACTGTAAGCTATGGACACAACCCTCCCCTATTCTGGCATCAGAAAGGTGTGCGAGCGGGGAAGCAAGCTGACAGCATTAAGTGCTAAACAGAAACTTGTTGACTTCCTGATCCACCTGATAAAGTCCTGAACAGGAATGTCCCCTGCAGGCACAGACGGACAAACTGCTGGAAAAGCTTTTAATTCCCTCAATTACTGAGTTGTGCACAGAGACTCCAGACGTGGAGATTAGAGCGTGGCAGGTGTCAATCAATCAGATTTGGAGGGAAAGAAGAGGGACCAGAGAAAGGTGTTAGCTTGAGCATCGCTACACTGACTGTGTGGTAGATACCTGAAACTCAAGGTTATCCCAAAAAAGGTCAACACAAGACCAAACTGTTCGTCCTCCCTTTTTCCTTTCCAAAGTGTACACGTTTGTCAGACTTGCGTAGTTTTCCGAGGATGAAGGGGCTAATCCTGGGTTCTGAACGGTCTGAAGCGACAAGATTATATGACTTATAAAGTGGTTGTAAAACTGTAGGCCTTCCGCCATCTGACCCACAAACGATAGACGATCCTCTCGTCTATTGAAAGCCCCCCCCCTACCCACAATAGGTGGAGGCTGACGTCATTCATTCACAGAAGGGCTTCCACATCAAAACATAGTTATATAAATATTAGGTTACACAAACAGCTTAACAATTCCAAAAAAAACAATAATATATAAGGCTGTAACTCCAATATATCTATTAGATATTTTCATCATTAATCAAAAGGCTCTTAGTGGCTCGAATAAGCTTTTTAATGATGTAAAAGTATCACACCAGTATGTATCACACATCACGCATCAGTCTCTACACATGTTGGTTGCAAGTAATAGGTATTTTTTTAGATGCTTGCATTCATGGGAGCAGAATACAATTGGCTAGGTCCATTCTTCAGCCACATACAGCTTGCTTTTGTTGATCTAAACTTTTGAGACAGCAAATATGTAGGAGAAGGGACACAACAGCGTGGAACTCCAGCTTGATGGACAGATGGGTCTGAGCTCGGAGAGAGAGCAAAGAAGGGAGGGGGGGAACCAAGACTGCTGGTGGAAGAAGGATCAGACAGAAACTAGAATGCAGTAATGTAAGATATTCCAAGATGTCGAACAGAAACACAAGATAGTGTGTGCCCCAACTGGAAAAACCCGTCATGAGGCCCCGAGGGAAACAAATCAGTCAGGCCCATGTTGAATTTTCTGTTCACCCCCTTACTATATAGAAAGTAGCTAGCTAACATGACAGCTGTCACAAGCCTCTCGTCCTTGAGATGAGATTCCTTCTGCACGTTCTAAATAGTTCCTGAACATTATCTTGAATAACTAGATGTTGATTTCGGGAAAGAGACAACTCACAGCAAAACTATCTAGATTGGTAAATTGCACTACTGGTGAGAGGGAAATGTGTATTTTCATTTTTCAGTCAAACCGTCCCTTTAAAGAGGACTTACTATGTTTATTTTCTGGTTCATATTAGAATTTAGTACCTCTACTATGAAACTCATTCCGGTTGTGTGGTCCATGTGCTTCCTGAAAACAAGTGTTGGTTCTGAGCAAAGAAAGATTTTAGATTAATTCTGCTCTTTTTCAGGTGTATTTCAGTATGTAGTTTCTCTACTGGGACATGTCTCCATGCTTTAATGTTCAAAAAGCTCTTTATTTTTCTCATACTGCCTGTGCTGCAGCACCTCTTTTCACCCTCTGTCTGAAACCAGAGCCCAGTCTGCTCTGATTGGTTAGCTGGCTGGCTGTGATGTAATTGGTCAACCTCTTAGAGATATCCCATCCTTTAGCCTATGTGCAATGTGTTGGAGCACTAGCCAATAGAAGCTTTGACATTTTTGGCCTTTACAGACCATTTACATGCACTAAAACGTATATAACACACTACAGGAGAGGGAAACCGCAAAAAAGCACAACAGGCTTCTTTACTGCAGAATGCTAGCACAGCACAAACTGTAACTATAACAAATACATAAAATATAAATATTTATAAGTAACATTTGATCTGCTAATACTATACTTAGGGTTTTTGGAAAATGTGATAAAGTAATCAATTAATTAATTAATTAAACAGCCACTCATAACGTCATTTAAACACTCCCCAGGTAAGAAGCACCTGACTGGCCCTTTGACCCTCTCTCCTCTAGATGGAGCACACTCAGCTCCTCTGGATCCTGTTTGTTAAGGTGGAGCAAACGATATGCCGATTACTTTAAAATAAAATCTCTTACCAAAGATGTTTGGCAACTGTGTTTTTTAAACAACACACCGCTGGGATGTGTACTGTTGGTTGATTCAACAAGTCTTGAACGTTTGGAAGAAGAAGCGTTTTCTATGTACTTTGCCAAAATGTCTCGTTTCTACAGGCTGAAGACTTGGGCTTTTATTTTTGAAGGAAATGTGCTTCCGGGTTTGTCGTGGCTTACTCTTGCTAGCTTTTTGCAGCAGCTCTTTGTATGACTGGTCCGCGAGGCACCACGGCACCGAGCACACGCGCGGCAGCAGCAAGAGCAGCGGAGGAACATCAGATAACAGTCCCAAACCTGGACAGACAGGGTCCAACAACGTCCCCTGTCCGAAAACAAATAACACTACTGGATACATGCTACGATAGAAGAAGGGAAAACGAAGTTTGTTTTTAACGCCAGGTATTGAAGAAGTGGGTTTACCGGGAAGTTTGCTCCTCGCAGCAGCAGCAACTGGAGCATAAAGCCGGTGTGGAGCGGACAGCATCTGTCTATACTCCACTTTCTCCATATGCTTGGTTCAGGCTAACGCGTCTACTTGAAACTGCTTTTATTCAACAAAAGAACCGTGTTTATTTATCCTTGATTTTTTTCGCTCAGGGACAATCAGAACATATCTAACTTTGTTTAAAAACAACGTCAAGGTGTTCAGTGATTCACATAGATAAAAGAAGAGAGAAGACCGCAGGGAGGAACAGACGGGAGAAGTGGATGTATTTTGGGCCATGGATGTAACAGTTTACCCGCCTCCTCCTCAGTCTCTGACCGCGTCAGACCACACCGGGCTGGGGCAACACTCCTACCCGGACCCGGCCTTTGGGACCAACAAGGTAAGCAAAAAATGAAGGAACCGGCTCAGGCTACTTGTGTTTCCCATTGTCTGGAGATGAAAGACATATTTTAATTACCTTAGATATCTTATCTCAGTATTAATCTTTTCTGCATATGCCAATGAAGTGGTAATGAATTGCTTTATTAGGCTCCACTTATTAATGCAGCTGAAGGAACCAGTATTTCTCTTATATCTGGATCACATCCACTCAGTGGATGATACACGGGCTGTTTTTTACTCCTCAGTGATAAAATGACACCTTTAATTAAAACTTCACTGGTAATTAAAGTTAATTAAATATGCACAGCGTCACATGTACAAGCTTGTACAAGGTTGGAATGACAAGTAATAAGGAGAGGAACATGCATTGTTATCCTTTCGTATGTTTTAGAATATATACATTTTTACTGGACTCTTGTATCTTTGTGGTGTTAATAAAGTTAATTGGAGTCTAGGAAGCTCTGTTTTTTCTCCTTCCACAGCAAGGTCAGGCTCAGATTCACAATTATCTATCTATCTATCTATCTATCTATCTATCTATCTATCTATCTATCTATCTATCTATCTATCTATCTATCTATCTATCTATCTATCTATCTATCTATCGGTTTTCAGAGGCGTCTGGGTACTTTGGACACACTTGATCAGTGGGACCATGCTCATTTGACAGTGATGAATTGCTTAATTATTTAACTAGGTGCAACTGATGAGTGTGGCTATTAGACTAACTGACACATTATTAACCACTCTTCAATCATATCACTATAAAATGGAATGCATTCATGTTGTTGACCGGTTGGAAAATGCAATTAAAAGCGTTTTCAAGTTAAAAAAAACTTTAAAATATACTCAGTCGCAGTCATGCGTCATATGATATAAACTATAGAGGAATTGATCAGCATTCCCATCAGAGCAGAGATGAAAAACCAAAAAGCCATCATAAACCCATCAGGTAATTTCCAAGTGAAAAGCATTGCTAAGTATACATTGATGCCTTAATTCGGCATAACTGTCCCACAGTGGGACCCACACTGAGCCAATTGTTATAAACAATCAGTGCTAACCTGAGGCGGATCCAAACTTCCAGTAGTTTGTGGAGCGCTCTCTTCTCTTTTGCTGGCTGCTTCCATCAATCTACCTCTGTCCCATTGAGTGATGTCAGAGTATACTGTGAGAGAGATATACTGTGTACAATTTAATGATCGGCGAATTAAAAACAGTGGGATTCTGCCTTCAGTAGTGTTTCTTAAAGCATCACTGAGGCTTCTGTGTGTTACCCTCAGAACAACAGCCAGATGTTGTGCTTACACAAGCTTTACTTTTACCAGAAAGGCTGCTCTGCCACTGTACTGGCTTAGGTACACATCTAAAGTGTGTTTTCGATTGATCTGCCCTTTAGTTGTGTAATTCGTTGTTTAGTTTTTCATGCAGAATAACTTTTTTTCCTTATAAGCACATCTCTGATTTGGAGCAGTGCATTTGTGTAATTTTCTTTTTCATAGACATGCACTTTTACAGATGTTTGATGAAATGATGTTCCTATCCAGTGTTGGTTGAGTAGTCTGGGTCAGCCATAGGTTTTTAGTATGCACTGTGTTAGAGAGTGCTGTAGTCTAATGCTTTTGTTACATGGGTTTCCATCTGCATCAGCTCTGTAGCTGACTGTGACCTCTGACCTCAATAAGAACTAATTGGGAATAAACAGAATATCTCACCAATATTTGTTAGGCTACATTACGATTGTCTTTTATTTACCATTAGTGTTGTATATCAGTTATATAGTTTTATAACTTGCTGTGTAGAAATGTGGTGCACACACAGCAGAGCATTGTGTTTGTTTCAGAGAGAGGGAGAGATGGAACAGAGTGAGGATGTGGAGAGAGCTGTGTGCTGTGGTTGGGGGTAGGGACTGTAGAGAGGGAGAGAGAAGGGGGAGGGTGGGGGTAGGGATGTTGTAGGGATGAGAGAGAGAGAGAGAGAGAGAGAGAGAGAGAGAGAGAGAGAGAGAGAGAGAGAGAGAGAGAGAGAGAGAGAGAGAGAGAGAGAGAGAGAGAGAGAGAGAGAGAGAGAGAGAGAGAGAGAGAGAGAGAGGCCACTAAGGTTTGTACTATATTTCTCTCTCTCTGTGTTTGATTCACGGCTGCCTGATACAAGAGATCATATTACTGTGGGGGAACAGGGAGGGAGAGAGACACAGGCTGTTTAAAGCGAGAGAGAGAGTGGGGAGAGAGAGAGAGACAGGAAGTTGGAGAGGAAAGTAGGAAGCATAGAAACAAAATGAGAGAAAAAACAAAGAGAGCAGAGTGAAGCTGAGCAGAAAATAATAATGGTATGCGTGTGTGTGTCTGTGTGCGCACGCAGAGGTGTTAATCTAAAGTCATAGTACCGGAATAAATTATGTGCATCTGAAAAAGGAACATTTGCAACATGATAAATTACACAGACATACATATTAGTTTATTGAATGTTATTTGATCTGAAATGACTCAAATGTTTAGGGGTTAAACCTCAGCAGTCATAATCAACATTCTGTTTATGACATTGCCTCGCCATAATACTATTATTCATTAGCGGTTCACAGACAAGAGATTCAAATCTGCTCTTTGTCTCATTAAAAAAGGAATCTGTGATGCTTTGTGAGCTGATAGTGGAATGATGTTGAGGTTTAAGGGAAAAAAGCTGAGAGTAAACTATAGAGCTATACCCAACGTCACTGTTTTACATCCAGCTATACACTGCCCGGCCAAAAAAAAGGTCACCAGCCTGTGGGGGCAGTGCTATGATCTGGGGTTGCTGCAGTTGTTCTGGTCTAGGTTCAGCAACGTGCCCAAAGAATGAGGTCAGCTGACTACCTGAATATACTGAAGGACCAGGTTATTCCATCAATGGATCTTTTCTTCCCTGATGGCACGGGCAAGATGACAATGCCAGGATCCATCGGGCTCAGATTGTGAAAGAGTGGTTCAGGGAGCATGAGACATCATTTTTACACATTGATTGGCCCCCACAGAGTCCAGACCTGAACCTGATTGAGAATCTTTGGGATGTGCTGGAGAAGACTTTGTGCAGTGGTCTGAATCTCCCGTCATCAATACAAGATTAAAAAGAAATGAATGCAAGACAGAAATAGATGTTGTGACATTGCAGAAGCTTGTGGAAATGATGCCACAGAGAATGCGTGCTGTAATCGAAGCTAAAGGCGGTCCAACGGATATTAGAGTGTGGGACCTTTTTTTTGCCAGGCAGAGTATATCCACGTAGTGATCCGAGTGGGAGAGCAAACAGAGAAAAAGTTGTTTTTGAAAAGCAAACATGGACTGAAACACATTAAGTTTGATAAAAAATATATGAAATTTGGAAATGATTTGCTCTTTTTTAAGTACATAATAACTTCTGGAGAAATGTTTGGATCACACAAATTGCGAACAACACCATGTAGCCTCCACTGGAATTGAATTAGAAATATATGAAGAATATTAGTGTAGCCTCATCTGCATCTGCAAAATTATTCACTTTATACAGAATGAATGAACGTATAAAAACTGTGCAGGAGTGAAAAGTATTTTTTGAATAGATTTAGATTCATTGTCCCCAGGGGGAAATTCATTATCACAGCACTGTACACAGTATACAAACAATATAAAAACAACAAACCATAACACAAAAAACAACAGACAGCGACACACATGACAGCTACACTCAGCAAGGCCTGTGAATAATGATTTGAAAAACTGAAACTCATTGTTGAATAAATGTGAAAACAACTTCATACTATTGACAATCAAACGCATCATATCAAACAGAACCAGGAAAAGATGAATGTGTTATGTGTCTAATCTTCGTCTGCTTTGAGATCATGTCAGTTGGTGTAAGAAATGCAACGAAATAGCATTTGAGTGAAAGCTCAGAGGAACATCTGCGTGGAAGTCGGTTTTAAAAAGTTCAGTCATTGTCTGAAAATGTTTTTAAACATGGGGGCAATTGTGTCAGGCAAGCACAGGCTGTGTCCAATTAAACAGCCGTGTAAATCTTCACATTATAACCACACCTCTACTGGTTATTCAAAACATATACTCCATACATGTCTCTCTATACCCTGATAAATCACTGTGATATTTTAGCATTAAGGCCATCATAAAACCAAAAAGCAGTGTCCGACCCAGTGTGCTGTGCACTTTAGTCACATGGAGGCTGGTTGAACAGAATGAGTAAGCCAAGCTGAGCTCTGATTGGATGAGGGGGATCAGAATGAGCCACGGCAGATGTGAAAAGGAGCAATTAATTTGCTAGAGGCTCTAATTGATATTAACTTTGCAATATCATGAAGGAACTTAAGCATCTGTTCAAAATGTACACAGATATCTGGTGGAAAAGGAAACTATTGAATTAAACCTTGTGCAAGAAATTACATGAGAAAATGAGAAGAAGAGAGGGATGAACCATTGAGAGTGGTAGAGGAAGGGTGAGAGAGAGAGAGAGAGAGGGCTAATGTAAACATGATGATTGTGAAAGCTTGGTGAGGTATTTCTAAAGCAAATAGAGGGGAAGAGAGAACAGGCGGGAACAAAGAAGGCCTCAGTGAAGAAGAGGAGGATATAGGAGAGCAGCAAAAAGTCAGGGAGCATGATGACATTATGAGAGAGGAACTGTGATATGAAATGGTGGAAGGGTGAGAAAAGTCATACAGAGCAGTATAAAGGAATTTCCAGACCAATAATCATAGCTATAGCTGTCACCATGTGAGCATTTATAAAGCATCAGCATTAATAGACTTTTGCAAAACGAGGTGAGACTGTTGTCTTAAGGCTTCCTGAAGTTATGCTATATAGCCTACGAGCTAGCATTAGCCATTTGTAATCTCATCATCTGAGTAAATAATAATATCTAAACACTCTTCACTGAATTAAGTTGCCCAAATGCATCACAGATGTCTTTCTTCCTGATACCTCTTTATATTAATTATTAAGACTTAAAAAAGAAAAATGAGATCTTGACTGTTACATGTAAAATGAGATGCCCCACTGAATGTGAATGTATATGTATTGACTCTCAGTGTTTAGATCTTATCAAATTGCGCAGGATATGATCCAAAGATATTGTTTGCTGCTGATAAACTACTTTTTTTTCCTACATTACATTTAGGGTGCTATCATCATCTGTTTAATCAGAACTGTGAAAGGGTGCAGGTTTTTTAGATGTGACACAAGTTCATTATCAATGGATGCCAGTGAATTGCCTGGCAATATGTTGTAGGGGGGAGGGGCGATGCAGGACTGCTTAGCAACACGAAAATAGGTGAGGATTTGAAAGAAACAAATAGTTAGAGCATTCACCTGCAAACTTTAGAGTTATATGCTGGAAAATGGACGATGAAATGTAATGCAGTGGTGGGACAGCTGAGTCTACTTTACAGGAGAGGATTATTATATGGATTTGTCATATTTACACGTTGGTAAAATCACTTATGTGAATGATAAAATGATGGTTGCATTAATTTTGCAGCTTCAGGTTCAGTCTTGCTAATTTTAGCCTGGCTATACTCAGGCATGAAATCCTGTAGTCACTGCAACATAAAAGCACCTTACACACATCTGTTCTGTCCGATCATTCACTGCTAAAGCTGATTGAATCCAGTGCTGCTGATCATAGCCTTTCACAAGCCCCGCCTCCACCCGAGCATCCACCTGTAGGTTCTGATTGGGAGGAACCTGCTCTAAGATTATTTCCCATCACATTTTGGGCTTGGTGTTTACCTGCAGTGTAAACTCATGGTTTAATATAAATCTGCTGCACACTGTCAGCAGGCAGACTGACTGTATGTGATGATCACTGGCAAGCCGCCACGGCATAAACAGGATGATCCCCCCCACAACAAACCCTCACAGCAATGCTTCCATTTTATACCAACAATTTTTGTCAGTCAGGATTAGAAAAATTCATTAAAATGGATTTGTCAGTACATTTAAAATGGTCTGTCATGATCTATAGTTAAATAATCAGCTTGAACACTTTTTGTGATACAGCTGCAGCAGGATTGCCAAATTCCAAATTAGTTTCAACGGGTATTACCAGGATTTAAGGGGAATTAACAGAAATAATGCAAATTCATTCAAAAGTAGTTTATTTTTGTTCAAAATGTACAGTCATATACATGTAGAAAGACTTTTTTTTTAACATACCATAGACTGAAATATCCCACTAATTTACCAAATGATTCGATTCATTTGTCCATTACACTGTGCGTACATAAGTGGCAGGTCAGCTAGCTAGCTAACTAATGTGTTTGTCATAGAGGGGGGAGCCGTGACTCCATAGTGGACTTTGGTCTTAGTATTAAAGTTAACAACCCATTTAATAAAACATTATTTACAAAACAGAATGAAATGTAATAAATGAAATAAAGCTTCTGCAATTTTGTACATTAAGCTACATGCTACAAGGTAACTGGTAGCCAGTGAAAGAAGCATTCAGCTGTAACAGCTGTGTTATGGTCTGTGTTTGCTTAGGCTGCTCTCTGCCTGGTTAACTGAAACATCCTTTGCAAAATATGAAATATATTCAGCAGTAATCAAATGAATACCTATGTAGGCATGTAGTCATACAGTTGTGTATGGGTCTGCACACAGAGGGTAGCTGTTTAATAAATTGATGTGTACATTCACGCTCCTAATTCAGTGCATGTCACATTTCACACAAATATTCCATTAGACATAGATATGCCTTTTCATGTTTTTATTTCACACAGAATAAAAATTCACTTTTAAAATATGACATTTAATATTTATATTAAAATTGTGCTGAAATGGACTTCCGGTTCAGCATGTGACGGGAACGCACACTCAAACGTATTTGTGGTTATTGCATAAATTCCGCATTCCAGCTATACTCCATGTTATTTTCTAACCTGGGACTTATAACCTTATTTGTCTTGGCACTAATTGCTTATAAACTACGAAAGAATGATGGAAGAACGGTCTGACTCCAGCCCGAGACTTCCTGCAGATCTTGAAAATTGTTCAATAATGTGCAAATACTTCAAAACTTCCTTTGGAAACCTTTCCGTAATTTTTCCGCATCTTTGCACCCAATTCAGGATGTATTTGGTGTCTTATCTTATCTTATGGCCCATTCCCAGTATTTTTTGTCCACTTTTACACTCTCCCATTGTGTCCTCCTACAGTTTTCTTAGCAGCCACAGTGTCGGCATCTCATCTAATTATCTGTCAGAACACAAGCAGCCAAGCTGTCCGTCCGTCTGTCCGTGTTGGCTGTCACTCCTTCCACTGAACACTTTGCCAGCCTACCTCTCCCTCCCCCTCCTCTTAAGCTTGCTGATGATTGGGTGACTTTGAGCAACGCTGCTATTGTTCCGGTGGCTCTGAACGTGTCTCAGTTGGTCGGATGGTGGGGACGCAGCGATGAGGGACTCCTGGTTGGTGGAGGGATGCCAAATGGAACAGATGGGCGGAGATAGAACGCTGCCAGAGGAGACTAATTATCGAGATTTAGTTTCCAAAACAAACATATTGCAATCAAATCACATATTGCAATCACTGCTGCATTGTTCTGTCTGTAGTGTATTAGTGACAGTAACTTGGATCACTTGCTGGCAGAGATTGGATCAGGTCCTGAAGAACAATCCAGGAGTAGTCAAGGCATGCTTCTCTTTTTAGACAGCTTTTGCTCACATACATTAATAGAGTGTATTTATAGTGATAATTAGTGTTGATAAATTCAAATAAGTAAGTCAAATTTGAAATCAAACAAATCTTACTGCTAATCTACTCCTGTTCAGTGGAATAGATACAGTAGATATGGTTACATATGATAATAAGCTTAAATGACACCTCCATATCTTTGTAATCTACATATACCATGTTTTGAGGATAGTTTCATTCACAGAAAGTGTTTCCCCAAAGCACAAGGAAGAGCTTGGCACTGCAGGGATTTAAAGGTCCCCTATTATGCAAAATGCACTTTTTGCTGTCTTTTATACATAACTCTGTGTCCCCGTTGTGTAAGTAGACACACAAGGTGTCAGAAAATACAACCCTCTCTCTTTTCCTCCTTACCCACATCTCTAAAAACGGGGGGTACAAACGAGCTGATCCAGATTAGCTTCGGTTATGACATCATATCAGAAATGTGGGCTGACTTTACATTTAACTCCTGGCAATGTCCCGCCCACGTGACACGTCCCAACCTATCGTCCCCAATATACAGTCGCGAGTTGAATCCCCTCGAGCAGCACTGTCAGTGTGTGTGTGTGTTCAGCAGGATGTCTGCAGGAGGGACTTAGAGATGTCCTATATATAATACATATAATGTCTCTGTTCTAGTGGTAAACACTGAGAAGTGTTTCAGAGATAATGCTGGATGTGGTTTGGAACATAATATGGCGTTTAATCACGGCAGCGTTTAGCTGAGTTTCTCCCGGTAGAAAACTCTTAAGAGGAGAGATCATGACGCTCCAAAGGGGCGTGGCCAGCAGCAGCTCCAAAGGGGCGTGGCCAGCAGCAGCTCCAAAGGGGCGTGGCCAGCAGTAGCTCAAAAGGAGCGTGGCCAGCAGCAGCTAGTTCATTTAAAGCTACAGTCACAGAATCAGCACTTCAGGAACAGGGCTGAAATAGAGGGGGGTGAGGCATGCTACAATGGGGGATCTGTTTGGTATTTTGAGCAAAACACTTCACAGACATGATGTGTATAGATATGGCCCTATAATATATTGTTGAAATATAGTATAATAGGAGGCCTTTAAGACTTGCACTCAGAAATCCGTATTTGAAAAAAGTTGAGCTTAGGAGTGTCAGCAGTAGTATTTAAAATATGAATACAGCTTGGTGTGGAGTCCTAGACCTGAAATTTACTTAAGATTTTATCACATTACACTTCATAACATGTTACTTGGTAGACCTTTTTATCCAAAGCGACTTACATACACTCAATACTGTAGACAATCCCCACAGGAGCAACTTGGGGGGAATAGCTTGCCCAGGGACACAAGGACATGCTGACTGCAGGGGGGATGTAACCTGTGCGCCCCTGATCTGAAGATCAGCGCACTAGTCCACAAAGTCTGTTTTTTAAAGATTTATTTTGGTGAGGTTCCCAAAATATGGATCTGTGGTTGAAACAAGTTTCACATTTTGTTTCACAACATAAAATATGTCAGTAAATACCATTGTGATGAACCTCAAAAACAGAGGTTGTTAACAAGTGACGTGATAAGACGACTAAACGTCAACCCACAATTAGCCGCCTGTAGCTTAGCGGTGGTGACGTCAAATCATGAGACTGGTATGTTTGTTAGTTTAAAGCATTACCTTAGCTATTTACTTCTTCAACTACTATAACATGTTAATCTGTGGAAATGATCCTCTTAACAAAAGGTGTAAGTGTTTGCCAGAGATCTTCTAAATTCAAAGGAACATTGCTTTAGTTGAGGTAGCCTTGATATGCTCATTTCCTGATTGGCCTAAAAAAATACTTCACTTTATGATGTATAATCAGGGTAGTGCCTTCTGTGATATTAAATAAGAGAAAAGGGCTATTCATGACATTAGAAGCACGATCAGGTGATTCGGAAACCCTCCCCCTACACCTTTCACACGTTGGAATTCGGAGAAGGCTTTCTAACAATTTCTGTAACTTTCCGAAGCTTACAATCCAAAATTCACAACCACTTCAAACACTGAGTGGTCTTCCAAAAGGGACTGCCCGAAAGTGTTATCTCCATATTAACCATGATCACGTCACTCCCCCTCTGACGGCCAAATCTGTCCTTCAGAAATACGTCAAACGTTTTGATCAGTAGCAAAGATAACAAAGTGAATCTTCCAGATCTTTAATCAGAAGTCAGGCAGGAATGGCGTTTCTCCCTCATGCATTATCACGTATTCTATTCTTAATACTTTTGATCACACAAGAAAATAAAGCAAATCCTGCAGAGAATGTCTTCCAAAGACAGATTTAATCAGACTGTATCATTTAATCAGGTATAATTCACACAAAAGAATGGATAAATCCCTCTCTGCCTTTCCTAAAAGCCTTCACACACACTAGACACACATTAGGGTTGCCGTGCGCACTAAATCCGTACGTATAGTCAGTGAACGCAGTTTAGCCAATAAAACGTGGTTTATTTTGCTGTCATGGTGACAGAGATAAGACAGATAAACAATAGCTGAGCTAAACTACCACAGCTGTGTGAATCTCCCTCTCTCACACAACCACACACGAGTCACCCATTACTCTCCCCCTCTCTTTCTCCATCTATCTCTCACTGTATACTTGATTTATGTCCCTCGCTGCAGTTTAGAGTCAACTGAAATCCATTGAGTGCCGTCCAGCCACATAGTTTCACACGCCACCCAAACCCACCGCTGAGAAACAGATTTTTACACAAAGATAACACCACAAAGCTCCTATCCAAATGATCCAAATAACATCTGTAGCAATGCTGGCTCTGCTCAGATTCACCCTTCTACGCTTTACATCTACATTAATTTCTGAATCTATTTTTCAGGACATTTTCATCTCTCTTTCCTCTCTGCTTCCACTTCAAAGCTGCTCTTATTCAAACTGATTTACTTTCTGTATCATCACTCCCAAAGCTCAATGAATATTTCCAATTTATTTGAAGAGGATATTATTAGCTGAATGTAAGGTCTGAAGGAAAGGGCGTGAAATCTCACTCGTCCAATCCCCCCCCCCTTCTCCATAATATTCACTCTCTACCTCTTCCTCCTAATCTTATCTTAATTACATTTCATTTCTCCGAACAACTTCTCTTCCTCTTGCGGCTCCCTTTTTTCCTTGATACACTGTATTCCTCTCTTTTCCTTTGTCCTTGTCTGTCATCCTAATAGTCTCTCTCCCCCTTTTTCCCCCCTTCGTCCGACCCTGACCCACTTAGCTGGCTGCTTGTTATTCAAACCATTGCTTTACCCACACAAACACACACACACACACACACACACACACACACACACACACACACACACACACACACACACACACACACACACACACACACACACACACACACACACACACACACACACAGCAGCAGAGATGAGAGAGAGAGGCTATCCTCTGTATTTCTCACTGTAAGGTTTGCAGTACACACACACACACACACTTCATACTGTAAGTACAGAGGCGGCATTACTCTGGATACTCTTTCTCCGGAGTATTTTCATCCTTAATTATTCTGCCAATTAGCTTCTTTATAAACAAATCCAGCATTTAGTCTATGGAACGGTTAGAGAACTATAAAAAATACTATATTTTCTATCATTTATGACTAATAAAAGGGGCAGATCTTCACTTTAGGAAGCTGGCCACAGAGGAGGGTCTTACAGTACGAAATGTGTGTGTGTGTGTGTGTGTGTGTGTGTGTGTGTGTGTGTGTGTGTGTGTGTGTGTGTGTGTGTGTGTGTGTGTGTGTGTGTGTGTGTGTGTGTGTGTGTGTGTGTGTGTGTGTGTGTGTGTGTGTGTGTGTGTGTGTGTGTGTGTGTGTGTGTGTGTGAGATGAGCAGAGTAACATGTCTGCCTCTCACACCGAGCTGCTGAAAAGAAAGTATCCCTGTCTCCTCTGTCCCTCTCATCTCCTCTGTTCTGAGGGTGCTGTGTCCTGAGAGCTGTGTTTGTCCTGTGGACAGCAGGAACACCTCCACCACACACTCCAGATGACTGTATATAAGGCCTGTTCACTTTAAGGTGACATTTGTCCTAATATCCAGTATGGCTGGAGCAAATGACACAGATTCATTATACACACATCACACAGGAGTAGCAAACCAGCATCTGAAGAAGGGTTGTTTTAAGCATTGTGACCAACAGTATAAAGAGGGATGGAAAGTCATGATCAGACCAAATGTCATTTTAATACAAATGTTAAACTTCTGATGAGGTTTTACAAGGACGTTATGACTGTCCATCATATTTCTTGCTAGAAAAGAATAAAAACATGTTTTTGTTTCAGTAGAAACGGGGAGAGTACATTATTTTTGACCACAAAAATGCTAAATAAAAGAATACTTTGTGTGAAACTCAAAAGTCTGAAACAGACGAGTACTAGTACAGTACTTGAGTTAATGTACTTAGTTACTTTACACCTCTGGCCATGTGCCACCAGGAGCTGCAGGACACAGGGGTGTCTGTGTTATCTAACAGCTGGTGTGTTGAGTGATGTAATGTGAAGCAGCAGTATAGTAATTATAGAATGCAAAGTGGTTATCACATACCAAATACACAACATAAATAGTATCAGAAACTGGCTTTGATTCCAGGAAATCTGAATGCATACACAACACATTTGGAATGTGTCCCAGGTTCCACTGTAAAAAGATCCAGTGTGGGTCATTTCCAAGTTTCTCTCACACACACACACACACACACACACACACACACACACACACACACACACACACACACACACACACACACACACACACTTTTTTATTGCACAACTATTAGTTCTAACTTTTAGTTCATGGTGTCTTTTGTTTTTTTTTAAACAATTGTGACATTGAGCTTACTGTGTGCATCCACTACCCGGCCTATAGGGGCGCGTGTGTGTATGTGCGTGTGTGATCCATGTGCAGTGGTGGAAGAAGTATAAAGAGGCTTTACTTGAGGAAAAGTACCACAACATTATTGTCAAAATACGTCATTACAAGTAAAAGTCCTGCAATCAAAATCTTACTAAAGTTAAATAACAAAAGCTTTATCAGCAAAATGTACTTAAAGTATCAAAAGTAAAAGTACTCATTGTGCATAAAAATTGCCTTTATTAGTTGCATTTCTAGATAATAGTGTTGCATCCGGTAGCATTTTACTGCTTTAGACAAAGATCTGATTAAGTTTTTGTTAAATAATTAAATAATCTGACTCTTTTGTGACTTAAATAGTTCGTCCACTAGTTAATTTTGAGAGATGAATTTTGTTAAAAGTAGCTAAAGCTGTTTCATAAATGTAGTGGAGTAAAATGACATTGTTTTCCTTTAATTGCCGTTGGATAGAAGTAAAAAGTTGCTTAAAATGGGAATAAGTACAAGTACCCTCAAAATTGATTCTTCCAAGAAGGAAGAGTAAGGGTCAGGTATACAGACATGTATCCCCCTACTCACCACTCCCTAGTGAACCTCTTCATATTTCTACAGAGGTTCCATGGAAAGCCTAAAAACATGGCTGTTACTCCAGTAATCCACAGGGTGTGTGTTTTATTTTTCTGTTGACTCAGTAAACCGACACCTCATTTGCATAAAACCCAACAGCTGGCCAACGGAAAGGGCAGTTACACCTGTCTGTCCACCTGTTCCTGTATGTGTGTGTGTGTGTGTGTGTTTTTACTTCAACCCACCTGTCCAAACATTGTCCTGTGTGTGTTTATGTACCAGGACAATGATCATGTCGCTGTGAATGATTTGAATAGGTTTGTTGGTTGGTTGTCAGCAGTAATGGTAACTTTATAAGTTACTACAGTTTTCAGACTGAAGCTACTCATTAACATTTAAATAACCTTTTGGTTATCAAAGCGAAGCATGCTTTATTTATTTTTTTGATTGATATTTGTATCAAGTACAAATACCAAACATTTACTTACTTTCTCTATCTTTTCAATTGGAATACGTTTGGTTCTTTGACACTTTAAAATAAGACACTTTACACATTATTGACTAATCAATCAAAGAATCAGTACATTTATGGCCTCGAGAGAGGACGCTGGCGTAGACTGTTCGCCGCTTCTCCGCCTGTATCTAGAATTTGACGGCTCTATTGTTGGCCTCATAATAAACCGTGTCTTACATATCTTCACGCTCTCTGTGGACACATCTTTACACCTGAATCCTCTGGTGTTTACCTGTATGCAGCAACTGCTACACCAACCACTGTAGCAGCTACACCGGCACAGGCCTACACCAGACTAAGTGGACTCTGCTCTCCTTCCGATTCCCGGTCGGATTGCTCAGCCCTGCATTGCCGGTGTGTTTCGACTCTGGATCACCCCATTGCATTGCTGACTCTACCCTGTGCCATCATTGCTACTGAGTGCCCGAGCAACACACAGCGGCCTGCCGGTGTTGTTGGCCTTCGCTGGCTATCACCGCTGCATCTCCACCTCCAGTTAGCTTGCCTTCTTGCGAGACCAACCTAGCACCCTTTGCTAAGGCCCACATCGGTTGGGCCTCTGCTACCTTCCGCGGAACATATCTGGATCATCCGTGTCTCCTCAGTGCTGTCCACGCTGACAGTTGTTCTGGGTTAACATCTGGACTTTCCCGTGTGGTTAGCCTCTTGGTTGGGACCGTCTTCTCCCATCTGGCCATCAGCTAACGTAGCATCATGCTAGCATACCCACAGCTTCACGATGCTGAAATATTCCACGGCACAGCTTATTAACTTCAACAATTGTATCCCGCCACCTCTATCCACAGCAGCCATCAAAAACCTTGGGCTGTTACGTAGCAGACCCTGGTACATCCATAGAGGCTCACGGCGTAGGTTTCTTTATGTCGGGTTGGAGCCTGTCCGCAGCTGGTCCTACGCGCGCACTGTCTCATGCTCGTTACGTCATCACAACAAACCACACACGTTCATTGGTCATCTGAGGGCCCTGGTATGTATTGACAGTTTCATTTTTCCCACACGGCCAGCATCCAGAAGCCACACTCCCACATTCATGCTGCTGAATACCCGTTCCCTTAACAATAAAGCACCACTTATTCATGAGATCATCAATGACAGGAAAATGGACTTTGTATGCCTAACGAGACATCGCAAAATCAACAAGACTTTTTCCCCCTCAACCAAGCCACACCCCCAGGTTTACCTGCAGAAGCCCCACTCCTTGGGTCGAGGTGATGGGCAGGCTGTTATCCATCGAGCGTAAATCCAGATAAAACAACTCCCTGTTGTAAATACAACCTCATTTGAGTGTATTGCCTTTTCATTGTCTGGCTCATCGCAACTACAGGTTGTCCTCATATACCGCCCCCCCCAAAGCCTCCACCACCTTCATGTCTGAGTTTTCTGAGCTGCTCACCTCTGTCTGCTCCAGATCTCCATTCATATTACTGCTTGGTGACTTGAACATCCATGTCGACTCCAAGACATGCACCTTTGCCTCAGAATTTCTCTCACTGCTCGACTGTTTCAACATCACACAGCACGTCCAAGGTCCAACTCACACCAAAGGACACGTCCTGGACCTAGTGTGCTCTATTGGCACTCCTCTATCCCATCTCTAGTGCCTGGACCTAGCAGTTACGAACCACCATGCCATCCTCTTTTCTGTTCCTGTCCTCCTACCCATCCAGCGTGCAAAACGCACCATCACATTCAGGAAAACCAAAACACTGTGCACCAGCCGTGAACAGTACAATAGCATCCTACTTAGCCTCCATCCCCCTCCCCACCACAGTGGAAGGCCTGGTTGCCCACTACAACACAGCTTTATCCCTCAGCCCTGACTCTCTTGCCCCCCTCAAAACCCGGACTGTCTGCTTTACACGGCATGCCCCTTGGTTCACCACTGTACTCCTCACCCTGAAAGCTTCTGGTCATCGGCTGGAGAGACTCTACAAGAGAACTGGCCTCCCCGTCCATCGTGAGGCTTATTAGGACCATGTGAAGTCCTATAAAGAAGCTCTCTCCCAGACTAGGTTTTTATACTACTCCACCCTCATTGGCAACCAACGCAACCAACCGAGAAAGCTGTTTTCCACCATTAACCGGCTTCTTCACCCTCTCGACCCTCCTGATCCTCCAGGTGCTCTTGACCTCTGCTTCAAGTTCCTGGAGTTCTTCCCGGCCAAAGTGGATTGCATCTAAGTGTAGCCTCTCCTCCTTCTCCCCAGTGGATGCTCTCCTAGTAACGAAGCTGGTCACAAAGGCCAAGGCATCAACCTGCTCTCTCGACCCCATGCCCACAGCCTTGGTCAAGGAAGCACTACCAACCATCTGCCCCATCATAGTAGACATAGTGAACTTGTCAATGTCATCTGGCATAGTCCCACCCAGCCTCAAAACTGCCTCAGTTACTCCTATCCTCAAAAAGCCTGGTTTGGACCGGGAGGACCTCAACAACCACCGGCCGATCTCCAGCCTCCCTTTCCTCAGCCAAATCCTGGAAAGAGCAGTTGCCGCCCAACTCCAACCACACATGTCCAACCATGAGCTCTATGAATCCCTTCAGTCTGGCTTCAGAGCCCACCACAGCACATAGACTGCCCTCGTCAAAATTACAAACGACCTCCTCATCGCATCTGATTCCGGCCTCATCAGTATTCTCGTCCTCCTGGACCTCTCTGCAGCCTTCGGTACCATATTCCACACTATCCTCCTCAGCCACCTGTCTGACCACCTTGGGCTCAGTGACACAGCTCTTGCCTGGTTCAAGTCCTACCTCTCGAACCGACAACACTTTGTCACCATCAGTGACTGCAGTTCCCCATCAGCCCCTGTCAACCAAGGTGTACCTTAAGGGTCTGTGCTTGGACCCCTCCTCTTCACCGTCTATATTCTCCCACTTGGTCAAATCATCCACCACCATGGTCTCAACTTCCATTCATACGCTGATGACACACAGCTCTATCTGTGCACCAAGCCAGCCACTCAACTCTCCCCTCAATCCCTTGTCAACCGCCTACAGGACATCAAAAGCTGGATGTCGTCAAACCTACTCAAACTTAACAGCACAAAAACAGAGCTCATGGCTGTGGCTCCCAAGTCACAACTATGGATGGTTGGAGATCTGCTCCTCTCTGTGGATGGCTGCTCCATCTCTCCGTCCCCTGAAGTCCGCAACCTGGGGGTCATCCAGGCTCACTTCAAATCGGTCACTAAATCTGCTTTTTACCATCTCAAAAACATTTCCCGACTCCGGCCTTCACTCTCCGACTCTTTGGCAGAAACGCTCATACACGCCTTCATCACGTCCCTGTCCCTGGTCTCTTTTTAAACTTGATCTGCAGTACACATCCAAGCACTTCAGTTAAGATTCAAGTGGTAGGATATAACATATATATATATGTGTATCAAGAGCAATAATGATTGGTATATGAATCAGTTAGTTGTTGTTGGACAAATACGTTACTAGGAATATTTTTGATCGTAATTCTATTTTATTTTTTTAAGCAAAAATAAGTATTGCCAAGTTTTACCCCCAGCATGTAATGCTGCACTTTGTATATATTGTATAATAAATGACAGGACACTGGTTATGGTTATTTGAACTAAACAATCTGTTTTGTCTGGCCATCATCACAGGCTGTTGGACTACTTCACTATATTCCCTCATTTCAAAAACAAAACAATTTATAGATACATTGAGAAAATATTCAATAAAACTATTGAATATGAAAATACTGATTGGTGACCCTAAACACATCTGCCTCCGGGGTTCAGCTCTGTGCTGGAGGCTGCGTTATCAATCAGCTGATTTGTCTTTTTTTATTGGGTGAAAACATCAAGCCAAGTGCTCAGCAACAGCTAGGGATGTCTTTAAATGGTTCATCATTACTTTCATGATGCCCAATATTAAAGTAACCCAGTGAAAGAAATTGAGGAGAGGTTCTTTTGTCAGTAGCTGTGTTCTTGTGATGAACTCGCATCCATTTAAAACACAGCCGGACTACATCTGACATGTTTGACCATCGGAAAACACTTCCAAAGAGAACACCGTGCATTGCAATGTGGTTTTAACTTCTATTAACTTGATTATCAGACCCCAACAAAAACATTTAAAGACATCCCCTTGGACTTAGAGAAACGTTTCACTATGGTCGGACATTCATTACATTTAGACAATGTTCAGTGTTTTTGATTTTGGCACTTTTCTCTACGTGAACCAACTAAAAACCTGCTTTCTTTGTAGGCATAAATAAAATACCATAAGATAAGATTTCCTTTTTTAATCCCAGACTGGGACATGTTTGCGTTGCAGCAGCAGCAAAATACAATACAATACATACGTGTATATACAGTTTATATATATATACAGCTCCAGAAAAAATTAAGAGACCACTTCAAATGTTTCTTAAATCTTTATCTCCAGCCACTCCAGTGTCTGTTTAATTCCAACTGTAGTTTATAGAACACAATTAAAAAAAAACATTTCACTCGAAGGCATACCTATAAATGATAAAACAAGAGAAACTGATAATGCTGCAGTGGTCTCTTAAGTTTTGCTGTATATTCTTATTGCTGTATAATTTAATCAATAGTTCAAGTTATCACTATATTAGATTTGATTGGATGACCGTGCTGATTAATCATTTTACAACTTATACCGTAACTTGCCGAAGTGATCTGTTCTGAACGTTCAACACTATATTCATCAAAAGCAGAAATATGAGCATTACTATTTTACTGAAAGGTTCAAATAAAGTCCACACAGTGAGTCTGAGCGGTGTGGGGTTTCTTAAACCTTTAAGACATGTTGAATGGTGATACACACGCTGATAGATGTGTAGGCCGAACAAGTTATGCATATATTTTCATACACTCAATATGTATTTGGATTCATGTGGACGCAAGCAACAAAGAGTTCCACTTTACTTTTTTATTTCAATTCTATTCTTGGTAATACAGAATATATTTTACCCTGTTGTCCACGTTCATAAAGCCAGCATACATTTTTTGGGGGGACAATTCTATCGCAACCCTGGGTTATTGGGAAACAGAGCCCAGATCGCTTCTCTCCATCTCCATGCTCTGTTTGCCCTGTTTGCCCTGTTTGAGTCTAGTTTGTTGACACTGTTGCCCTTTCTTTTGGTTCTACTCAGCTGGATGGGGACACCATGTTCATGGGTATGCCAGAAGCCGGCCATGACTTTGCATCATCCAATCAGGTTAGTGTTTATCTATGTGTCTGATCATCTGTGTGTGAGACAGAGCCTGAGTGAGTGCCTTTTCCTCTGACGTTTACCAGGTTCTGATTTCATCCAGGGAACTAATTACTTAAGTGTTGTAACACTCCCCAACACATCGGTTGTTCTGTGTCTTTTCACAAGGAGTCACCAGGATAGAAATGTGATCCAATTTGTTGCATATATTTGTATGCAACAAATTGGTTCACTTCTGCAAATGAATACATATTTATCTAATGTGCAATCATAACAATTGTGCAAACATTTCAAATCCATTTTTCACACTCACTTGATTTTTGCAGTGAACTCTTTTATATGGTCCCCAAGCTAAAGTCATTAAGGAAATACAAAGGACCCAGAGGATGTGATATTAATCACTGAATGTGTGCTGGGTAGTAGGGCTGCAGATTTGTAAAAAGAGAGAATGATGTTTTTTTTATTAAAAATGTATCATAATTAGCATGGTGTGATTTTTAAAAAGGTTCTGTACCAAAAAAGGACTTTTTACTAAGTCTTTAAAGTATGATTGGTACGACAAGACCTCTCTGCAGCACCATATCATTTATTTAGAATGGTGTTTTCACAAAATGCTATCGTCAGAATCAGAATTCCCTTATTTTTCTCGCAAATGGGAAATGTACGGTTTTACAACAGCAAGAATGCAGATGAATTAAAAAGACTATACTTGCATATTATATAAAAAAGTAGGCATGCGTTGTTATTAATAAAAACCCAATAAGTAAAATAAAATAACGTAAGTACACTATGGTGGAAAGAAACTAAGTAGCAGTATATTTAAACAAAAATGCTGCTCTATTTGATGAGGAGCTTTATCATTCATAATGATTTGGTGTTTTTTTATTAGTATGTGTCCATGTTTTTGCTCTGAACACTAATCCTGTCCTGCACACTGACAGGTAAGGTCAGAAATCATGCCGATAACTCTCCATCCCTGTAATGACTCTCTGACCTCCTTTACTCACAGCTCAGTGGAAATGCATCCAAGAAGCGTTCAAGAATGATTAAAACCCGGATGCACTGTTGCCAGATGTTGAGAAAGTGTTAATGCATCCATCTCACCAAGATGTTGCCTTCACTGCCCTCACAGAGAGTCTGTTAGAGATGTCCAGGGTCAGTCTCCGCTCTCCTCACTGCCACAGATGATTCAAAAAATTAGACTTAAACATCATCTGATTCCTGGTCACATCAGAAATGACCAACAGCCACTGCAGCTTTCTGACTCTTTAGCATAAACTGCAGCTTAGTTTAAAGAAATAAATTCATTTTTAGGTCCTAATCTGTATATCCTAAAACGTAAATTGGGATTATTAATACTTAACTAATAGACCGTATTTGCCTTTATTTTAACATTAAAAATATACAGTAGAGTAGAGAAAATGTAGTTGACTTTACTGAGCACAGCATATGATTGATACATTGATTTGTGTTTCATTTATCTTCAAATTAAAATGTCAACTCTATGATTTAAATATTAATCTATAATCTAAATACTATTTTCACTGAACTTTTATTATAAGTAAAAAATGTGTGGTAATAATAATATCACATTTAATTTATCAAGCACTTTATCAGGTGTTCAAAGACACGTCACAAAGATTTAAAAAAAGAAACAATAATAAAAAAGATAAAATGCCAAATAAAATCGAGCTTAAAAAAAGACATTCAGCACACATTAAAAGCCTGTCTGAAAAGGTGTGTTTTGGTCAGGGTCTTGAATTGATAGTAATTGAAAGAATTATTGTATTAAGTTAAAATCCAGATTGTCCTAAAATAGTGCTGAATAAAGCCTGACCCCCTGACACAGTACCAGGATAAGAAGCGGATTGATACCTGGGTGGAACTTTCCACCGTGGAGCGCTGAGCACAAAGTGCGATTGAGCTTTAAGGGTAGTTAAATAGTCTATGTACAGCTGTCGTGTTATGTCACCTCCGTGCCATGACCACCGTATTAAAGATCAGCTGTTTTTAGGTCACTAAGCAACAGTCCTGGAACAGCACTATGCAGCAAACACTGAGTTATATGGCTGTGGGCGTCACTGTGAAGGCTCCGGAGAGGAACGTGTGTTTGTTAGTGCACAGTTACCTCACCAGCAGGCACGGCCCATATTAATAAGAAACACCATCACAGATACATTATTCATAGGGTACCATGTAGAAAATATTGTATAGGAGTCTATGATTTTATGTTTTATTCATGGCACCATAAGAAGATGGGGAGTGCTGTGTGGAATAAGAATATATAGCTTTATTACTGAAGTACCATTTCTTTGAGAAAGCCAGGGGATGTTGTGATGAATGTCATCAATTTCAGACCAGGCTGACCCCCTCTGTGACCGACTAAAATGCAGATGGAGCAGAACCGTGTTGTCTCATCTTAATAATAAAGATATAATTATAAAGCTTTATTGGTAAAGCACTTTCATACACCAGGTGCAGCTCAAAGTGCTCTGACGATATGGCATTTCACACAAGAAATTCACTTCAGGCCGGACGATAAAACTTTTGAGCACAGATGCAGCATTGAGGTCAAATAGTATGATGATACAGATGAAATAAAGTAAATAAATAAAAAAAGTCATAAGACAAAATTAATACATACAATAAAATAACAATACATATAAAAAAACAAGTGAATACAAAATAAATAATAATTATGAAAATAAATAAATAAGAACAACTAAGATTAAATGCCAATTTAAAAGAGGATGTTGCTAATGAAATTACCAACAAAATATATAAATAAAAACCTTTAAAATAAATGAATAAATAAAACATTATAAGAATAAATAAATAATAAAGATTAGAGAACCAATTAAAATGGGATGTCGTTGATAAAAATCTAATCTAAAAAGCAGTTTTTTCTGTGAAACACGAAAAAGAAACTTTAAGGACGGGCTCAACAAATCAATATCTGTATGGCCATGCTTAGGCTTGTTGTTTAAAAGTCTGGTTTCACATGTTTAGGGTTTGGGTTATGGAGTGACAGTGTAACTCTCGTGTAGAGACTAATGCTGTCATTAATAGACATTTACAGCAAGGGAGTGCATGTTGATGACGTTTCCACACTGAAAAAACTGAAACATCGACTTTAATTAATTGTATTATGTCACACAATATTAAGTTCAATTTAATATTATTATTTTCATTAATATGTTTATTAGAAACAGTATATAGTTTGAGTTTGGCGTCTAGGCTCGGGCCTCATCACTCCACATATTAACATAGAACATTGAGTGATGATTAGATAACTATCCCCCGAGCCCACAGATGGAAGCTGGGGAGGAAGCTGGGGTGGTGATGGGGCAGGCGAGCATCACCAACGTGAACGCAGCAGCAGCAGCAGCAGCAGCAGCAGCGAGGTGAACACATTAGCAGCGTGGAAACAGCAGCAGTAGCAGCAGCAGCTGCATTAGCGAGGCAGAGGTAGGCGGATCCAACAGCTTAAATAGAGCCCCAGATTTGGAGCCGTTGTTTGGTTGGTTGCAAATGTGATGAGGGGCGTTATGTGCGAATGTATCATTGGTGCTCGAGTTGACTGCCTGAATTAGCTCGCAGGCTTCGCCCCATTTCATGGAGCAGGCGCAAAACCGGGACAAAACAAAATGTGTAAATGAAAGAAAGACTAGATTTTCACATTGATTGATGTTTAGACCAAATTACTACCCAGTTACGTGACGCATCATGTCCTGCCTCATGCATGCTTTACCCACACGGCATCCCTTAACCAAATGGATATGGTATTTGCATAAATTCAGATTGCTTCTGACACTGACATCTACTGCAATTTGTTACATGTGTGGAAGACAAACTACAGACAATGTTGGATCTGATTATCCAAAAAGTATATGAAGTTCATTTTTCAAAAAAGTCCTAAGAGTTCCTTAATCCATCATTAGCATTTAAGCAAAAGCACTTTTAAGTCCCAGCTGCTCCTTAATCTGTGCACGCTCTGTAGTACATACCTTAGCTTGCATTACATTCAGATTTATAACTTCTTTTCGTCAGCTGCAAAGCTACCGACCTGCCTAAAAAGGGAGGGGTGGGCAAAGTGTGGAGTTGGAAGCACTCTGCAACCACACCTCTAGAGGGCCCTCTATCTTACACACTGGACCTGTAATGGGTACAGACCAAGCCCCCAGGTACTTCACCTGCCGTGTCAGTCTGTGACGTCATTGGGCCACAAAATACCTTTTCCCCATTGACTTGACTTGGGAAAGAAAAGTCTGGAAATCAGCCCATCATTTTATTTTGATTAAATAAACTAAAAGTATAAACATTTGTATAGTCATTATTTAAATCATTAGGGTCTAAAAGTTGTAAATGCACTAAAAGCTGAATCCAGAGTTATTTGCTCCCTCCCACCAGTTGACTGAGCTGAGAGCGGGAGACCGGAGGAGGGGCTTAAGGGAAAACTGAAGTGCTCTGAGGCCACATACTGTACTGGCCATTTTGCTCTTGAGAAGCAGGCATCACGAGTCATTTTGCCAGATACGGGTACTTTTGTGGCGATTTGGTCTTTATAATGCGCCACTGAGTAACTCGCATAGGAAGACCCCGCCTCCAACGCTGGATAGATGAAAGCATCACATCCGGGTACTTTACCTCTATGCAAGGCCACGCCCCTTTTTAGGTGAAACACTCGCTGTCATTTGAATGGCGATAAATACAGATTCTGAAGTTTTCTCCTATTACATCGAAAAAGGAAAAATACCCGCCTTTTTTTCATCTGCAAGGAGCCCAATTAAGATAGTCACAGGCAATCGATAAACATGTTATTGGAGATCGATGATCGGCAGTGATTTATGGTTTCATTTAAATCAGTAGAGGATGGATGTCCGGTGGACGAATGGCAGGCAGCAGGCTCAGACTGAAACTGAGACTTCTGAATTAGATCCTTTCTGATCTGAACTGTCCTTTTTTCTAAATGAAAGTGAAGAAAATCCTTATCCTGGAATATTTGTGTTGTGCAATACACCGCACAGCAGCTATAAGACATGATGAAACTATTCCACTTTGTGCTGATGCTTCGTTTTCACCGGAAAGAGGTGGCGCCATTATTTTGGCGGGAAGTGACGTAGCGCTGCTCTCATATATCCAGTGCTCTATGTACATTCATGGTACGGATTTCCTGGCCTGTTGCAGGTACTACCTGGAGCCTCCGCTGGTTGACTGGGAAGAGCCCTGTTTCCAGGCTTTATGCTAAGCTAAGCTAACCAGCTACTGATTCATATCTAATTAACCAATGTGAGAGTGTTATTGATCATAATACATATTTTTCTCTAATAGTGATGTAGGAAATGTTCTTTTATTCGAAGCACAGGAGTCGATTCAAAAGAAAACAAAGTGAAGCTCCTCTTATAAGTTTTAAAAGGAGTATTTAATAAAAGTATGCAGCAGTAGGTTTTAGAAAAGTTTCACAGCTGTGGCTCAATAGCTCAGAACACACTTGAACAGGCCCAAAACATGAATACAGTTCACGAGGTGTCCACTGTCCGAGGGTCCGACCAAAAAGAGGTTGAATCCTTAGTTGCATTGCTCTTTGTCCAGAGGTCGCCTCTTCCTATTGGTCGCCTCAAGTCGTAACAGTACTTCCGGTCAGTTTAGTGAATACGTGGCATAGGATCGTCTCCCTCCTTAGGGTATTACAGCGTCAATAAGGAGAATTAATCATTGTGTGTTTGATGTATAACACCACAAGTAATTCCCCTATTCACTCTTTATCCAGATTCTGTCCGCTAAGGAAACCAACGCTCAAACCCACAGTTTCCTTCCGTTCGGCATCAAGCGTCATCAGTGTTGTATACATCCGGTTACAATAATAAACAATTTCAAAATAAGATTGTATTTCAAAATAAGACAGTGTTGTGATTACTCGTAATATTGATTATTATTTCTTACAGTGACCATTTCCTTGAATCAATATTGTGTCTGCCAGCCCCTCAGCCTGTGGTTGTAGTGAGAGGCATCCAGGTGACACATATTAATACATAAGTAGGATCCTACTGCTATAGAAAACACACTTTTATAACGCAGTGAAGTACTCAAACTAACCCACCTGTGTGTGCAGGGATGTGTAGTGCTGATGATGTTTGATGTGTTGGTCTTTACTCAGCTGGCTGTAACCTGTTGTTATCAGGGATTAGCTGTTGAGGGAAGGAAGCAGCAATTTATTGACAGCCTTTGTCTTATCTCTCTCCTCCTCTGAACGGCTTTCCAAATCTCTTTTTATTTCTCTGACTTTTAGTTGTAGCAGTTAGTTGGTGTAACATTAAAAGCATTTAAATTCTTTACTTGAGCAGATATAATAATACCACACTGGTACAATACTCAATTTGCAGTAAAAGTACTGCATGGAGAGTGGTACTTAAGTTATTAGAAGTTAGAGTACTCGTTGCAGAAAAAACTTGAAAGGTTTGAAAATATGTAAGTAAAAGCAGCAAATTAAACTTCTTTTAACAAAAAAAGTTATAACATTGCTACAAATTAATGTGCTGTTAACCCACTCATCGTTTTAGTTACTTAAAAATAACGTTGGATTTTTTATTCTATACCAAATAATCAAATTCTTAACATTTTACCCTAGTTTACCCCCTCTCTCTTTGTCCTTGCTCCTCACCATGATCCCTTCCTGTGACCTCTGACCCCTCCCTAGCCTCTGCGTCCATATCAACCTTTGTCTGTGTTTGTGATTCTTCCCACAGTTTCGTGTGCCGCAGCCCCCCCACCCTCTCAGCAAGGGGACGCCCTCCAACCAGCCCTCCCAGCACTGGAGGAGGGACACACACATGGCCGACACACACCGTCTGCCCTGGGTAAATGCACACACACTTACACACACGCACACACTGCTTTGTCAGGGCAACACAGATGATTGTATCACAGTTACACACACACACACACACAGAGGGAGGGGTCACGTTGGCTGTTACACTGCCTGGCCAAAAAAAAGGTCACACACTCTAATATTTTGTTGGACCGCCTTTAGCTTTGATTACAGCACGCATTCGCTGTGGCATCATTTCCACAAGCTTCTGCAATGTCACAACATTTCATCACTTCAGACACCTCTCTTCTTACCCTGATGCGCCCATCACTCTGGAACAGGGTGAGTCTGGACTCATCAGACCACATGACGTTCTTCCATTGCTCCAGAGTCCAATCTTTACATTCCCTAGCAGATTGAAGCCTTTTTTTTCCGATTAGCCTCACTGACAAGTGCTTTTCTTACGGCTACACAGCTGTTTAGTCCCAATCCCTTGAGTGCCCTTCACATTGTGCGTGTGGAAATGCTCTTACTTTCACTATTAAACATAGCCGTGAGTTCTGCTGTTGTTTTTCTACCATATGATTTCACCAAACGTTTAAGTGATCGCCGATCACGATCATTCAAGATTTTTTCCCGACCACATTCCTTCCTGGAAGATGAGGTTTCCCCACTGTCCTTCCAGTTTTTAATAATGCGTTGGACAGTTCTTAAACGATTTTAGTAGTTTCAGCAATCTCCTTAGATGTTTTCTCTGCTTGATGCGTGCCAATAATTTGACCCTTCTGAAACAGATGAACATCTTTTCCACGACCACAGGATACGTCTTTCGACAGGACTGTTTAACAAATGAGAAGCTACTCACTGCATCAGTTAGGGTTGATAACCTGTTGCCAGCTGAAACATAATCACCCATGCAGTAATTATCCAATGGGAGGCTCTTACCTATTTGCTTGGTTAAATCCAGGTGGAGACTTTCTTTTTGATAGTGTATGTTATTTTGAAATGGACCAATCAAACAATGACTACTTTTACTGTCGCTACTTTAAGTACATTTTGATGAGAATACTTTCTACTTTCACTGGAGGAACATTTAGAATGCAGGACTTTTACTGTGACAGAGTATTCCTACACTCTGGCACTTCTACTTTTACTCAAGTACAAGACCTGAGTACTTTTACTGAAGTACAAGATCTGAGTACTTTTACTCTTAGTCAGGTACAAGATCTGAGTACTGCTGGGATATGGTTTTTTTTTGGTCCATATCTCCAGCCCTACCCAACCTCTGATTGGCTCCGTTCTGACTGCACGTTGGCAGAAGTTCCCACAGCAACCAATCCTCTGTCCCTCTCCTCAGGAATCAGCTTGTCATTTCACCGATGCGTTACTTTATTGGTTAAAATGACCTCTACATACCTCATGGGTTTGTACTGCGTCAATCTGGGTGAGGTGAACCCGGGTTAAAATACGCCTTTACGTATGTCGCCCCCTCTGTCTCCACCTTTTAACACTGTATAATAAATGCTAAACTGGACCAAAAAGCATTTTGCGGGAGGTCATATCAGCTGTCATCCACTGAGGAGCAGATTAAAATGAACCCAGCATTTGACAAGTTTGTGGGATCTAAAGGAAGCGTCACTGTCACTGTCAAGTGTGTGTGGGATTATCTCTGTTGCCCCACCTCCTCTAACACAGCTTCTATCCAGCTGATCACTTTACTTCAGTTTCACAAATCACATTCAACTTGACTCATTACTGATATATCACACTAATCTAGAGCCTTATTTATATCACCAAGGACAAGAGAAAGAATGGAAGGAGATGAAAAGCCTACATGGGTTCAGATAAATATTTGTGACTGTTTGAGTCCATATGCAGGGGCGTAGCACAAGACTCGGGGCCCTATTCATAAGCTGTCTCTGTGGGCACCCTTCCTCTCCTGATCCACATCTTTCATGCATCTTTTGAAATGTATTTACAAAAGATTGAGCCAATTGAGTCACTCATGAACTAAAGTACAACAGAAGTATAAGTAGTAATAATAGAGGTAATAATATCCTGAACACATTTCAACCCTCTTTCCTCAACATACTGTAGCTTACAATACTTTACTATGGTAAAATGACGTTTGCTTGGAGTATCATTAAGAAAACATTCTTCATGTTTATTTAATTATTTATCATTTCCATGGTTTAAGACAAAGCTAAAAGTGTTTCGAGGTAAATCAACCCTCCAGTACGAACACTTGAATAGCCTTTATTTATATCATTGAATCCTAAAAGTTGTAAAATGACTCTACAGAGAGTTATTTTCCCTCCTGCATTCACGTGACAGAGCTGAGACGCAGCGGCTGGGAGGCGGGGACGAATCCTAGTTCAGGGGGGGAGGACTAAACAATTTTCCCCCTTTTGTGCGGGGTGAGCGGGGCCCCAGACAGCCTTCAACATTTTGTTTATCGATACAAAATTCAGTCGATTCATCTAATTTTATTCAGCTTGCTTATTTTTAGTTATGACACTATCTACAAAAAAAAATTGCAAACACACTTCTGATTCCATGCCTTTCAAGGGCCCTCCCCCCATCTGGGCCCTGGGTAGTCAGTCACATTTATCCCCCCACTACAGCGTCCCTGTCCTTATGTGTGAGTGTTTCTCCTTCCTGTGCTCTCAACAGCTCCCCCTGTGGATTGTCTGAGTTCACACTGGTCTGGAAGCTTCTGTAAAGGCTAACACAGTGAGCTTCTTACAGAAACCACAGCGCTCTGTGTAGAGCACATTTCACCTGCTCTGAGCAGAGAGGAAGCCCAGTCACGCATCACAGTTATCCAATCCTGCACTGTGGAGGCATCATGGAAAGGGTTAACAGAAATATAGCTGATAGACATAAATATGCACACTATTAAATACTAAAGTTCCGACTGTGTTTTTATTCTCTTCATCCACAGGAACAAATGCTGCCTGCCGTTTATATCTGTCTCTCTCACACACACACAACTACACACCCTCTATCGGACAGTATTATTGGATAAAGAGAACAATGATGAGATGGAATGAGAAACACGTCCATCAGGCATTCATCAACCACACTCCGTACCTTCTGTCAGGGTGTTTGTGTGTGTTTTTACGCGGCACACACTCTTTATAAAATGTCTGTTTTTTTAGAATAGGGACAAAGGGAATCAGACATATAGCAGATATCCAGGTGATGGGACCCACAGCTCCTGTGTGGGTGCTGTGTCACAGTGACAGGATGAGACACAGATGGGCCAGCAAACAGCACGGCCCAGATTTGTCAAAGGATTTTGAAATTGTAGACGCCAGTAAAAAGGAGAGCATTTAAAATACATTCATTACGAATAAAATACATTATGCTCATAAATATGCCCAGAAAAATGCACCAGCTCATAAAATAACCTGTGAAATACATTTGAAATTTGCCCAATGAAATGACAGAGATCTTCCCAGTTATTTCCCTCTGATTTAATCACCTGCTGTTAAACCGCTGTTGATGGTCAGACATTATTCATGTCCATCAGACATATGTGCTTTTTTCATATTGTACAACTGTCCTGAACATATAGTTGTGCTAAGTGTGTAATGTGAACACAACGTGTGTGAATGGACTTAATCCTGACTACATTAGTCCCTGCCGAAGCTCCCAGTGCACAGGGAACAGCCCATTGTGCCCACATGAATGGGAGTGCAGACAGAGAGAGGGAGAGGAGTAATTTATTCACAACTTGAAGAAATGATGGAGCGCAGACCAGGGAGGGAGGGAGGGAGAGACCGAGGGTAATGTATGCAGAGCGCTGAGCTGCAACAGGACGCTGTCTGAGAAACGTTAAGAAACCAGTGCAGGAGGGACACACTTAAAAACTCAGGAGTGCTCACTGAGCTGGTGGCTTCATTCATAAATTCCATTTCTAGACATTTGATTGCAGAATAGGACTTGGTGGGGTCCTATTCTGCTTTTTTTGTTTCCCCTCTCCTGTAGTGTGTAGACGTTTTAGTGTAATGTAAATGGTCTGCAAAGGCCAAATCCCTGTGTTCACCCCACTGCCTGAGACGCATTTAATACACTCATAACATCAGTTTACATCAGTTTCACAAATACATTCAACCTGACATAGGTTTTAGTGCATGTTAATGGTCTGCTAAGGCTAAAATCCTTGTGTGCATTGAACGCCTCTTTGTTATTCCACAATCTAGATATTGAGTGTTTGGAAGAAACAAACTGAAATGCTTTACTGTTGTATGGATATTTGGCCAAAACATGTCTGTACCAGATTATAGAAATATATATATTTTTAGGAACAAATAAATAAGCGATTTGGGCAATCCTGGGTTAGAGTAAATGTTTTAATTGTTTGAAGCTCATTTCCCATCATGTGCATTTCAAATCCTATTCCAAAGGATGTGTTGAAAGTGGTGCAGCTGAAGTGAAATGGTGGTGTACCACAGTGGCTGTAAATTACAGATTGAGCATATAAATCACATACTCAGTCATCACTCTCCTCACAAGTCACGCCACTCATAACCGTGCAGCGCGTATGGGCCTGAGATGGATTCGAAAAGAGTGAGAGCGAATAGAGGAGTGAGAGAGATGAAAGAGTAATTGAGGATGAGAGCAGGGCGAAAGAGGGAGAGATGAAGAAGAGGAGAGGGAGAG
This sequence comes from Eleginops maclovinus, assembly GCF_036324505.1. Lineage (NCBI taxonomy): Eukaryota > Metazoa > Chordata > Actinopteri > Perciformes > Eleginopidae > Eleginops > Eleginops maclovinus. The sequence continues at coordinate 829,517 of NC_086354.1, forward strand.
ACTGTTGTGGCCAGCCGAGCAGAAGAGGCTGTCGGTGTGTATAAAAGATCTCCTCTGTCAGATTAGTATGAGAGGCTCCTCTGCCTCTCACTCCTCTCACTCCATTTCCTCTCCTTATCATTCGTCTCTGGTCCCAGAATAATCATCATATACGCTGCTGCTTTCCTTCTTACACGTCAGATTAGCCCTGATATATTTTACACACGCATCAGCCTGGTGTGTTCCTCCAGGCAGAAAGGGCCTGTACAGGGGTCAATGACGTGTTTTCAACAGGCTCATTTTTAAATACAAACATTCATAACATTAAGATTGTTGTGTACACAAAACTTCATGTCAAATGTTTATTTAGGTGATTTAAGTGTTTTTTCATCTACATGAATCAGATATGCCCTTACAATATAAATAAGTCAGAACACTCGTGTTATCTGCGGTATCAGTTTTCCACAGTCTCACCACCTGATATTTTGACACTTTGAATAACAGAACAATAATGAATATGAAATGGTTTTGAGTTTGTAAGTACTGGAAATATGAAAGGTACTACTTATAAATCATTTTGTTAAAATAATTGAAAGATTATTTCAAAAAATATTGATGTCACGATGTCATCAGTGAGGATTTGTCCACCAGGCGTTTTATTCTCATTAGGGATGATAAGTGTGTGAGGAACAATGACTACATGACAACAGTTGAGACTGCTGTGCATTGTGGGTAATGGTGGTGTATCTGTTATCTCTGACAGTAATGTCCTATGACACTGGGCTCTCTTAAAGTCCTCCATGTGATTCTTATTGATCTCCTCCCAGTTGTCGCTCTGCTGAGAGCAACATGCACCCAGCTCTGTCACATACTGTCAATAAACCTCGGGTTCAGCAGCGAAGAATCCGTACAGAAACAGAGACACACATATCAGCGCTGCACAATTCATATACATTTTACTAAATCACAACATGGACTAGTGAAATATCCAAATGTCATTAAAGGCCACATCTGTGAAACCATCGTTCGGAATTGTGCTTCAGAGAAGTCCAGGCCTGCTCACATTATTTACAGACTTTATATGAAAATCCTTTTTGTTTTACATTCCTTTAAAAAATATCATTGTAAAGGAAGTGAATATATTATTGATAATGTGAATGTTTTAAAAAATGGTCATTCCTTATATTGGGAAACTGCAGTGTGTTCTATAGTTTCTAGTGCATGTAAATATTCTGGAAAGGATGAAATCCCAGTTTTCCCTCAAGTCACTACATGATGATATACACCTGAACATCAGCAAAAGAGGACTCTTTAAAGTAGAGACGCTACATAATGATATACACCTGAACATCAGCAGGAGAGGACTCTTTAAAGGAGAGACTCTACATACTGATATACACCTGAACATCAGCAGGAGAGGACTCTTTAAAGTAGAAACACTACATACTGATATACACCTGAACATCAGCAGGAGAGGACTCTTTAAAGTAGAGACACTACATACTGATATATACCTGAACATCAGCAGGAGAGGACTCTTTATAATAGAGACAATACATACTGATATACACCTGAACATCAGCAGGAGAGGACTCTTTAAAGTAGAGACACTACATACTGATATACACCTGAACATCAGCAGGAGAAGACTCTTTATAATAGAGACACTACATACTGATATACACCTGAACATCAGCAGGAGAGGACTCTTTAAAGTAGAGACACTACATACTGATATACACCTGAACATCAGCAGCAGAGGACTCTTTAAAGTAGAGTCACTACATACTGATATACACCTGAACATCAGCAGGAGAGGACTCTTCAACGTAGAGACGCTACATACTGACATACACCTGAACATCAGCAGGAGAGGACTCTTTAAAGTAGAGACACTACATACTGACATACACCTGAACATCAGCAGGAGAGGACTCTTTAAAGTAGAGACACTACATACTGATATACACCTGAACATCAGCAGGAGAGGACTGTTTAAAGTAGAGACGCTACATACTGATATACACCTGAACATCAGCAGGAGAGGACTCTTTAAAGTAGAGACACTACATACTGACATACACCTGAACATCAGCAGGAGAGGACTCTTTAAAGTAGAGACGCTACATACTGACATACACCTGAACATCAGCAGGAGAGGACTCTTTAAAGAAGAGACACTACATACTGATATACACCTGAACATCAGCAAAAGAGGACTCTTTAAAGTAGAGAAACTACATACTGATATACACCTGAACATCAGCAGGAGAGGACTCTTTAAAGTAGAATCACTACCTAATGATATACACCTGAACATCAGCAAAAGAGGACTCTTTAAAGTAGAGAAACTACATACTGATATACACCTGAACATCAGCAGGAGAGGACTCTTTAAAGTAGAGACACTACATACTGATATACACCTGAATATCAGCAGGAGAGGACTCTTTAAAGTAGAGACACTACATACTGATATACACCTGAATATCAGCAGGAGAGGACTCTTTAAAGTAGAGACACTACCTAATGATATACACCTGAACATCAGCAAAAGAGGACTCTTTAAAGTAGAGAAACTACATACTGATATACACCTGAACATCAGCAGGAGAGGACTCTTTAAAGTAGAGACACTATATACTGATATACACCTGAACATCAGCAGGAGAGGACTCTTTAAAGTAGAGACGCTACATACTGATATGAAGCTGTAATATAATTGAAATTAGTAAATGTTTCAAGATCCTGCCGCCCTAGCGTCAAGTAAAAAAGGTTCTCGGGTGTTAATCTGACTCCCTCTCTGTCTCCCCTCAGTCCTACTCAGTGGGTGGTTTGGGCGACGATGACTTCAACATTCCCCCCATCAATCCCCCAACCCTGCCAGAGCACATGCTGCACCCCCATCTCCCCCACGATTCCCGCTCTGGACCGTACCACCAAATGGACCCCCCCTCCAGGTCAGCACCGCACCACCCCTACCAGCTTCAGGGCATGGATTTGCCCGGCATGTCCAGTGGCCAAGATGGAAACGCTTTGCTGAGCCAGGATGGAGGCGCATTCAGTCCAGACGGGGGCCCGATGGCCAGCACCCTGTCTGTGGTGAGTTCTCACAAACACAAATGACCCTCAGGAAATACTCAAATGAATATAAATGACTTTTTCTTGTGCTTAACTACTACATGGACAAGTTTAATTTCAGTTTAAAGGCGGTGTTGCGAAGATAGCAATACTTTTTGATTCAGACTCAAAGAAAAAACTCCAGAACTTGGACGGTACTGAAAATACTGAGATCAATGCTGTACACACTGTGTGTTACATCACTTTGAAATGCTGTGAGGTGGTTAAGCCATGGAGTGACATAAAGCGACCATTGTTACATTTAAATATGTTTAACAGCACCGAAAGATTGAGACAGAAAATGTTAATTCATATAAAATAAAATTATGTATTCAAAATCATTCCACAATATACCTTTTTTAAACATTTATTCTAAAATAAAATAAAATGGTAGGATGACGAGTGAAGGAACAGGAAAGGCAGCCATGAAAGTGTCTTGTAGATTTAGCGAGTAGGCTTTTAGGTTTTACCCTCGGAAACTCGACCACCCTTCCTGCTTCTAAACGTGACTGAGTGAGCCAGTAGAACAGCCTCTGTAACTAAATCTCTCTAAGATCATACTCCTGTATCACATCTGTCAGATTAGAGGCTGTGTGTAGTGATATTTTGTTTGTTGAAGTATAAGTATTATCAGCTAAAGGTACTTCCAGTATCAAAAGTATTCGATACACAGAATGGATCTTTCCCAGTATTATATTATTGTGTTTATTATATTGTCCTGTTTTTATACATGTTAGAGCATTTTAGTGTTGTAGTTTTTCAAATGTAGATACTAGTACTACTATGTAGATTAGCAGTACAGTACTCCATCATACCATATCAGCAGCTCATGTGTTTTTATATGCTAAGTCATTTTGTAAAAAGTACAATATGCGGCTCTCAAATGTAGCGGAGTATAAGCATAAAGTTGAGTTACATTTAAATACTCAAGTAAAGTACAAATATGTCCAAATGCTTGAGTAAATTTACTGTCCACCGCTGATACTAGCAGACTGAGTGATATCAGAACGTGTTCACAGAGTGATTTGTGGGGGTTTGTATATGGGATCCCTGTGGAAGAATAGTAGCGGTGCTGCTGCCTCAATCAAGAGAGATGTGTTTCAGGTGGACCGGACCCTGCTCAGGGACCCTCCCACTTATTGGAAGAAGTGTGAGCCCCTCAGTGAGTGTTAGGATTTGAAGTGACAGCCAGCTGATGTACTTTAACTATTCTTTCATATTTGATTCACTTTAACCGTGTGAACCAGGCTTCTGCCTGAGGCGCTATTGTTTGAGTGTTGGCAGCGAGTGGATGTGACATTTCCCTCACATTTTAAGGTTTTCATTTCCCAGTCAAGAACATCGGGCTGCCTGTGTCATACAGTGAAGAAATGAAAGCTTCACCTCAGACACTTCTGATGAGAGGGGGCACAGAGACATATATGTGTCAGTATCTCTAATGAAGCTGCTTTATGAAGAATGAAACCTGTCACCTCCCACTTGTGGTCTCCATCTCCACAGCAGATATATATCTACTGTTAAATTAAAGCTGGTGACAAAGCAATGACTCATACAGTTCATATTTCATTACGGGTCGAATAAAACAGAGGAATGATTTCACAAAAAAAACGCACTGAGGGCATTGGCCACCATAAAAAGGAAATTTGCACTTTAGTTGTATTTAGTACAATATTCTATTGTCTCCATACTGTAATATAAAGTGTCAGTTTGAACCCTCACGATGAAGCTCACCAACAGACGTTTTTTAATAACCAATCCAGTGTGTTCTGTTTGACAGGGACTAACCTGAGAGTTAACCGTGTAACCGTGGAGATAATTATCTATGTGGCCTGAAGGGAAGGTCTTATTTTCCATCCATGTCTCAGGCCTACCTTTCCTCTGCACCTCGCCTTTATACTCTCATATTAACATTCATTTACTGCCAGCCCATGAATGATGGTCGCGTAGCAACCGTTCCTGGCTCAGCCTAATCGGGGGGGGGGGGGGGGTGTGTGTGTGTGTGTGTGTGTGTGTGTGTGTGTGTGTGTGTGTGTGTGTGTGTGTGTGTGTGTGTGTGTGTGTGTGTGTGTGTGTGTGTGTGTGTGTGTGTGTGTGTGTGTGTGTGTGTGTGTGTGTGTGTGATATTGCTCTTTATTTCTGGCTGGTGTCTGCATGAAGGGTAATGTCTGAAATGAGGAGGTTATGTAAATTAATTCTGGGCTTTCAGATTCTGATTTGGTTCCCGCTTGGTTCAGAGTTGTAATCCTGATGTTTATATTTAAACATTGCAATTTAATAATTAATTAATTGTCTGTCATGTACTGAGGTAAATTCATCCAACCTGCCGTTTTGGGTCATAATAGTGAACACCATAGAAAACCCAGAGGTACATACATTCGTTATAAAAGATATCATTTATACAAAGTCTAGCGGCACACGTAAAGAAATCCAACAGAAAATGAACTAAAGCAAATCAAACTGCCGCTGAGGCACCAGCTAATGAATCTGACGCAGGAAATGATCTAAACCCAAATAAGAACTTTGTTTTGAACATTTATTTCCAATAAACAAAGTTCAATGAGCAGGTTTCTTATGGATTTCTTGTTGTGGTTTACCCTTGTCAAAAAACTCCACTACATTTATTTAACACTCACAATTATGAAAGCATATGATGTGCTGATATGGTATAACGGTATTTAAAGTATATACATTTGGTCCACATTGTGAAAACTACAACACTAAAATGCTGTTATTTACATAAACAGGATAATAACCACACAAATAAAATATTGTGAGAAGATCAAATCTTCATAATGAGTACTTTGACTTTAAGTACATTTAGCTGATAATACTTCTTTATTTAATATTATTCTGAACTGGGTCAGTTTGCAAGATGAGTACTACATTTTTAATGCTAATACTTTTGTACTTTTACTTAAGTGGAATTTTGGAATCAGGACCGCAGTCATGAACTGCAAAAGAAATGCTGATTTTCTAGACTCAAATCAAGAAACAATAAATGTGATGTTTCATTTTGATCTCCAGTCACCAACCACACCTATGTGAAGAAGTGACAGGAGCCAGTCATCACACGCCCGCTCAGCAGGGGGTCCCCCTCTGTAACTCTCCTCCAGAGGAAATCTGATTATTATTTTCTTCCATTGCTCATGCGCTTGGTTAAAGAAGTGTTTCTCAGATTCTCTGGCACCCAGGTGTTTTGTGACCCTATGACCTCCTGTTCCTCTCAGCGGTGCCGCTAGTGTTGTCGCTACACAAACGGCTGAAACTACCACACAAACACACATGCATCCATTCCATTAGCTCTTACTGTGCATTTTCCATCAAAACATTTTCATTTCCTAAAGTCAACTCTTTCTGTTTTTCCATGCAACAATTGGACAGTAGCTAAGTACATTTACTCAAGGACTGTATTGAGGTAAAACCTGGAGGTACTTGTACTTTACTTGAGTATTTATGCTGCTTCATATTTTAGCTCCACTACAATTTGTAGGTAAATGTTGTACTTTTTACTCCACTACATTCATTTAACATATTTAATTGATAGTTACTTTGAAGATTATTAATAATGAAAAAGAGAGAAGAATATTTACAATATTAACAATAAAGATTTGAGGATGTGAAATATATACATATGTGGAATACATTGAAAGTATTTAAATACTTTACACTGTTGAATGAGGAGGTATGGACAGATGCATATAATAAAGTATTCTTACAAAATTCAACACATAATATTATAAGTTAAGCTTCCCAGTAGTGTATGAAGTCATTCAAATAAATCCCACCTTTTTCCATCACTGAAGTGATGAATAGATAAATGCAACAATATTTTTTATACAATAATTTTAAAAATTGTGTGCCTAAAATGGCCATTTTGCATAACAAGTTATTTTAATTTTGATACTTGAAGTATTTTTATAATGCTCATACCTTTTTACTTTTACCAAGTACAGTTCTGAATGCTTTAACTTGTAACAGAGTATTTTTACACCGTAGTATTGCTGCTTTTAAGTAAATAATCTAGTACTTCTTCAACCTCGGTCAGCCAGCCAGTTTTATTATATAATAACAAAAAACCAAGATAATAAATCAAATAATGAAATCAGATAAAACTCATTACATTTTATCTGTGAAAAAACATTTTGTATTATCAGTGCAGCCTGGTCCTCAGATCTTCAAACTACTTCTATTCCAGCCGTTTTATGTGCGTGATGCGAGCTGTTGAATAAATGTGACAGAGTAAAAGCTCTCCGGAGAATTATGACAGATGGATGTTTTGACTGTTAACCAACGTGACATTTATTGAAGTCCCAACGCTGAACCACAGCTATTATTTTTTCTGCTTTTCTACTGGCACATGCGTCAGTCAGAAACCTCTTTCCATGTTAGAGAACATCACTCTGTGTTCCATCTAAATACCACAGCCGTGTTCCGGGGCTGCCATAACCAAGTTCAGGTACAGCGTTCCCAAGCAGCAGACCACATCCGCTATTATTTGATGCTCACTAAGAGGAAACTCATCACTAACCAGGTCCCAGCTTCATATTTGTGATGATGGGTGTCAAAGTTCCCGTACTGAGGGTGTTAGAAATCAGGGTTTTTTTTAGAGAAATGGGCAAAAAATGATGAGTGACTCACAGCGAGACTGCTCAGAATCAGAATTCCTTTATCTGTCTTGCAACGGGGAAATGTGCATTATTACACAGCAGAAGTATAGGTCAGATAAAGTGAAGAGAATAGACTTATATATTTAAACAATAACAAAAAATAACAAAGTAGGCATACATTATTTATATATTTTTTAAAAACACAGTAAAAAACATATAGCACATAGGTAGTCCATGGTAAAAACCTAGTAACTCTAGAAGTTACATTCCACCAGAGGTAGTAGGAGACTACATAGGAAAAGAAACAGGAGCTGCCAAATGCAGCAAGATGAGAAAAATGTTTATTGATTAATTATTAATAAAAGGCTTTTTTTGGTTCACTTTATTTGATCGTAACAGTGGAACAACAGACACACAGTCTTTATATACAGCAGTACATCAGCTTTCTGCAAAATTGTTGGACATGAAAACACTGAAACATTGACTTAAACTAAATGTATTATGCCAACAATTTACACATAACTGTATAAGGTTGGTTGAAAGCAATATTTTAAGTTGAACCTAATATTGTTGTATTTAAACTTAATATTATTGCTTTCAACTAACCTAATGCAGTTATATGAAATGTGTTGCCATAATACATTTAATTAAAGTCCCCGCTTCAGTTTTCCAGTCTGGAGCAGCATCAGAGCTCAGTGTGCAGCTGTGGATGCCATCATGTCTCCTCCAGATAAACCTGTACAGAAACTTCTGCAGCAAATGGAGTTTAGACTGTATTGATGTATTTACACAGGAGCAGGGATTGATGTTAAAAGACTTCTGATCCCATCTTCTCTCTGACCTGTATTCCCTGTTGCCACGGTTACTATCAGATTTCATTATGAGTGAATCCTGGACTGCTGCACACTGACTGTGCAACAAACTGTCAGGCAGAGTGTTGGAGAGCCCAGCTGGGTGTTACATGAACATATTATGTAGCTCCGAACTTCTCCAGTCCAACATGGGATCTTAGATAGCAGCGTCATATATCAGGGCATAGGCAACTTTGGACATATTATTATTTGGGCTTTTTTTGTAAGGAGTGACACTAAGTCAACATGTCTTTTCAGTGTATATGTTAGTCTTAACTTTCATGAAGAAGACTTTAGACCAGTGATTGGGACCTTAAACCCGTCAGGATGTCAGATTATTTTCTCATAGAATTCTATCAGAATCAGAAATACTTTATTCATCCCAAACTGGGAAAAAAATGTAATTGCAGCAGTGAAATACAAAAACAAGAAGCATAACAAATCATTAGAACTGATAAATACACTATACATTCTAAACAATTTTTGCAACCTGTAGAGACACCCTTGCTGGGTATTAGAGATAATGTTTGCTGAGGCCAAGAGATTCTGCCTCATAGATATTATTGCCTTCATTGTATTCATGTTTTAAGGTTTAGGGTTAGAAAAGGAGATGAGTGGTTAGAAATGCTATATTTATAACATTAAATAAAACTTGTATCCTGTGCAGTACAACATCACCATGATCTCAGGAAAATGTTATCCATCCATCCATCCATCCATCCATCTTCTCCCGCTTTCCGTCAGGGTCCTCATTGCTAAAATGTAACTGCGCAAATGAAAAAATTATTCTGACACAGCTCAGTCACTGTGATTAAAACAATGTTCAGAGGTTTCAAAAAACAACAACAATCAAGTCAGCTACATGAAAATAAACCTGACCCAAAAGTTAGAAAAAAACCATTGATTTCTAATGGAGGAAACCTGCAGTGCAAAAATGCTAACTCATTTCCAGGACTCATTCCTGCACTTCTGTGTGTGCCTTCACTCACTAGCTGTCCTCCTTGTGGTGTCTCGGCACAGATGCAGCAGATGGTGAACTCTGACTCACGCTTCACCAGCAGCCAACAGCCAATCGAAGCTGCGCTCGGACCCAGGAGCCAATCGGGCATGAGCCAGCAAAGTCAGCTGTCCACCATCAACCAATCCCAGCTGGGGCTAAGTGGGAACGCTGCTACCCATAATTCTCCTTCACCCCCTGGAAGTAAATCAGCCACACCGTCCCCGTCCAGCTCAGCACATGAGGACGACAATGATGATGGACTCAGGGTAAAACACACCCTGTGTGTGTGTGTGTGTGTGTGTGTGTGTGTGTGTGTGTGTGTGTGTGTGTGTGTGTGTGTGTGTGTGTGTGTGTGTGTGTGTGTGTGTGTGTGTGTGTGTGTGTGTGTGTGTGTGTGTGTGTGTGTGTGTGTGTGTGTGTGTGTGTGTGTGTGTGTGTGTGTGTGTGTGTGTGTGTCATAATAGACCCATTCTCCCTGCATGTTAAGGAGATGGAAATCGGCTCCCTCACACTGAAACACACTCCACCAAACTGATTGTTCATATTCTGGCGAAATGAAACCATTACTGTACTTCTGAATAATATTCATCACCGTTTTTGTTTCTCATTGGTTAAGAATCAATTGTTTATGGCTGACAGGCAAGTATAGAGGCACTGCTTGCCTCTGGAAGAGCAGGGAATAGAAAACAAAATAGACATTGCTTATACCTCAACAATATACTCCTACACATCCAGTTACCCAACCTGCAGCATCAGCTGTTACTCATGAACAGGTATTTCAGAAATGGACTGAAAATGAAAAATACCAGTCATGCAGTAGAGGACATTTGTGTGAAGTATAGGGGGTGCAGTTGGAAAAAGGTGATGTCACATACATTCAGTGACCAGGGTTTAGAAATATAAATCAAAATCTGATGACAGGTTCCTGTCAATCAAATCCCTCCACGTCCTGATAGAGCTGATCAGCTGGGTGTTATTTCAGTGGGGTTTTGAATGTTATTTACACAGAGAAAAGGCAAGATTTGAAATAACCTTTTTAGGGGCTTTAATTCCATCATCGTTAGACTTGGAGATATAGTCAAAATGTTAATAAAATTAACTGTCATTTTGTATCTGGAAAACAGAATAACTATATTCTGTTGGTGGTATAGTTTTAATACATTTGAGTCAGTATGTGCTGGTTATTTTCAATCAAGAGCAAATAATTGTGAATCTTATCTGGATTCATGATACTATCACATTATGGTTCCATCGAAAGAGTCTCGTCAGATTTATTTAGCTTAGTTTGATAATGAAATCCTGTCTGATAGTCCCTTGAAGCACACAAGGAAAAACTCCCCAAAGAAATGAAAGAAATCTCCTCGGAAGGAAGGATGCGCAGAACATCTCCTGTGTGAAGATTAAACATCATAATAAATGAGGTCTGGTGGTCCATGAAAACATCGAGCTGTGGTGAGAAACAACATCACATCTCAGTCTGTAGCTCCACAGCCTGCAACGATAGAGGACAGCTAAGTGGAGCTGGCTCCTGTAGCAGGGAAGTAGAAGCACTGTAAGCTACAGTATATGACCAAGCAGAGCTAAAGTGGCTGCTTGAGGTCAATCAGCTGCTTTAGCTGAAGAGATACAGTGCATCGAGAACAACAATACGCTCCACAGTATCCCTGTGACTGAAGCATAGACTGGTGACCATCAGGAGGCCTGGACAGGACATGGCTATCTATTGTTAGTTGTCAAGGCCACTCACGGATTCTATTTCAATCAAAACAAATGTATTTTTTTATAATTTCTTGAAAGATCCTGGTAAAAAATGTATTTTCAATCATTTTGGAGCAATTATTTATCTGTATTTATTAACAGTTAATTTCCAGAATGAATTAATCAGTCAGTATGATTTGAAAGTGTTTACTTGGGTAATAAAATAAGTCAGAGTTCGGATTATTTTCCCATAGACTTCTATCTAAACCATTTTTGCAATGTTTAGAGACCCCCTTGCTTGCTATTTGAAATAATGTTTGCTTAGGACAGGAAATTCTGCTTCATGGATATTATTGCCTTAGTTTTATTCATGTTTTAAGCAGGATTATTTGCTGCTTTAAGAATTCCAATTGAAACATGCTTACTCAAAAATGAGAGGAAATGCTATATTTATAACATTAAATCAAACTTTTATCCTGTGCAGTACAACATCACCATGATCTCAGGAAAATGTTATCCCCAACTTTAAAATTTAACTGCACAAATGTAAAAATATTTCCAACCCAACTGTTACTAGTCACTATCATTAAAAAAAAAATCAAATGTTTCAAAAAAACCTCAGCAGTCAACTACAAGCATTTTAAGCTATATTAGCAAGCTGAGCTAAAATAAGTCATTAGGTTTTCCAAAGTGTATCTTTTTGCTTCTATATAAACATTTCAGCTTGGTCAGATGAACTGCTGTGTACCATTTTAGCATGTAATTGGATTTAATGAATTGGGGATTAAGTGCACCCGTTGAACGCTGTCTCTTCTTTATAGTTAATTAGCGCCAAATGACATGTCTGGTTCCAGACAGCATTCTATTAAACGATTAGGAAATCACTCTCACCTCACTCACTATATAGTCTGAGGACTGAAGAGCCTGTTTCTGGTTAGAGGCCCACAGTAAGACCTGTGGTTAACACAAGCTGAAGAGATGCTCATGTTTTGTCCTACCTAAAATGTGTCAGTAAATGCCCCACTAGTGGGTGTCTGAGCGATGTGTCAGCGGTTTACATTTGGTCACTTGATGGTCACCAAACGGGACTTCGAAACATCATCATGCCAATGTCGTTCATTCAAAGCCTAACATCAGCTTTTAAATTCTGGCAATTGCCGACAATTATAAGGAGCTTATCCTGCTGTAAAAAACGTTTTAATCCAATGGAAAAATCCCATTGCTTTTTACTGAGGAAGGCCTTGCCATGCTAACTTCCGGGTCTGCCTACAAAAACACATCATCACTATATGTACATCCACATATTCATTCTCGCCCTACCTTCCTGTGTCCAACGATCCTCCTCCTCTTCCGTTCAGCTGGTCAGTTCAGCAGAGAAGAGGCCAGCTAATGTGGACATTGCCAAGAAACCAAAAACACCAAAGAAGAAGAAGCGCAAGGACCCCAATGAGCCAGTGAAGCCAGTTTCCGCCTACGCCCTGTTCTTCAGGGACACCCAAGCCAACATCAAGGCCCAGAACCCCAACGCTACCTTCGGGGAGGTGTCCAAGATCGTGGCCTCCATGTGGGACGGCTTGGGGGAGGAAGAGAAACAGGTATCTCATCCAGCTGTCAATCAGCATGACATTTAAACAACGTGTACATGGTAGTCACAGTGAAAAACCGAAATGTGACTTTAATTAAATGTATTATTTCAACTGTATTAGGTTAGTTGAAAGCAATGCTATAATAGGTTCAAATTAATATTATTGCTTTCAACTAACCTATTGCAGTTATGTGAAATGTGTTGACATAATACATGAATTAAAGTCAACTAGTTTTAAGTCATGACAGACAGAAACAATGTAAGTTTGTTAGGAAAGTGATTTGGCCAGCTGCGCAGATCTAAAGCTGGAGATTTTGGACAGGACTCTTTGATTTACTGATATATCTACAATTTCCATGCAACAAATTTTGGTCCATACCTACATATAAATATTAAGGAAAGGTGGTTGTTTATGACCAAATAACTCAAACTACTCTATTGCCATCAGCCTCGGTAAAATGTAGTGTTAGTAGGAATTCATCAGTGTAGCGGAGCGTTAGGTGACTGTCAGCGGAGGGGAGTGCTATGAGCCCCCCGATGGCTTCTCACAGCTGCTGTTCACTCTGAATCTGCTACATGAATATAAACTGGGCTTTACAGATCATTCATTCAAATGTTGTAAACTGGAATAATAATACTCTGTGTGTTCAGGAGTACAAGAAGAGGACGGAGACAGCTAAGAAGGAGTATCTGAAACAACTGGCTGCCTACAGAGCCAGCCTGGTCTCACAGGTACACACACACACACACAAACACACACACACACACACACACACACACACACACACACATTGTTTTAAATGTGTGAATGTGAATCTGAGTGTCCGTTGTGTTTCTGTTCTCCAGAGCTACAACGATCCGTCTGAAATGAAGCCCCCCCACTCTTCCTCCATACCTTCCTCTTCCTCTACCTCAATGTATAGCCCTAAGCCTTCAGTTTACCCCGGCCACCCAGGCCAGCACCACTCCTCCAACCCACTGGCCCACCCCCACTCTCACTCTCACCCCCACTCTCACCCTCACCCTCACTCCCTACCTTCCCACCAGCACTCAAGCATGTACATGCCGTACCCTCACCAGTCGCACCCTTCCCACGCCTCCAGCCCCGGCCTCAGCCCGCACCTGCCCCCCCCTCACACCCAGATGCACCCCCAGCTCCAGGCCCTGTCCTCCAGAGGGACAGTGCCACGGCCCAGCGTGCCCCCCCACCAGGGAGCTCTGTCCCTGGGCAGCATGGCGGCGTCCAGCCCTCCGCTCCAGGTCAGCCCCCCCCTCCACAGCCAGGCACACCTGGGGGGGCTGCACAGTCCCCACCAGCAGCACCAGCAGCACCAGCAGCATCACCAACATCACCAGCATCACCAGCAGCAGCAGCAGCACCAGCAGCAGCACCAGCACCAGCAGCTCAGTGGACACTCTATGGGGATGACACACTCACCAGGAATCCCACAGGTCAGTCCCTACACTCAGCAGCACACACAGATCTGGTCTAACAACCGCAAACTCTTCAGGTAGGTTCACAACGCATGCAAAGTCCACCTTTGGCGAATTACATGTCAAGTCAGTGCAAAGCCGCCCTGGGTGGCGTAAATGAAGCTAATGACGTGGCCAAGCTGTCTTGCGATAGCCGATCAGTAGTGAAAATCTCAGACTGTCGTCACTGACGTTGAATCAGAAAACTACAGTTCATCGTATCTGTTCAGAAACTGGAGAAAATGTGTGTTTCTAAATGTACAAACCACAGTCTGGGGAATACAGCTGCTGCTTTATTCGGTCCGTAGGACGGTGCTGTGAATGCTGGTGGAGCAGCTACATGTTAGCAGGGGTGTCCACAATTTTTTTCATTGAGGGCCACAGAAAGGGATACATACGAAGGGCTGGGCTCCATGTGACATTTATACAGTAGCCTCATCGGTTCAGTTGTAATTCAGCAGGATCAATCAAATGTAGCTACATTATTCTTGCTCATTGAATATGCTTGAAAATGTAATTATTTTCATTTTGTTACAAAAAATTGTGGTATTGTAAGCGTGGGGGGGTTTTTTTCACTTGAGATTTTTCAGAAAATATTTTCATCTTGAATTTATTGAAACATTTGGCTTATTAACACATGAAAACTGTGTAATATACTTTTACATATATATTTAAGAAAACATTAGTGCAAGCTTCAGTTATTCCATTATACTTTTAG
The DNA here is from genome assembly GCF_036324505.1 of Eleginops maclovinus. Taxonomy (NCBI): domain Eukaryota; kingdom Metazoa; phylum Chordata; class Actinopteri; order Perciformes; family Eleginopidae; genus Eleginops; species Eleginops maclovinus. Next base: position 844,548 of record NC_086354.1, read on the forward strand.
AATTAACTGAGGGCCAATTAAAATGGACCAAGGGCCACAGTTGGCCCCCGAGCCTTAGTTAGGACACCCGTGGCCTAGCATGTTCCATCTGATCTCCTACAGGAAACTTTCATTGTTTTACTAACCGGTATCAGTGTGTTGTTGTTCCTGCATTATTTTGATACGTGTATCACAATTAAATCACGGTAAAATATGTCAGTTTTGTTCTTGGTATGTACTTTGAAATAAGCCTCGCCAACACCTCTAGTTTGAGTGGCGCGAGAAAACAAAAGTGATGCCGAGGTCAAACTTGCACAAGTTCAGGTGACGCACCCTAACAGAAAGAGGAAGTGAATCTTTGTGAACAATTCTAGCTGTGGAGGATGGCCTCAGAGGCAGTGACACAGATGAATCCTATCTTTAGATGTGAAGGAGAATTCATAAAGACTTAGAAATAATTAACAGCAATGCTAAGACAATCCAACCTCTCTCACACTGGGCCACATGATTTTAAAATACTGAAGGTTGAGGTATAAATAAATAAAAAGTGGAGCAAGTCATCATACTGAAAGTGCTTTCTCCCCCTTGTGTCCATTTCATAATGATGTGCATACCATGAGGATCTTATTGATTGTTAGTTTTGGTTAAAAGCCCCAATGTGACATCACAAGGGATTTTTCAAGGAAGGGCCAGTGTATATGAGACGGGAAGCACTGAATCACCTTTCCTTATTATCATGGCCGCCTCTTTCACTCATGGATGTAGAATAAGAACTGGATCCAGCGTTGGAGGCGGGGCCTCGTTTATTCCTATGAGAGCTGCTCATTGGCGCATGAAGACAAAATGGCCTGAGATTCTCTAGAGCAAAACGTCACAAATTACCCAGCATGCCTGGCAGTCAGAGCATAGAGAATGCGCAGTGTTGTTTCCCCTAAAGCCCCGCCCCAATCTCCCGCTCTCGTCTCAGTAGAAAGGAATGGAGAGAGAAAATAAATCTGGATTCAGCTTTTAGCGCATTTTACAACTTTAAGGACCTAATGTTTTAAATAAAGGCTATAAAAGGGTTCATACTGATTAGTTTATTTAGTTAAAAAAAAATTATCCACCGATTTACAGACGTCTCTTTCCCAATGTAACTCAATGGGAAAAAGTCTTTCTGGGCACGATGACGTCACGGACTGATACGCAAGTTGTAGTACCGCCGTTTGGCCACTACGAATATTTTCCTCAGATTTAAGTACGGAGCACTTCCTGGGGGCTTGCTTTCACTCAGTGAAAATGCAAAAAAGACCATTTGACTGCTGCTTAAAAGTGGAAAAACACATATACAAATGTTTATAAACTGCCGTGTCCAAATCTCTTCACTTAAAGTGTACAAACTGAACCTTTACAAGCCTCTGCTTACTCTTATTTTATCGAGAGATTTTTTTACAACTTTTTTACAATTTGCATTTGAGATCTTTCTGGATCCGTCTCTCCGCCAATCATCAGCTTCACTGATCCTTTCTACGCTGCGTGCAAAAAGACTACATACTAGTATTAGTATTGCTCCCAAAATGAGCTATACTAATACTAGTCTAGCCTTTGGATTTAGACTCAGCTCATGTCTCCTCAAGAGTCTTCAGCTTGCCCCCTCCTCTATGGGTCGAAGTCCACACACACACACACACACACACACACACACACACACACACACACACACACACACACACACACACACACACACACACACACACACACACACACACACACACACACACATACATACAGTCATCCTTCCTATTTTCTGGAGGTAACAGCATCTTGCTGATTTAAACACTGCACAGGGGTAAATGGAGATAAATGAATATACCAGAATAGGGCTAAACACACACACAGTGGAGAGGAGATGGGTGCTAGAGAATGCATCAGCTCCTCCTCTAGGAGCGCTGAATAACTATTGAACAGAAAACAGAAATCAATCGTCCATTAATCACATTACTGATCCAGTGTCTGTGGGACCTCAGTGTGGAGAAATGGATGAGACACATACACTAAAGGATCCATCAGAACCGGGGGTGGGGGGGGGGATCAGTGTTTAGTCTGATGAGAGGCAGTGTAACTCCTTTACACGGCATGCTGGGTAAAAACTGTATTCATAGAGCACTTTCAAATCCCACTCCCATAATCTCCTCCAGCCTGCATATTTTGAGCAATAAAGAGAGAAAAGAAAGAGTGGAGGAAGGAGAGGACACAACTCCAAACTTTTCTCCTCTGACTGAAGAGTGAGGGGGGAGGGGAGGGAGGAAGGGAGGGGGGGAGAGAGAGAGAAAGAGAGACAAAGGAGGCAGATGGGGTCTTTGTGAAGGAGTGAAGGAGAAGAATTTGCTCAACAATGGATGAATAGGTGAGGTAGAGAAGGACAGGGGGGAGAACCCAACCACCTGCTGTCCTCCTCTTTCTCCTCTTTCACTCTCAACGCTCAGATTAACTTCCCTTTCAGCCTCTCTCACACACACACACACACACACACACACACACACACACACACACACACACACACACACACACACACACACACTCCTACACTTTGTTACTGCAATCCCTCATTTCTCTCCCTTGCCATCGCTCTCTCCCCCCTCAAGTATGTTATGGTTGGAGCATGCCCTCCTCTTCCTCTTCCTCTCCTACCTTTCATCTCTCCGGGCAGATGATAACATCAGCAGGACTCTCTAAACTTTGTCATTAGTGCTGATGAACCTCTGACTGTCTCCTCCTCGTTCCACCTGCTGTCACAAAGCCCCCCGTCAGTCATGTCACAGATGAAGATCTGGGGGATGCTTTGAAAAACTGTCAGCTGTCTGTAGGAGAAATAATGAACAGGCCAGCATTACTGCCATGGATCTGTATCAGCAGAGTCTACAGTTCCTCAGAGCTGTTTGTGTTTGGGGGGGTCAGCTGTTTGTGTTGGGGGGGTCAGCTGTTTGTGTTAGTGAACTATCACTGGACAAGTGGAACTTCAAGAGTCATAAGGATCTGTTTTCTTCATGATTTCCAGGACCTGAAGTACATTTACTCAAGTATCTTACTTATTAAGGGTATTTGTACTTTACTTTAGTATTTTTATTTTTTCTACTATACCTCTACTCCACTATAATCCACAATATAAAAAAATATATACATATAGATATGTTACAGGAAGACGGACTGCCTGCATTTCTATTTGGTTTTAATTTATTCTTCTTTCATTCTTTATTTTTTTTATTTTTTTTATGCAGTATGTGGACATCAGATTTATTAAAACTCTGTGTTGTGTTGCAGGGCTACCACCCCTCCCTCCACCCGGACTACCAGCAGCTAGGAGGAGCCATGCTGAATGGAGGAGCAGTGATGTCATCATCGGTGGACTACCATCAGCTGGGTCGACACACGCAGAACCACCACCCCTCTCTGGACTGGAGTAATGATTACCATGGCAACAGGTAGGTGGTAGGGTTCACTGTTGCATATATAACAAGTTAAATCTCCCGACCGTGCCGCAGTGATGTCCCTGTGTATTTATGTAAAAACTTTACAGATGTGGATTAATGATGGTAAATATAATCAGCCCTTAAATCAGACTTAAGTTCACCTGCAGTAAATGCAGCAGCTACCCTGCAGTATACAAAGCCATTCAAACTAGCTGCACCTTTACCAGCTCTGAGAACACTTTAATGATCAATCATTATAAAACATATCAGAGATATTATTCTGAAATGGACCAATCAAACAATGACTACTTTTACTGTCGCTACTTTAAGTACATTTAGAGGAGAGTACTTTCTACTTTCACTGGAGGAACATTTAGAATACTTTTACTGTGACAGAGTATTCCTACACTCTGGTACTTCTACTTTACTCAAGTACAAGATCTGAATACTTCTACTTTTACTCAAGTACAAGATCTGAGTACTTCTACTTTACTCAAGTACAAGATCTGAATACTTCTACTTTACTCAAGTACAAGATCTGAGTACTTCTACTGTTACTCAAGTACTAGATCTGAATACTTCTACTTTTACTCAAGTACAAGATCTGAGTACTTCTACTTTACTCAAGTACAAGATCTGAATACTTCTACTTTTACTCAAGTACTAGATCTGAGTACTTCTACTTTTACTCAAGTACAAGATCTGAGTACTTCTACTTTTACTCGAGTACAAGATCTGAGTAGCAGCTACAGCCCGGGGTTAATGCACTCTTCAAAGGACTGCAGCTTTTAATGTTTTATATTTTTACATTTTCAAGTCCATAGAATAAATGATCTATTTGAGTTTTTTCCTCCGAAGGCAGGAAAATACTATTAATAATCCAACAACACTTTTTTTAACAGACTTCTGTCACTCAGGTTCTATCTGAATGAGTTGTCAGCATTTCAGTCTGTCAGCAATGAACCCTTTAAGTGTCTTCCCATTAATGTTCTACATTACACCCATATTAAACTGTTAATATACCCATTATACAACATTATTACAACATTATTACACCATTATTACAACCATATTACTGTGTTATGACACCCATGTCACACCTTAATTACACCGTTATTACACTCATTTCACACAAAGGTCGGTCTCCCCCAGGATACAGAAACCATTCAAGGGTAAAAGCAAACATTTATTTTATTCAACCCGTACTCTTTTTTCCCATGTTTAAATGTCTAATTGACAAACGGGGACAACAATGTCTCCAGTATTGAACCCCTTAGAAAGGGGTCATCTCCATTAGCAACACTCGCTTAGCTTCAATAACAAACCTAGTCTGTTGGACAAAGACACATGGGATAATAATAATAACCAAACTGACCGGTAACAAAGTATTATTTTTGGAGATGACCACACAGATCCAGTCAAGTGCACGGCTGGTTTTCATGTTTTATATTGACGTGCGTCTCCCTCTCCCCCTCAGCGGCCTGCAGAGAGACAAGCCTCTCTATCTGAGCTAATCTCAGGACTCCAGACTTCAGCAAGCCCTTCCACTGCCACACCACCAACCTCCAGCCTCATGAACCAGGAGGACCCCCCCCCCCCCCCCCCCCCCCCGAACACACTGAGGTCCAGCGCTTCAGAGCCAGGAAGCAGAGGGGCATCAGTGTGTGTCCCTGCAGAGTTTTATGTCCCAGGGCTGTCTCTCTCTACATGCTCTGAGTTTAAAGTTTAGGAGAGGTTTGCAGGTCCTGTGCTGTGAAACATGTTAACAGGTGTATATATACCCCCCCCCCCCTCACATTTTGTATCCAAAGGCTCCTGAGCGGCTGTAAATGACTATAACATTATAGTTTGATCTGTCCATTTGAAGCCAAGACGTTTGTCCTCTCTGACCTCACCGCCGCACCAACAGTAGGTTGATAACCAAATAACACACACGTTGTGTTTCCCCGCCCATTCTTTAATGATGAAATGTAAGCATTGGATCTGAAGTAGTGCACAGAGTGAAGATGACTGAGTTCACCCTGTTGCCGACAGAGAGGCAGCGGCTGTGAATAATAATGATAATAATAATAATAATTGTGTACGATTAAAGAAATGTCCTTGTTGTCTTGCAGTGAGGCTCAGATCTGCAGGGTAGAAACTCTATGTATTTTAGTCCTTAAAATAATGAAATGTCAAACAATTCTTTGTTTAAAAAAAAGAAAAGTACTCCTTTGTGCGATGACAGCTCCTCCTCCTGGCATATGTCTGTTGATGATATTGATTTGGATCCAAACTGTGTGTGTGAAGTGTTAATGAGAGTGTGTGATGGGTTGCATGGTCTCTTTTATCCTCTCTTTTTCTCTGTGCTCAGAGGCTATTTAAGAAACGCTCCGTGCTGCGGGGCGGGCTGTTTTAATGTTGTTTTTTAATCAAATCCAGTTTTGTTTTAGTGTTAATGATGATGCTCTGTATCTCTTTGTATTCATGTGTTTTTTGGCAGATGAAAGGACTCTGGGCAACAACAACCATGAAGATTTTCTTATTTTTAGATTCTAATAATGTGTTTGAATAAAGTCAGGCTGCATTGATGTGCAGTCATTACTCCAAAATCCGCCTCCTCTCTCCTTTGTTGGTCCGGGACTCTTTGTGACAACCGCTCTCATTACCTGCACGTTCCGATGTAAACCTTTAGCTCGCTGCGGCACAGGAAGCTGTTTGTTCCTGGCCTCTGCATTCATGCAGAAGTAGCTGAGCTGTAATTGCTAGATAAACGTCTTTGAAGTCTCAGTAAAGATGTATATTTAACCTTCTCTGAGCTCTTATTGTATCTTCTCAAATCAATTTGAGTCTGCTTCCCTGTTTATATAGAGATATACTGTATATGGAGAGAGATATGTTACAGGAAGACGAACTTCCTGCATTTCTATTTGGTTTTCATTTATTCTTCTTTCATTCTTTATTTTAATTTTATTTTTTATGCAGTATGTGGACATCTGATTTATTAAAACAAACACTGTTTTTTTTATTCATATATTAAACTAAAACACTTTTTGTTTGCTCTACTATTCTGTAGGTCCAGCATAAATTTAAGGACACATTTTTTATCCTAAACACTGTTCTGTTGACTTACACACTACACTTAAAAACATCTTACTGATATTTATTTATCTTGTATTTCTTTGCATTGCATTTGATGTAATTGAGCGGATACCATTTTTGAAGGAACAGTACAGTCATACAGTCAGCAAGCTGAATCCCCTTCAGCTGTGTGTGTGTGTGTGTGTGTTCAGCAGGATGTCGGCAGGAGGGACTTAAGAGTAAAGTATTGATATATATATAATGCATATAATGTCACTGCTCTAGTGGTAAACACTGGAGAACATGTCAAGCTATGTGCTGTATCAGAAACAACGTGTCCTGGAAGTATTCTGGTCTGTGTTTACATTTGCAAGCATTGCTAACACTCAGAGCTAACGCTGTACTGGAGACTATGTGTAATACAAAGGTCCTGTCCTTGTGGTAAACCGAGAGAGAGAAACGTTTGAGCTCCATACTGTTTCAGAGATAATGCTGGATGTGGTTTGGAACATAATATGGCGTTTAATCACGGGAGCGTTTAGCTGAGTTTCTCCCGGTAGAAAACTCTCTGCAGAGGAGAGATCATGACGCTCCAAAGGGGCGTGATCAGCAGCAGCTAGTTCATTTAAAGCTACAGTCACAGAATCAGCACTTCAGGAACAGGGCTGAGATAGAGGGGGGTGGGGCATGCTAAAATGGGGGATCTGTTTGGTATGTTGAGCAAAACACTTCACAGACATGTTGTGTATAGATATGGCCCTATAATATATTGTTCAAATGTAGCATGATTCAGGACCTTTAACTTATGAGGCTGTATACCTCACCTAAAATGAGGGGCCCAGCCCTTTGTAAGTTTTTCTGAACGTGGCCCTCAGTGAAATCAGTACAGAGACCCCTGTTCTAACAGCAGGAGCTCCTCTCTCTCAGGCTTCATCCTCCTGGGGTTTCTAATTCTTATAAACACTCGTAGGCATGTTCATAAACCATTTCAGCTTCACCTGTGGCCTCACGGAGAGCAGGGAGGAGACTCATTTCACCTTCACAAGGACCAGAAGTCGATAATTTACATTTCCGGGTTGAAGACAGCCTACAGTAGGTGTGTGTGGGGGGAGGTCAGAGCCCAGCGGGTAGTTGTTCTTTAGCATTCAGCATTTGCATTTCACATACACAGGCCTGGGGACACAGTTCCATCCCAGGTGTGAGTCTCATCAGTCATCGCTCCTCTTTGATGCAAGTTTTTAACTCTGTCATAAAAAGACTGAATATGGCGCTTATGTTAAGAGACATTTTCATAAACTTAGGATCATACCAAATGTCAGAATTCTTCTTGAGTCTTGAGCGAAATAAGTCTTTCTGTAAAATAGCATGTAGCTGCAGACGAGGTGCTTTTCTGCTTTATTTACATCTTGTGTCCAGAAAGGGCCATTTTCCTTCTGAAGCAGAGCTCCGGTTCCGGCTGTCCGCAGGATCACACTGCCCCCTAACGGCAGCAGGAGGGGGCCGCAGCTGCTCTGGAATTCTGCATCAGTTCCAGTCACTGTCGATCGATGGAGTTCCACACATGAAATCAGAATTTTGAGTCCCACAACGAGAACATTTACGGAGTTACAGCAAAAGCTGAATAGCAGGTAAAAAAAAAAAAAGAAGACATGCAATAATAATGCGCACATTGGTAATAAAATAAAAATAAAGACAAATAAGTACACAACCATGGCTAAAAATGAATGGCAGTAATTTCAGTAAACTAAGTGACATTGAAGTGTTGTGACCTTAAAGCTATTATAGCGCCGTACAGAGTAAGATAGTGTTCATGTTGCAAGAGCCTCTAAAGTGTGATTGTCTACCAGGGGCCGTGGAGGAACGCTTGAGGTCTGCGCGGTTTCAGTTCATCTAAATTTATATCCTGGGATCACTCAGTCACGACTGTCCTTTTCTTTAAACGATTTTTTAAAGGTTATGCTACGTCACAATTGACCTTATTTAAAGTAGTGAGCTGAAATAAGTCAACATCATCCAAAACGATAACGTTGGAGAACACCGAGCTGTGATGAGCTGAGCCCTGAACAGCGGGACTGAGAGGACAGGCCTCCAGGAGTCATCCTAACCAAGAGAAAACTCTGACCGAGGTAATGAAGGATTCCCTCACTTGTTCTTAATTTCATTTTGGGGAACTTTTTACCTAATTTCCAAATTTTACAGTTCTTAGTCCAATTGTATTACTGGGCAGCTAATACTGCTAAGCTCACATACTGGATACCACATCTGCAGATAAGGAGGGCCCAATATAGGCTGCATGGAGTTGGAGTCCACACTCCCAACTTCTCCAATCTCATTTTTAACTCACTCCGTTCTTTATGTGAATCCATTTAATAAAGGGGCTGTCTGCAAATTATATACATTGATTCTGAATAACTGCCCTCCCACATGGGATAAAACTAAAGAAGCATGGGAAGCCGATATTGGAGATTCTATCTCAGAGGAAGCCTGGGAAAACATTATTTAAATTAGACACACCTCTTCTTTCTGTATTAGACATGGATTAAAATGACTCCAACGACAGACTAGCTAAGATATTTAGCAGTGTCGCTCCAACCTGTCCCAGGTGTCATTATTCCCCTGTCTCCCTGGGGTATATGTTCTGGTCATGTCTGGGCTTCTGTTTTCGATCACTCTTTGCAATATCTGGCAGGATACTGCTTCCTAACCCTCAAACAGCATTTTTTTTAGAACTGGTGACACAGGACTAGGGTTTTCCTCCCTCCATAAACACGCGGTTGCCTATGCGTCGTTACATGCCCGCCGTCTCATACGGCTACATTGGAAAGGAAAGAATCCTCTTCCCTATATTCACTGGATCAGGGAAGAGCATAGCCGTGGGAAGTAGGGGTGCTGGGGGTGCTGCAGCACCCCCTGCTGGAGGTCTGGTCCCGACAGTTGGAATATCGTAGCAGCCCCGCCAGTTGACAAAAAAAAACTAACGATAAAATACATAAACTATTAAATGCATAAAATGTCTAAAATTTAAAATTATGTTGTGTAATATGGTTTAATACAGTTTCTTAATTATTACAAAAATAATCTTCAAAACGTTTTCGATAGCGCTGTGCATTCTGGTTATATCAGATGTCATATGAAGTAGCCACGGGATTGTTTAAGCTAAAATGGCAGCCTGAACGTTAAAATGGCACAGAAACGAATTTCAGATTTTTTCAGTGGATTACCAATACCAGTGTCTAAAACCAGTAGGTCTACACCACCAGAGTGTCTCCAGATTGGAGAAACGGAAACAAATCCAGCTAGCAGCAGCAGTTCCTCCTCCGTTTCAGAAGATGCAGAGATCACTGACACAAATGATGACGGTAATAACGGCCCTCCAAAGCCCGCCACGTCTCTGCACAATGCTGCTGCCACTGACAGTGGATGTGTACCCACTGAGCCTTTCCAACCGTTGAACTTTAATTTTCCTGGTCGACGTTGTGGGAATGAAACGTACAGTCGTACATTTTCACCATCCTGGTTTAACAGGTGGAAGTGTCTACATTATGTTCCAGAGATAGATCGTGTCTTGTGTTTTGCTTGCCTGAGAGCCAAAGAAAAAAGACTGATCAATGCTGATAGTGTTCGTGCAGACAACCCATTTCTGTCGGGTGGTTTCGGAAACTGGCGTAAGGCTACCTCAAAATTCAACGAACATGAAAAATCTAAACTGCACACAGACTCCATTCAGAGACTTGCTGCACTGGAAGGCACACCGATTAACGCTCTCTTATCTGATGTGGTTTGCAAACAACAGGCGACTGCTCGTCATGTTTTGGAACTACTGTTCAGAAGTATTCGTTTTTTGGGCAGCAAAGGTATTCCGTTCAGGGGAGACACTACACGTGATGGTATACTGTTTGGATACATGCTGGAGCGAACATATGATCTTCCGAAGGAAAGAGAGTGGATTATGAGATGAGACAATTGGATGTCAAACACCATACAGAACGAGATCATTCAACAGTTCGCGCATGCAATTCAGAGGAACATTGTCGCCAATTCTTCCGAATCCATGTTTTATGGACTAGTTGCTGATGGCACTACTGACATTAGCACCACAGAACAGTTCTCATGTTGTTTGCAGTTTGTTGACAGCAGCCTGGAGGCGCATTGCTTGTTTTTGGGTTTTTATAATGCTCCTGACTCTACCGGACAAACTTTATTTTCTTGCATCAAGGATGTGTTTTTGAGACTGAACATTCCGATTGAAAGACTTATTGCTTATTGTTTTGATGGCGCTAGTAATATGTCCGGCTGTTTCTCAGGAGTCCAGGCCCGTCTGAAAGAACTGTGCCCTCTGTCCATGTACGTTCACTGCAACAACCACGCACTTGATTTAGTTCTCCAAGAAGTCGCCTGCGAAGTTGGCCTAGTGGCCGATACATTAAACTTTGTGCGGGGTGTTGCTGGTGTGATACGAGAGTCGTCAAAGCGTAAACAGCTTTATGAATCGCTTTTCAGTAGTTGCGACGAGGTTGCAGTTAACATCCTAGGCCTGTGCCCAACCAGGTGGTGTGTGCGGGCCACAGCCATCAGGCGCATATGTTCATCTTACAACACTCTGCTGGCCACACTAACGTTGTTGAAAGATGACAAAACCACAAGAGGTGACAGCAGAGCAAAGATTGTCGGGCTGTGGAAGCAAGCCCGTAAAGGCAGAACTCTCTTCGGCCTGCTCTGTTGCCAGGCACTGTTTGAACCGTGTGAGGCTGTGGCACGGAAGCTGCAGAGCTCCACAATGAGTGCGCTTGGCACACTTGAGTGCGCAAATGTACTGAAAAACAGCATTGCGGCCCTTCGAGACGACCCAAATGTTGTGCAGATGTTTCAGAAGGTGGAAGAACATTCCTCAAGAATGGATCTCAAAATGCCAGAAACGAGAGAGAGCAGAACCCCGGCACGATTTAGGCAAACTGCAGAGCCAGAAGCACTCACTCGCAGCGCACCAACAGCCTCTTGGAAACGGGAATTCTATGAGGCTGTCGATCTAGTTTCAGGGGAGCTTCAAAGAAGGTTCGACCAAGAGACTTTGACGCTAGCGGGGAAAAGAGAGAGGGCAGTTATAGCAGCAGCACAGGGAGAAACAGTGGACTTGGACAGCCTTCAGCTTCCTATGGAGCTGGACAACTGCCGCCTTGATCTCCAGCTTAAAATGCTGAACACTGTCACCAAGGAGTCTCGGTGCACCACAGTTAAAGATGTAGCAGCACGTCTTTGTAATCTCCATCCACAGACGAGAGCTCTCTTTTCTGAGGTTGAGAAAGTCATCCAGTTATGTCTGGCTCTGCCAATATCAGTGGCCTCATCGGAACGATCGTTCTCCACTTTGAGAAGGTTAAAGACTTGGTTAAGGTCCACAATGACACAGAAGAGGCTGACGCATCTTTCATTGATGAATGTCCACAAAGACATTATGGACGATGTGGACATGAATGCGCTCATGAGAGATTTTATTTCCATGACGCCTGAGCGTCAGTCCGTGTTTGGAGTAGTACTGTGAAAGGCCCAACGGTAAGCGCTTGATTTGATCAGCTCAGCTGCCGCCGAGCAGTGTACTGTAAATAGTTCGACGCTGACTTTTTTGTTTTTCATGTCAGTTGAGATTGTTGAGATATAATAACTGTTCTCAGTTGTGTGCGATTCTAAGGTACAGCCTATAAAAGGTTGAACTAAATGCTTGTTCAGTAGTAGTTGATGCCGTAGTAGCTCTGACCGTGAGACTGATGTGTCAGAGCACACCGAATAAATACGCCAAGTACGGCTAAAGATAATTCACTCTCCGTGTATGCTTTTCCTCCGAATGCAACGTTATCTGTGCAACAGTAGTGCACCACAGCTCAACAGATACTAATAGACATATTGTGCATTCTTCCCTGCCCATGAGAACACTGCAGGTTTCTGTTGATGCTTGTTTGGTTTAATGTTTTTTCGGAAGTCGCTCATTTACAATACCGTCTTTAAAGCTGTAAACATTTTTTTATTGAAATAAGTAGCCTTTTGTTTTAGTGTTCACATCACAGTAGCCTATCTGGTTTACAATGAAATACATCGTGTGGTGTTTAAATATTGCGCACACGTATGCCTGTCTTTTATTTAGCCTATCGGAACACCTCTCAGTCTTCAGCACCCCCAACCCTAATCATCTTCCCACGGCTATGGGGAAGAGCGCCTGCAGAGAGCATCTAGAGGTGGCCAGTGTGACCGGTGAAACCCAACACACTGCTGAAAGCCGTCCTGGTGCCAGAAGGGAAACCCAACCCGCAGTGACACATCGACTCCACGGCAACCAGGCTGCCGTGGCCCTGAGGTCAGAGTCACCGCGGTTACCGTTTGTCATGTTCAGGTTTATGAGCCGCTCAACCACTGAGCATCCCACTGCTGGGAAAACTGTCATTTTACTCCACTATTATGAAACAGATTTATCAAAATGCATCTGTAAAAATTAAACTAGTGGACTAACTCTTTAAGTCACAAAAGAGTCAAATTTGTCAAGTTTGTCTACAGCAGTAAAATGCTACCTGATGCAACAATATTATCTAGAAATCGCACATATATAAATTTAACTATATACACATATAAAGGCGCAATGAGTACTTTGAATTGTTATACTTTAAATACATTTAGCTGATAATACTTTTGCACTTTTCTTAAGTAAGATTTTAAATGCAGGACTGTTATTTGAAATTAAGTATTTTGACAATAATTTAACAGTATCTGAATACACCACGGGTACATGTGTCTGAGTAAAGGCATCATTTTAAAATAATGCATACACTGTAGCGCTCTCTCTCTCTCTCTCTCTCTCTCTCTCTCTCTCTCTCTCTCACACACGCTGTGAGTGGATTGGTGTGTATAGCGGAGAGTGGTAATTCAAAGTTTGTAAGTTTTCAAACCCTTTTAAACATTTGTTTCTTTCACTGGGTGATTGTTTATACCTTTGGGCATCACGTCACCGAATTTTGGTGTGTTTGGTTGTGCTGTTTGGTGGCACTGGTGATTTGTTTGCCAGGCGGCTGCTACCGCTACAGTTCCGGGTTGGAGAAGCTGACTCGCCAGCACGCCATCAAGCTCTCTCCACCTGGCGGTGTTTCGGTAGACGAGTGTAGTTTGGCTGTGGGTGCTGTGGTGGGATATGGCAGGGTAAAATCTGTCTCACGGATGAACAGTGCTGTGGTCATTTTCTTAGACAGCACTGAGAAAGCTAATCAGCTGGTGGAGAGCGGGATAGTGGTTAAAGGGACGCAGGGGCGTAACCACCATAGACATTGAGGGGGACACGTCCCCCCCAATGTTGGGAAAGTACCAATCTGTCCCCTCCAATATTTTGTCTAGTATGTGACATAAAAGTCCTCCTTCTTTCCTAGATCAGTCCCTTGCTGTTCCAGATTTACTTTCAATGTGGGAAACACAAGAGAACGAATCAACCAAACAATCAAGGAAAAAAAAAACATTGCGACCCCCTTCCCCCGTTGTGAACTTGGCTTAGCCCAGAATGTCAAGTTGCGTTCGCGGATTCTTAGCTTCGGAGAGCTAGACTTCGGTGACATAATGGATGACGGCCCCCCTCCCAAGAAACGAGACATTCGTTCATTCTTTACAGTCAGGAATGTAAGTGCAGGGTCCCTCTTTAAAAACTAAGCAAAATGGATGAATGAATGGAAACCCTTCATAAAAGCATTAAGGCTTATTCTGCTCTTTAGGCACTAGACAGGTTTTAGCAACGTGGCAGGGCGCATCGTTAGAGCTAGGCTACTGCACAGTTGCAGAGAACTTATAAGAAAACACTGGTTGATTAGCCTACCTTCCAGGATCTTGCCATGGTTCACATTAATACAGCTAGCTAGTAATCCACAACACGATAGCAACCCGAAAACATCAAGTAGCCCAGGACGTTAGTGATTGATTTGATTTGATTTGATTTGATACATCTACACCACCAAACTAAATGCAAATTAGAAATATAGCTGTTGCATCTTCATCCAATAAAACATCTTCACTCCATAAGTATCCGTTTGATAACTTATTTACTTGTCAGAATTATCAGCACACACTTTACATTACAACACCGACTGGAACAGTTCCCTATCTCCTGCTACCTAGCTCGGTCTACCTCAATTGTAGCTTAACCTCGACATGCCCACTATGCAGGTCTCAGAGCGCCCTCTAGTGGACAAACAACATAACTAAGTACTGCACCATTAACTTATAAGTCAGTACCATAATGCTCAATACTTAAGATATCGCAATAGCAATGTGTTGCACACTTTAATAAATACTCTCCTCAAACTTGTATGGAGTTTTACAGAGACCTCTTTCTGCTACCCGTACAACTACTAGGATATTAATTAAATACTACTGCTACTGCTGCTGCTACTACTACTACTACTACTAATAATAATAATAATAAGAAGAAGAAGAAGAAGAAGAAGACTAAGAATAAGTATATTTCTTTATTCATAAGTTTAAATTCAGTGAATTTTGAGGACCAAACAAAACAGATAATGAAATAAAATACTACTACTACTACTAGTAGTAGTAGTACTACTACAAATAACAACAACAATAACAAGTTTTTTTTCTTCTTATTTACATGTATTTCTGTGGAAGAGACAGTAGGCTACTGCTTAAAACACAAATTGGGAATTGTGTGGTGTATCGTCAGATCCTGGAAGAGCATGTGATATTGTGCAACCATGTTTTTGTGTTGAATAAATTATGTCGATGTAATAATTTTGTCCTTTTTGGCAAGCCCTTTTTGCTACAACTTAACTTACCATGCAATTCTACAGTCATACTATCCCTAATCTGTTCGTATGCCATGCATCAACATATTTTTGTAAGGTGACAGACAGCAGAGAGGCTGGAGGAGATGGAGGCGAGGACAGAGGAGGTAGAGGAAAAGAGGCAGGAAGAGATAGAGGAGCAGAGGCTGAGGGAGAGGATGGAGGTGGTAGTGGAGGAGAACCCACAGTTGGAGATAGAGGAGGAGGTGGAGGAAGACAAGCAGAGACAGAGGCTGGAAATTCACAGGCACCTGCAGGGAGAGGACAGACAGGCACCTGCTCAGAAGATACACGTAAGATATTGGAATAAGAACAACAATTTTGTAGAACACATAAATAAATACTAAGGGTAAGCACCCAATAAGCTTAGTTTAGCAGTATAAGTCAACATTTCATATTATATATTTTTCAGGAGAGACAGACCCAGGCAGGGAGAGAAGTGATCAGCATGCAGAGGAGCTTGGTAGCTGCCCACATCAGCCAAACTCTTGTTTTATTCAAACTCAGTCCTTGACCAAAAAGACACTAAAATTTCAGGACAGCTGGTTTAGGAAGCACACGTGGCTTCATTACAGCAAGGCATTGAAGGGGGTGTTGTGTTTTTATTGTGCCAAATATTTTGCAATTCAGAAATCGTCTTTAGCCAGTAAGGCTGATGGGGCATTCATAACAACAGGTTTCAGTAACTGGAAAAAAGCACTTGAGAAGTTCCATCAGCATGAAAACAGCGACTGTCATGCAGCAGCGATGACCACTTATCTGCACAGCAAACAGCCAATCACTACACAACTCTCAACGCAATTACAGAAACAGCAGCATGAGGCTAGGAACAGCCTCTTGAAGATTGTGGGTGGGATTATGTATCTGGCAAGGCAAGGCAATGCTTTCAGGGGGCATGACAGCAAAGAGGGAAACTTGCACCAACTGATGATTTATAAAGCAGAGGATGACGCCGAATTCAACAGCTGGCTCCAGAGAGGCAATAACTTCACCAGCCCAAAAATTCTAAATGAAATCATAAAAATAATCGGCAACAAAATAGTATATGACATCGTTAAGGAGATCCTGTCATTGCCCCTAATCCAGTACTCTCTCATCATTGATGGGACACAGGATGCAGCTGGAGTCGAGCAAGAGTCGTTCTGTCTGCGCTTCATTGACAAAAACTTGCAACCCAGAGAGGAATTTATCGGTCTCTACCAGGTTACATCCACTACTGGAGAGAACATCGCAAGTGCAGCCAAAGATGTCCTGCTTCGCCTGAATCTACCTCTTTCCCAGCTACGAGGTCAAGCATACGATGGGGCGGCCAATATGTCGGGACGAATGCAGGGTGTGCAAGCACATCTGAAGAAGGAGCAACCTCTGGCTGTTTATGTTCACTGTGGGCCACATTGTATCAATCTTATTACCCAAGCTGCCTGTGCATCCTCCACTATCATAAGAGATGCTATTCATTTGGTGCATGAATTGGGCGTGTTGTTCCACCAGTCTATGAAGTTCAGGGCCATCTTTGCAACTATAGCGAAGTCGGATCATACAGCTCCTTACACATCGCTGAAGCCTCTTTGCCCCACCAGGTGGACGGTGCGAACGCCAGCCATTCGCTCTGTTCTCAATCAGTACCACTCCGTGCTTGCTGCAACAGAGGAAATGGCTCAGTCTTCCATGATGGATGTGGCTGCAAAAGCAAGTGGCCTTCATGAGAAGTTTTTGAGGGGCAATACACTTCTTGGCCTTCTTCTTGCAGAAGATGTGATGTCGATGTTGGAGGAGCTGAACATTTCTCTGCAGCAGAGAAGACAGACGACATCAGGGATGCTGGCTGCCGTGGAGCATGTGAAGAGAGGGATCCAGGAGAAAAGATCAGAAGGGCATTTTGGCCAGCTGTACATGAGAGCATCTCAGGTTGTAACATCTGTAAGCCTGCAGCCCATCAAAATGCCTCACGTGAGAATGCCCCCAAAACGCTTCACTGGTCCAGCCATGCAGCATCAGCATCATACGGCTCAAGACTACTACAGAGTGCAGTACTTTGGCACTTTAGACACTGTCGTTACACAGTGCTCAGAGCGTTTTAGCCAAGAGGGGCTTCAGAGGCTACAGAAGTTAGAAAACATTGTCATCACTGGGAAGATGGATACACTCATCAATGAATACCCAGAGTTGGATGCCATGTCTTTGGACATACAGTTGAAAATGTTCAAGGCCAACTACCCCAGTACAAGCCTCTCAGAGGTAGCAGAGATTTTGAAGGGTATGATGCCAGAGGTACGACATCTTTTTAGGGAAGTGGAGGCCCTCTTGCGACTTGTCATGGTTGTTCCTGCCTCCTCAGCAGAGGCTGAGCGAAGCTTTAGTGCCCTTAGACGCCTGAAGACATGGCTGAGAACATCAATGACGCAAACCCGGCTAAACAATCTTGCCGTTTGCCATGTCCATCAAGACAAATTGGATGCATTGGACAGGAGACAGGTCTGTCAAAGATTTGTGGAAATGAATGGGGAACGCCTCCGTACTTTTGGGGCATTTATTGAAGTCTTATTTAGATATATTTCTATGCTCTTTTTGACCTAATTATCAGAATATCACTTATCTTTGTTTAAGAAGCCAATAAGTTAACAATTGCACATTTTGTATTTGTGTTTTGCTACTTGACAGCCTACAATAAAAAACAAGCTTTGAATTGTAACTTGTTAATTGGTCATTATACTGCATTTCTTAAAACTATGTTCTATACAAGCACATCTTTATCAATAGACCTATATGAAAATTGTACAAAATTCACTTTAAATATTTTGGGAAGGGCTCACATTTGGACCAAGGGCTGAAATCTACTGTTCTATATCTATTTCATGGGGTTAGGATTTGTCTTACAGGTCACCCTAAAATGCACTATAATGCAGGAAATGGCATCTAAGAAATCAAAAATCTTCTGGGGGAGGAACCCCAGACCCCCCGCAGGAAGGCATTCCCCAATGCTCATTTGGACCCCCCCAATATCACCTACATGGTTTCGCCCTTGAAGGGACGCTGCTACCCGTGCTACCCCTTGCCACTTCTGCGGAAAAAGTCGTGATATTGAATGTACCCCCATTTCTGCGGAACGAGTTGTTGGAGAGAGAGTTGGTTCGGCACGAGCAGCTTGTGTCTCCAATAAGTTTGATCCCCCTCGTGCTTAAGCACGTGGTTTCTTTCAGGAGACAGGTGCTTAAGATCCTAAAGAAGGATGAGGGGGAACTGAACTTGGCTCTTAGTTTTCGTATTGACGATTTTGCCTACACCGTTCATGTCACATCTGATACTCTGAGATGTTTTGGATGTGAAGCTCAGGGACATCTGATCCGCGCGTGCCTGGGGAGCGGGTGACGGTCCGGCTGCCGCTGTTCCGGCGGCGGGTCCGACTGCCGCTGCTCCGGCAGCGGGTGCGCCTATCATTGGGACGGTGGCGGTGCAGCCTGTCGTTGTCGTTGCGGCGGCGGTGGGTCCGGCTGCCGTTTCACACAGTAACACGCACACAGACAGGAAGGAAGTTTTGGAGGAAGTCATCATGGATGAGGATTTGCTAGAATTACCGATTAAAAGAAAAAGTGCAGAGGTGTGCAAAAACAACAGGGCCCAAAGAAAAACTGTTTTAAAGACAGAGTCGCTGTGTTCCTCTCAGCCAGAGGGACTCTCAGAGGACTCGGAGGACAGTGACAGTGAGGCTCACAGTGATCTTGCAGCGTCAGTATACAGGTAGACAGGGGTGAGGAGTATTCCTTCCAGAGGATCAGAGACTTCTGGAAGGATACTAAAGGGAGGAAGGCGGTAAGGGTTCAGGATTTTTTTGTTGATCAGCAAATGTTTCACAACTCTGTTAAGGCTCTCATGCAGCCCACAGGAGGCCTTGGGCAGCTTACTTTCAGCAACCCAGAGATCTACAGGCTGAGGAAAATACTGCAGAAGATCCGAGAAGAAACTGCTGAAAGTAATGATTCAAACATCTTGTTTGTCTTTTCTCTCCTTTCCTTTTCTTCAGTTATCGTTTTGACTTGGTTAGGATGCAGCTATACTTTCATTATGGGTGACATAAAGCTTGGCTCTCTGAATATTAACGGTGCTCGAGGGGATGCCAAGAGAGCATCTTCGTTTTCTTTAATGGAGAGTAAGAATCTGAATGTGACGTTTCTCCAGGAGACTCAGCACTGCTGACAATGACAGTGACTTGGAGGCAATGGAGTGGGGAGGGCTTCTTCAGCCATAAGTGCAGCAATAGTGCAGGGGTTGCTATTCTCTTTGCCAGAGGTTTCACACCCTTTTCCTGCACTGTTGAGGACGTCATTCCAGGTCACTTGTTGAAATTAAATGCTGTTTTTGAGAAGGTTAAAATATGTTTCATTAATATTTATGCTCCCAGTGTGGGCTCTGAAAGGCTTTTAATTTTTGAACAGTTGAAGCATGCCCTTAGCACCTGCAGTAGTGAGGAGTATCTGTTCCTGGGGGGTGACTTTAAGTGCACAGAAAACCCTGCGCCGGACAGGAACCACCAGGAACTTCATGCTGCCTCTAGGAGTGCTTTAATGAGGATCACAGAATCTTTCGAGCTGTGTGACATTTAGAGGCATTTTTACCCGGGCCAGCAGCAGTACACCTGGGTGCACTGTGGACAATCTGTTGTCTCTAGCCAGACTGGACCGAGTGTACTGTTTTAATCAGCACATTAATACAAGCGGGAGCTGCTCCATTAGTCCTCTTGGTTTCTCTGAACATTCCCTTGTTCAGGTTTCAGTTTTTATTAATTATGTGAAGTGCAATAGTGCGTATTGGCATTTCAATGTTTCTCTGTTGGCTGATAATCATTTTAAAACAGTTCAATTTTTTTTGGCAAAACTACCGTAATTGTAAGAGTGAGTACAGTAGTCTTCAGCAGTGGTGGGATGTGGGGAAAGTCCAAATCGAACAGCTTTGCCTGCAGTACACTCTCAATATCACCAAGGACATGGCTAGATCTCTGAGGGCTCTGGAGAGGGAAGTGGTGGAGCTGCAGGGATTGGCAGACTCCACAGGAGAGCGAGAACATGTTGAGGTTTTCAAAAGTAGAAATTCAGCTCTGTCCGACCTGCTTGGGGTGCTCTGGTCAGATCCCGGTTTCAGAACATCGTGAAAATGGATGCTCCCTCTCACTTTTTCTTCGGTCTCGAGCGCAAGAACGGTCAGAGGAGGCTGATGCACTCCCTGCTGTCAGACACTGGGAAGCTGCTTGAGGAGTCGGCTGACATTCAGCAGTGTGCTGTCAGGTTTTATAAAGAGCTCTACAGGTTAGATTTCCAGGCAGAACCAGAGGCGGCGCTGTCCTACTTTGAAGGTCTTCCTAAGGTCCCCCAGGAGTTGCAGGAGGCCCCTGAGTGGGAAGTCCTGTCTGCAGACTTCTATAAGGTTTTCTGGCCTGTTATGGGTGATGACCTGCTGGGTGTCCTCAGCGACAGTCTCAGTAAGGGGAGGTTGCCTCTGAGCTGCAGGAGGGCTGTGCTCACTCTCCTCCCCAAGAAAGGAGACCTGCAGGAGATTAAGAACTGGCGTCCTGTATCCCTTCTTTGTACCGACTACAAACTGCTCTCCAAAGTGTTGGCGACGAGGCTGAGGAAAGTGATGGAGCATGTCATTCATGTAGACCAGACATGCTGTGTACCCAGCAGGTTGATAACTGAAAATGTTACTCTGATTCGAGATGTTTTGGACCTCTCCGGTTCATTGGTCTGTGAGCTTGGTCTGATTTCTCTAGACCATGCAAAGGCTTTTGACCAAGTTGAGCACCAGTACTTGTGGCAAACGCTGGAGGCTTTTGGGTTCAGCTCTGGTCTGATAGCCAAGATCCAGGTCTTGTACAGGGACATTGAGAGCGTATTTAAGACTACCGGCAGTTTATGTGCTCCTTTTAAAGCCGAGAGAGGAGTCAGACAGGGCTGCTCTTTGTCCGGGATTCTGTACTCCCTGGCCATAGAGCCTCTCCTACACAACCTAAGGTCCAAACTACATGGTTTTTCTTTTCCTGGCTGCGATCACGTTCTTAAATTGTCTGCGTATCCTGGTCGTGGAACGACGGACCAGCTTTTCACTCTCGCAAGGATCCTGGAGGGGGCCTGGGAGTACGCTCATCCGGTCTACATGTGCTTTGTGGATTTGGAGAAGGCGTATGACCGGGTTCCCAGGGAGATACTGTGGGAGGTGCTGCGGGAGTATGGGGTGAGGGGGTCTTTGCTTAGGGCCATCCAATCTCTGTACTCCCAAAGCGAGAGCTGTGTCCGGGTCCTCGGTAGCACGTCGGACCGTTTTCCGGTGAGGGTTGGCCTCCGCCAGGGCTGCGCTTTGTCACCAATCCTGTTTGTGATATTCATGGACAGGATTTCGAGGCGTAGTCGTGGGGGAGGGGGTTTGCAGTTCGGTGGGCTAAGGATTGCACCACTGCTTTTTGCAGATGATGTGGTCCTAATGGCTTCATCGGTCTGTGACCTTCAGCACTCACTGGATCGGTTCGCGGCCGAGTGTGAAGCGGCTGGGATGAGGATCAGCACCTCCAAATCTGAGGCCATGGTTCTCAGCAGGAAACCGATGGATTGTCCACTCCGGGTAGGGAATGAAGCCTTACCCCAAGTGAAGGAGTTCAAGTATCTCGGGGTCTTGTTCTCGAGTGAGGGAACAATGGAGCGTGAGATGGGCCGGAGAATCGGAGCAGCGGGAGCGGTACTGCAGTCGCTTTACCGCACCGTTGTGACGAAAAGAGAGCTGAGCCAGAAGGCAAAGCTCTCTGTCTACCGGGCCATCTTCGTTCCTACCCTCACCTATGGTCATGAAGGATGGGTCATGACCGAAAGAACGAGATCGCGGATACAAGCGGCCGAAATGGGATTTCTCCGCAGGGTGGCTGGCATCTCCCTTAGGGATAAGGTGAGAAGTTCAGTCATCCGGGAGGGACTCAGAGTAGAACCGCTGCTCCTTCGCGTTGAAAGGAGCCAGTTGAGGTGGTTCGGGCACCTAGTGAGGATGCCACCTGGGCGCCTCCCTAGGGAGGTGTTCCAGGCACGTCCAGCTGGGAAGAGACCGAGGGGTAGACCTAGGACCAGGTGGAGGGATTAAATCTCTTCACTGGCCTGGGAGCGCCTTGGAATCCCCCAGTCAGAGCTGGTTGATGTGGCCAGGGAAAGGAAAGTTTGGGGCTCTCTGCTGGAGCTGTTACCTCCGCGACCCTGATGGAAAAGCGGGAGAAGATGGATGGATGGATGGATGGATGCAGACGATGTAATGGTGATTGTGAAAACTCATACTGATATCAATGCTTTAATAGATACTGTGGGTGTTTTTAGCAAGCTGTCCTTGGCTAGGGTAAACTGGGGGAAGAGTGAGGCCTTAGCAGTAGAGGCAGGCCACTTTAATGGCCTAGTTTTACCTGGGGGCCTTGTTTGGAAGAGGGGAGGTTTGAAGTACCTGGGTGTTTATCTCGGTGACGAGACCTTTTCTGTAGTAAACTGGGACGGGCTCGTGGAAAAGGTGGAAGGCCGATTAAAGAAGTGGAAGTGGATCCTTCCAAAACTTTCCTTTAAGGGGCATATTTTGATTTTGAACAACCTTGTGTCCTCCATGCTGGCTCACCGGTTGGCATGTTCAGACCCGCCTGTAAACCTGCTGTCTAATGGTGGATTTTTTCTGGGACCGCATGCATTGGGTCCCGCAGAGCGTTCTTTTCCTGCCAAAGGAGGAAGGGGGTCATGGACTTGTTCACCTGGCAAGCAGAGGGGCTGCGTTCAGGCTCCGTTTCGTCCAGAGGTTCCTGACAGGACCTGCTGACCTGGTATGGAGACCCGTGGCTCGTGCTGTACTGGAGCGCTGTGGAGGGCTGGGCCTTAAAGGATTACATTTGAATAACCTCTCATGCTTCTACAAGGGACTTTTCAAGGTGTGGGGGCTTTTCCAGAAAGAGAGACCGGAGAACTGTGCCTCTTTATTCTGGCTCCTCAAAGAGTCGGTGGTCCACGGGCAGGGACGGACTGGGGCTAAAAAAAGGCCCTGGACTTTTTCAACAATTTAGGCCCACAGCCCATACGCGATTTTGTGTTTAAATAACCACTTGCCAGCTTTTCAAGATACTATACCAAAAGCCTTATAGACTGAAGATGTTCACAGATAATAACATTACAGAATCAATGATCATTTCTGAGGTGTTTATTTATAACAAAACATCAATAAAACCACAATAAAACAAAAGTATTTCAGATCACTCACAAAGAAGGTAGCCCTAACCTATATTAACTTGAACTTGGAGGATAGAAACGTTATTTATAGGTTGCTAATGAAAATGTACTGTGGCAGTAAAAGCTTACTCAACAGGGCACTGGTCTCTGCAACTCTATCTGTAATGAGCTCACTGCACAAGGACATTACGATGTCCTTCTCTATGGCCATAAGCATAAATGCTTCAAGATGTTCCTGGGAATTAGTGCTCTTCAATTTATTCTTTATATATTTGAGGACAGAGAAACTTCTCTCACAGGCTACTTGGGTCTTCTGTGTCTTTGTTCTCTTCTGCCTCTTCTTCCACCACTGTCCTAACTTTGAATTCATCCAATACAGACTGTTTCAGACGTGGCCATTGTGCTGTCAAACACTTAAGCTCACTTTGCAAATTAGCAGCAGTTGCATTGCTGTCAAACTAGAGTAAGCATTTGCTCAACCCTTGAAAAGCAGTATCAGGCAGACCTGAAACTTGGGTCATCACCTGGTTATGGACCTCTGCTTCATAGGCACTGTTAGCATTTCCAAAGCTCTCATCCCTTGCCATTTCACCATCCATCATCTTTGTTCTCCTCATCCTTTTCTCTGGAAGAGCTTCTTCCCCTTCCCTATCACATTCCTCCTCAGACAATTTTGTATTTGCCCACTGAACAAAAACATCAGCAGCTTTCTTCACTGACTCAAAATCTTGTGTTCTTGAGGGCATTTTCAGTGGTCAGAACCATTCGGTGAGCACACATTCATCCTCTGGTATGACTCACGAAAGAAGACAGCATATCAATTATTAGTGAGAACAAGGATCCACTGGCAATAGCCACTTCAGTTGTGTCAGCCAGAACCAGATTTAACACATGTGCATAACACCACACATGCACTTGGTTTGGCGCGTTCGAGGACAACAGAGCGGAAAAACCTTTGTATTGGCCTTGCATATTGGATGCACCATCAGTGGCATTACTGATGCAGTTGCTGATCTCCAATTCACATTTCTCAAGGACATCTGCAAGGACTGTGACAAAAATATTGGCCAGTTGATGCTTCACACTTCACCACTGCAAGAAGCCTTTCCTGAACTGTGTCTTTGACATACCTTAAGACTAAAGAGCACTGGTCTTGGGATGTTATGTCTTGGGTTGTGTCGATCTGCACTGAAAACATCTGAGCGTCTCTAACCTCTTTTGCAATGGTCTCCTGTATAAGTTGCTGCACTGTAGAGATGACTTTATTCACAGTGGTTTTGGACAAAAATGTCACAATAGAGCCTCGTCCCTGATCTCCTGTTTGATGCATCTTCTTACTTTTCTCAATGCACTCAGTGAGATGTTCCTTCAGACATACATCATATTTCCCAAGAAGAATTACTAGCTCAAAAAGTTCCCATTGTCAATACTCAGGTCATCCAATGTGTAAGCTGCTTCAGATTGTGTCCCTCTATAGCTAAGTCCTCTCTTACCAATGACTTTAACCATTTCAACAACTCGTTCCAACACCTGCCGTCTGTTCCTTATTTGGTCTCTGTGGGACACTATTTGGGGACCATGTTGCAGACTGGCTATATCAGCTTTTGATGCACGTAAAAAATATGCTTCAGCACACACCCTATGCATGGCCCCCCTTTCATGCTCCTCTACTCTTTGATTTACATGCTTCCAGTCCTGCATTCCACTTATGAAGGGATTTGTTTCATATGGCTTGGAAAATGCCAAACACACTGTACAATATAACGTGTGACTCTCCTCACAGTATGTGAGCCATTTGCGATTTGTGCCATCTTTACAAATGAACACTCTCTGCAGAGACAGATTTGGCGCATCCTGGCACTTCCTTGCACTCTCCCTGTCATCTTTTGAGCTGCAACTTTCTTCTTCAACCTGAAATAACAAATGATAAATAAATAAATGCATATTGATACAGTTGCTGATCTGATATATATATATATATATATATCAATATTCAATATTTCTTCTATATCATAACTTAGGCTCTGCCAATTCGGAAAAAAAGAGGATAGAATAGTGTTTGTGTAAGTGTGTGTGAGAGGGAGTGGGAGGGAGAGGCGGGAGAGACTATTAATACGTTGCGTCTCCAAAATCCATAAGTATTTTTTGTCATCTTCCCCTTTTTCTTGCATATCAGACGTGACACTGAAAATGATTGAAATAATCACGCACTACCCGAAATTACGGTGTTATTTTATTATTTTACATATTGCAGTTTGTTCGTGATATTTCACGCATTAACGTTGTCAGCCACAAACACGTGAGGTTGGACTGCCCTGAATCGTGCTGAAAACTCGATGTTTATAACAACATAACCCAAATAAATAGGTGAGCCTATTATAGCCTAGCCTACTGATGTACTAGGTGCTTCTGCAACTTACCAGCGCCTCTAGCTCTTCTGCGCTCGTCTGTCCCTGCACTACCGGGGGATGCTCAATAGGCCTACTAAATAGCTCAGTAAGCTTTTGACATTTTGATGCGTCCGCCTCCAATGATTTGGCCTTCTTTTCCTTCGCCTTCTCCCAGCCACTTTTCTCTTTACGCTTCCTACCTGACATTTTCTTTAGGCCTATACCTCTTCTTTCTGTGTTTTTTTGTTTTGTTTTGTTTCAAGTTTGGTAGCTTTCCCCACGTAATCAGCCTGCAATATCGTATTGGCGCCCTCTATTGTTTTGACTTAATATCGCTAATCTTTTTATTTCTTTTTCTGGTGAGCCGTAGGCCACATAAAGGGACGGCCTTTCTCGACTTTGACAGAACGTCTTACTAGTCAGTCCGCCCCTGTCCACAGGAGTCATTTTCTGTGTGGAATAGGGCCTTTTCTACAGCAGAGACTCTGTGAAGAGAAGATCTCACACTGGGACATGTGCTGGAGGTGTGTGGCCCTCTCCTGGACAATGCTGTGGGCCTGGCGGCACGTTTGGGCGTCAGGTCAGTCCGAGTGACCAGCCTCCTGCTGAGTGGTTGGAAACAGCAGCTCAGCGAACCAGAGCTGGCACTGGCTGTTGCTTTCTGTAACGGACTTACTGAACCAAACGAAAATGACTCTTTTCCAGAGATACTTTGTGTTCCTGACGTCACATGTGATAGTTTTCTTTCCTCCTGAGACCCTGCGTCCTCATATGAGGACATTACATTTTTGCCTCTCAGGAACATGATACTCATTTTTTTTTAACATTGACCTGTTGACCACATTGAGGGACACTGCCCGCACCACCTTGTGGTGTTATTACAACATTACACCAATTTCAGTAAGAAACAAAATGGCGGGGATATCGACGAAAGACTTTTACAGCAGCTCCAGAAACAAACAGCAGAAAGGTAATGTTTTATTTATATTTCATAAATGAAACCCATGTATTTGTGTAGAATAATGTCTCTAGTTTCATATGATATGAAAATTTGACACATTTAATTAAAAATAGCAGGCTAGAGACTCAATAAATGCCACGTCCCCATATGAGGACATTGGGACGATCACGATTAATTGCACCATTACATTATTTCACCATGTGGTTAGCTAAAGTTGGGAAGATTCAGAAGAGATTACAGTTGTAAATAAGTTATTTAGTTAATTTAAGTGGCACATTTGCTAACATAAAGGTTTCCTATATGCCTTCTTCACAATTTTATAGTTTGCGATGCAATACAGTTAGCTACAGTAGCCACAGTTAGCTATAGTTCTACAGTTAGAGCTAGCAAGCAAGCTTGATAGCTAGTCTGCATCATATACTATATACATGTATACTTGCATCCTCTATGTCTGGTACAGATTTTGATTTGGACTTTATTCTGTCATGCTGTTATTATAGGAAAGCTGTCATTGTCAAGGGCAGAAGAATTGCTCATGGCAATTGTAGAGAATTCTGACGTTGAGGAACTGTCAGATGATGAAGATGAAGTCGATATGCATGCAGCTAAGCTAATGGAAGAACAGCAGTCTGACTCTGACTCTGATGATCCAGCACCTGGAGATGATTCAGATGAAGAATACATACCTGATGCACCTAATGCAGCCGAAGACTCTGAGAATGAACATGGCCGTAAACATATTGAGAATGATGGTGAGCTAAAAAATATTTATAATTATTATTGTTATTACTATTGCTAATATTGTTTATTATGATTATGGTTATTATTATTATTATTGTTGTTGTTGTTATTATTATCATCACAATCTCTCAACTCAATCAGCCACTTTAACGTTAACAATCCCGACTGCATAATAAATAAACTGTGTTCTGTCTTTCTTATTAGAGCTGGTTTTGGAAGAGCACGGACATGGGCAGCCCAGGCCAAAATCTAGGATTGCTGGACGTGTACAGCGCTGGAGATATACTCCATTTAAACCAAACTTAGTCCACTTCGAAGCTGAAGATGACACTGTACTGAAAGATGTTCGGGCAAGTTGGCAGGCACTGAATTATGTGGAGCAGTACATCGACTCAGAGTTGATGAAACTAATCGCTGACTGCACAAATGTCATGTCACTCGTTAACACTGGGAGATTTCTCAACACATCAGTGGATGAGATGAATCACTTCTTTGGAGCAGCAATCTTGATGTCTTGCGTGCCTTATCCACAGATGAGAATGTTTTGGTCCAATGCTCTACGAATCCCTGCCATTACTGAAAAAATCACACGAGATCGATTCTTCAAACTACGGAGCCATCTGAAAGTGGTCATTGACAATGACGTTCCAGAAGAACAGAAGAGAATCGACAGATTCTGGAAGGTGAGGCCATACATGGATCGCATACTTGCTGGCTGCCGCCTGCAGATCCATCCAGAGTGCGTCTCCATAGACGAGCAGATGATACCATTCACAGGCGCTTGCCCATTCCGGATGTATTTGCCACTAAAGCCAAATCCAGTTGGGATGAAGAACTTCGTGATGGCATCGGTGGATGGTCTCGTGCTAGACTTTGAGGTGTACCAAGGCTCACAGGCACTGGCATTGCAGGTTCCGTACTCTGTTGGATTGGGTCTAGGATCGCTCGTCATCAAACGTCTGTCTGAAACCCTGACTGCCGGCACGAAAGTGTACTGTGATCGCTTCTTCACCTCCACTGCAGCGGTGGATACTATGCTGAAGGATCACATCTATCTTACTGGCACTGTGATGAAGAACCGTGTCTCACAAGCAGTGAGTAAGCTACCAGATGACAAAACCTTGAAAATCCAAGGAAGAGGTACCTCTGCTGCAGTAACCAGGGAAGATGGGAAAGTGTGTGGTGAAGTGGTACGACAATAAGCCAGTGATGATGCTCTCCACTGTCCATGCAGAGCAGCCAGAAGACCAATGCCGGCGGTGGTCCAAGAAGGACAAAATATATGTCACTGTCACAAGGCCGAGTGTTGTGCGCGAATACAATACAAATATGGGAGGTGTTGACATGTCAGACAGAATGATCAGCTACTACAGAATGGGTGTCCGATCAAAGAAGTGGACTGTTCGCATGCTAATGCACTTCACCGACCTGGCACTGGCCAACAGCTGGATCCTGTACCGCAAGGATCGCCAAGAAAGTGGAACACCAAGGAAAGCGATCATGCAGTTTCTGGAGTTTCGCATGGTAGTGGCTCAGGTATTCCTCAGCAAGTGTGACGTGGGAAATGAAAATCTCCTTCCACCACCTGAGAAAAATTCTCGTGTTGCTCCAATCCCCCATGTCTCAGTGCGATCCACTGCTGCCCATCTTCCAGACATGGTTCCTCTGAAAAACCCAATGCGGTGCAGAATGAAAGGCTGCACTGGGAAATCCTGTGTGCAATGCGTGACATGCAATGTTTACCTCTGTTTGACGAGTGAACGCAACTGCTTTGCAGCTTTTCACACTGGCTTTTTTTTAGCTCTCTTGAAACATGAATGATGCTATGACGTTCACTAAAAGTTTAGATCACTAAAAGTTTGGATACATACGGTTTGTTTGAAGCTTGAAATGAATTCTGTTAAGTGTTTTGTGGTTCTGATTCGCATGACTATGCGGTTTTATTTTTGTAAAGCCATGTTAAGGGCTTTAAATGAATAGCTGATTCAATTTGATGTGATACATATTGATATTTACCTATTAAAATAAACTGTTTTGTACTTTTAAACCAATGGTGTCTATGTCTGTCATATACCAAGATCGACCCATTGTCCTCATACGAGGACATTGATTTTTGAGAGAAATACTTATTGTACAAAGCTAAAAATTTTAATTTAGACTAATTGGCACCTTGTGATGCCAAAAATCAAATAATATTTTTAATGCTTATGATAGACCCATTGTCCTCATATGAGGACATCATTTTTCTCAAAAACTACTTAATGTATCAAAACCAAATTTGGATATTATATTTATTAGGTCCTACTTGACCCAAATAGCAAAGAAAAATGAAAAATGCACACCAGACAAAAGCTCGGGTCTCAGGAGTAATGTCACTGATTTTAAGTTTAGCACCATGTCCAACAAAAGGATGTATTATTTAATGACAAAAGTGCTAAACCAGAGCAGACTGCAGGGCCGAGTGGACACCCGGTGGAGAGCCCACCTGGCCCTGACTGAGACTCAGAGGCCTGAGTGGAGAGCGCTTTACAAGTCCCCGCTGACAAAGAGGCTGGGGGATCTACAGTGGAGGATTCTCCACGGCGCGGTTGCTGTCAATGCCTTTGTTTCAGTGATCAACCCAGCTGTTTCTGACACCTGTCCGTTCTGTGACAGAAGGGAAACCATCTTCCACTGTTTCTCAGAATGTGATCGACTCCTTTGACTCTTTTAGCGGCTGACCCAGATGTTTGTTTTGTTTGGTGAGGGTTTTTACCCCAAAGCGTTTATCCTTGAATTTGTTGTTGGGCCAGGCAAAAATGGCCATCTAACTCAGCAGGAGAAATAAAGTTGGGAACTTGATGGCTTGTGATGCTATGCTGATCTTTAAATGCATGGTGAGAGTGAGGGTCAAAACTGATTTCAGTTATTTTCATCTAACAGAAAATGTGGGGTAGTTAGTTTCGAAATATGTGGTGCTTTAAAAATGCTTTGGTTTCAGTGGGAAATGATGAGCTGGTTTTCAGTCAATTCCTGAATTGAAGTTGCTCTGATTTGACGTTTGTTCAAATGTGGTTTGTTTAATTTATTTGTGAATAAAGGTGGTTTGAAAAATAAATAAAAATATCTCTCTCTCTCTCTCTCGTTCTTGCTCTCTCTCGCTCGTTACACCACACAAAGCAGTGGGCAAAACAATCAACTGTCCTTTTATTTCTTCATCAGCAAATGGAGGAACTTGTGTTACCATTTTACCATTACAGCCCAAAATCACTTTGATGCTACACTGACTAATGACCAGGAGGACGATGCGTCTTCTGGTCCAACTCTCTGCCATGTGCAGCACTATGTTTGTTTTTTTGAAACCGGATCATATTTTAAGGGAGAAATGTTTCCTCCGGCTGCTTCGCCTCATCTCTCAGCTTGTTGCTAAAGGAAGGCTAACCGCTAACTGCTGCTTTAACATTAGCTGCTGTACGCTAGCTCAGTGTTAGCTCCGTCAGTCGGCCTGCCAGCATCAGTCAGTAACACTTTCACTGTTGTTGCACTTGCTTGTAGTTTGGCTGGGTTAGAAAAGTTGTTGTCTTTCTAGATTTTGCAAGATCTTAAGCAATGTAATAACATCAATGTGCTGTTTAAGTGAAAAATACAAGATCTGTAGCATGTTGATTGCATCTTGGCAATTACATTCTTGCAAAAAACTAAAGAAAACTAAAAACTTTATAGATTTAGCTTATGCCTTGTAACAAATTCATCAGCTCTTACAATGGTATGACTTGTATTGCGGCTGTAATGATCCAATATTAAAAAGGTGCCGCGAGGGACTTAACACGGGGAAAAACAGTGTCTGACGCGCAAATACCAGCCTTTCTCTGGTATCCGTTTAAGCTTTTATTTGTTGAATAAAGTGAGCAAACAAAACAATCCATTGATGTATGCGTGATGCAGTAAACAAAAATTATCCACCCCAATGCTCACTCCCTACCAGGTGAGCAGGTAAGAGCAAACGGATATACCTTCTAGTCACCACCCAAAACCAATAGACACACCCACCACCTATAGTGACTCAAAATATGTGACATAAAAAACTGAAAATACTTCATGTGGCTCCTACAACTTGCTTGAAGTGAATATATCTGCACTTTCCTTGTTGTTCGGAGTTTGATTCTCTATGTTTATTGCACTCATTGTAAGTGGCTCTGAATAAAAGCATCAGCTAAATGAAATGAATGTAAATATCTGAGAGTTACCATTATGTTAAGAAAGCTCCTGTGGATGAAGATCATGTGATAGGATTGAAAGCTCCAGAACAGCTGGATCTAAGGAAAGATTGTTTTGTCAATGTCTGTTTTTAGATAAAAAGTGACCTAGCAAGGATTTTTACTCAAATGAAAATTGACAAGTCCAACTGCTTTAATTAAAAAACAAACAAATGTGATTTCATTATTCAATGACTGAGCAATCCATCTGCTGAAGATCATGTATGGTTGAAGTTTTCTTACACAAAGGTCAACAAACAACTGAAAAATAACAATAATTTTTACTTTGTGTTAAAAGATGTAATTACAAAATGAAAACTACCCCAGAAATCAGTGGAACAAAATAACAATTGAAATCAGTTCAAACCATGAAGAACAGAACGTCAGCTTCACCATGGTCTTGATCAGACACATGGTTTAATAATAAAGTGCTTCTTCTATTCTGTCCGTTGAATATGATTTGAGCTGCTAGCGTATTTTCCTCTCCAGTGCGGTGGGGGGTCGGCTGGAAGTTTTCTCAGGAAGAACCAGCCTCAGCTTCCTCCTGGGGGAGGCTCCCCCCTCCTCTGAGAGGTACTCCTGCTGCAGCAGGGCCTCTCCTGTGGAGGAGCCACTCTGAGACACACCCGAAACATCTGCTGCCTGCAAGCCGCCTGCTGACAGGCCTGCAGCTAGTCCTTCAGGTGGAGCCCCACCCTTCTCTGACATATGGACTGTAGAGGAACTGTGTCCAGTTTCTGTCTGACTGTTATTGTTTGACAGGTTCTCCACAGTGGTCCCTGGTACAGGAGCCTCAGTAGTGTCCCCATCCATGCTTGGAGGAGCCTCTATGAGGCCCTGATGGTCTCCTTCCCCACTCTGAAAGCCCGTACCTTCAGACTTCAGGCTTAATACAAGAGAAGAATTGTTGGGGAGAAGCATGTTCTGCGAGAGTACAGAAGCTGGAATTGGGTTTGCTGCTAAACTCAAGGTTAGTCCTGCAGACTGGGAGGGATGAAGAAGAGAAGGATGTGTTGCTTGAAAAGGGTTAGCAGTGTTAGCTAAAAGAGAGGTAGCAGAAGACATGAGGCTTACCCCGACCGGTCTGCTAAAGCTGTCCGAGGCGCCACTGATGGCTCTGCTAAGAGCGAGGGAATTACCTGGACCACTTGGGAAGCAGGGATTAGATCCTGGGGCAGCGGTGCTGAGTAACAAATTCCCAGCTTGCAGAGAGATGTTGCTGCCAGTCAGGTTTGAGCCAGCTCTACCAAGCAGGGAGAGGCTGGTTGTGCGGTTCCTGTCGGGGGCAGAGAGGGATAAGGGTGGCTGAAAGGAAGGCTGACCACCCAGAACCAATCCAGCTCCCTGATCCTGAATACTGCCCCCCTGTTTGCTGGGTCCCGTGGCAGGAGCAGGGGCTGGTGGTTCAGCAGTTCCGGGGGTAACTCCATGTTGGGAGTTCTCCGGGTGTGTGTTCTCGTCCCGCTCACCTCCTGTACTCTCCTGCCCACCTTTTGTCTTTTTCTGTCCTGCTTCTCTTCCTTCCTCTTCCTCACCGTCCTCTGTCAGTTCTTTTGCCCTGGAGGATATGTTCTTTGTCTCACTTCTACCCTTTGTCTTCCCAGACTTTCCTTTTCCTTCCCTCTCCTCCCCTCTTTGTTTTCTATCCTGCCGTCTATCTTTCCCCTTCTCTGAGCTGCTTCTCTCTGAGTGGCCCTGCTCAGTCTTCCTCGTGGGATGGACTTTGCTTTTCCTGTAGTGGGTTCAAGTTGAGTTTAACCTTTAGTGACCGGCTTGATTTGTGTCTTCTCCTCTCTTTGTCTCTGGAGCTGCTCTCGTCTTTCTCCCTGTTGTGTTCGCTTCCTTGCTCTCGGCTTCTGGAACTCTGCAGGTCAAACGTTACATTTCTTGCTTCTCTTCTCAACTTTGTGTGATTCATCATGTCAAACTGGTCGTGGTGATTATTCCGCCCCCTGTCCATCTGTCTGTACTGAGAAGGTAAGCCATCAAACGGAGCAGAGTCTTTCATGTTGGGGGGCATCCTTCCATGTCTCATGTTCTGCTCCGCCACTCTGTCTGTCCGGTGGCAGCTCTCGCAGTGTCCACCCTCCTGTCCTCTACTCTTTCCTTCCATGTCAGTCCTGTAGCTTTCTGCCATTTCTCTGTTTGTCCTATAAACAGCCAGGGCCTCGGCTCTCTGACAGAAGGCTTCCTTCTGTGGACAAAAGGAAGGGTGAGTGTTGCCACGCTTGTCCTTGCTTAATATTCCCTGCTGAGTCTCAAGCCTCCTCCTGTCTTCCTCTGTCATTATCCTCATTCTCCTAATGTGTCCATCCTCCTCTGTCTCCATCCCTGTGTTGATCCTGCTGTTCCATCGGGCTCTCATTGGGTTTAGACCCATCCCTCTCTGACCTTTGGTGCTGCAATCCAGGCACAGAACATGTCCGTTTTCATCAGCTCTGGACCTAAACTGGCCACCTGTCCTTGAATCCCCCGTCATGGCCTCCCGGTCCCAAGTCTGGCTTCTCTGTGCCTGCAGGAAGAGTTTCCTCTTTTTTTTACTAACATCCAGGTGATCCTCCTGTTGATTCACCACTGAGTTGCTTTGCTCTTCTTTCTGTCTTTGACTGTCTTTGAATTTCCTCCTCCAAGACACTTGATAGCAGATCAGGACCACCAGCAGGGTCAAGCCAACTCCACCTGCAAAACAGAACAGGTAAGATCATAGACATTGAAGTCTTTAACAATGATTCCCATTCATCTTTACAAAAGGCTCCTGTTTAGCTTGTTTTACATCTAAAATTGATTGAGATCATATCCAGGTCACTGAGTT